>NC_052534.1:87939307-88248512 GCF_016699485.2 Gallus gallus | reverse complement strand
TACAAAATGACAGACTGTCTGAAAATGCACGTAACCATGCAGGAGTAAATTTCCCTAACAGAGTAGTAGCTGTGAGTGCGTCCTTCCCAAGGGCTTTATCACAGTAGCTGGAATTATGAATGTTACTCAACCAGCATATTTCTCTGTACCGAAATAATACGAATATTAAGATATTAGAGCTTCAGATTTCCCTAGCAATATCTACCAGCTGTATTAAGCAGGCATACTAATTTCTGTACCTCTTTTATTAAATCTGTAGATCATCAAACTGTGGAGGCTGAGGGTTTTGTCAGTTTTAGGTTTTTACGGCATTTGGTAGTAGTGGAGTGGTACACTGATCCAGGGCTCACATCATTGCATTTGTGGGTGTGTGTCATTTTATCAGCTTCAAATGAAATAATATTTGCTCCTTGGCTATAAGTTATAAAATCTACAGTCTTCATGTCTGCAACTTTGTCCTCTGCTGCTTGCATTCGATAAAACCTATTTATTATTTGTGCAAGTAACATTAGCCAGTACTTATGGTTTTTTGGTAGATTTATGTATCTGTGTTGAATAGCAGAAATTAAGAATAAGGATTTACCACAATGCTTACTTTTATTGTGTAATGTATGAACCCATCTTAGACATATATAATTCTATGTGTTTTTGAAGCTGGAACTTCACACTTTGGATTCTAACCTACAGATACAAGTCCTACTAATTGCAATAATTCAGAAGGATATGCTCCATTTAGCTTTTGTGAAGTATTATTATTCTAATGGCATTTTAGACTGGAAATTTATCCACGTGCTGTGAAAGTACACTGAAAATTGTGTGCTGTTCATAGGACGTTAGCAGTTTAATTGCTGAAAAGTGTCCAAGAACATCGAGGAGAATTTGTTTTCTTGCATTTTCTATTGCGTTAATTCAGGTATCCATTCAGAGATGCAGCTTAGGAGGATAACATACTGAAAATCAGTAATTATTTTTAGCTTTCTTATATGTATCCTAAACCAACATCTGAACACGTTGGTTTGGTTTTGCTTTTAACTCTCACCCAATTGACTATTTTCTTAAAACCTTAAAGTTCTGACATGATTCACTTGATGACGAACTGTGTGCCACCCATTCTTGTTCTTAGGTATAAATTTTTCACATAAAAGCAAAAAAAAAAAAGAGAGTGGATGGATGAGAACCAGCTTATTGACTTGTAAAAATACAAATCAGATGTAACTCCACTTGTTTCAGCATTTCACACAGTGAAAGGAAGCGTGCAATCAGATATTTCCCCCCTCTTGGCTCTCCTCTGCTCTTCTCCTCTTGCTGCTGTGATTCAGGTCCTCATGTAACAAATAGGTAATACCTGCATGGCTGTGAGGGCCGTTTCCTGAGCCTCACACAAAGATCACAGCCTCGGACTTTTATGGGGATTTGTGTTTCTGCACCCCACACAGCAGGAGCTGTTTTCATAAAATTCTAAGCAAAGTTACAGAGGTGATAGATATATTTTTATTCATACGTGCTCTTTTGGTTTGTGGGGATTGAAAACCAACCACAGGAAGGAGGACAGCTGATGAAATGTACTTCTTTTTTAGAACAACGTGTATTTATTTATCATAATTTCTCCATAAATTGTATTTCTGTCAAGATTGATTTTCCCTTTCACAGTGTAAGTTCAACAAGCGTGCATTATTGGTACGTTTTTGAGAAGTGTAAAATAAAACAGGCCGTGTGACAGAATGAGGTTAACACTTGGGATCATAGCAAATAGAGTAAATAGATGTTTTCAAGAGATTCTTGTTTGATTGTTTGGTTGTTTTTTAATCCTCTGCTAATAAATCTAATTGGAAAGGAAAATTGATGTCACTGTCAGATATAGCAGGCAGTGGAACTCCCTGACAGACACAGCTGTAACTACCAGCCAATACATCCACAATTTATGGAAATAATCACTTTTGAGGACCTAAAGTTTTCCCAGACTTGGTCTCTGCTGAAGAATTATTTATTTTTTTTCCCACAACCGACCCAGAATCTGTGTGGTTTCAAAGGGCTGGGAACGCTCCTGGAGGGCTGGGAACCCTTTGATGTTGCAGAGGCAGCTGAGTCAATTCAGCGCTGAGGGCACGATTGGGCCGTTTAACCCCACAGCCCGGCCTGGTACGGCCAGCTCTGCCTCTGCCGTCCGTGTTTCTTTCAGGTTTGTGGGGCAGAATGCAAAGCAAAACTTTCAGTATAGCCCAAAAGCACTGAACGTGAATGCTGCTGCATTTCCCTCGACGGAAGGTGTGTGTGAGGACCCCGTGTGCTTGAGCAAATCCAAGGTGCGGATTCAGACAAAGGAAAAATAAATGTCAAGTTCCATATGCCAAAGCTTCTTTTAGCTATTTTAGGGTTGTATGCATTCCTACCTCATCCTCTTACAAAGTGGATTGGTAACGCACACAGCTGGAACTGTAATGGAAGTTCAAGGCAATCATCTTTATATCATGTCAGCATCTCACTGTACGGGGTTCCTTCAGCATACAGTAACCACAGACAATAAAAGCAAAGCTTTGTGAGCATCCGATGAGACAAGTGTTACTGGGTGTGCAAAATTTGCATTTCCTGATTTGATGATTTGTTGTGTATTTGCTTTTATTATTAATTTAATACAGAAGTTCTCCCTGCATGAAGACCTACCATACATGTTAGTTCTCACTGTGGTGGCAGCAAATTAATGCTTTCAGGGAAAACGTTTGTGGAAGGGGGAATACAGTTAGCCCTTTGAAATCATACTCCATTAAGTATGTGAAAGAGCAGGACTGCAAGAGTTACACTTTGACTTATGCCTAAAACAAGACCTGTGGCGTTTTCGAAACAACAGCTTATCATAACTGACCATTTTCAGCTTTAAGATCATAGTGTTTATCATCATTGATAAAAATAGTGTAACATCTGTCTCCATGAATTAAATCTGATTTGCTTTAGGTAAACATTACAGACTCTTGGTAGTTGTCTTTCTTCTATCCCTTGCTGCTGATTTGTCCAAATAACTTCAGAGATTTTCTCGGTGTCTTACCAGCTAAGATGGCTTTAGGGTATCTATCATGAGGCTCTTCTGACATTGATGTGAAGGGGCTGCTATTTTTCACTTGACTATAGTTCATTCTTTAATTTGCTGACCATCTTTACCACAAGCAGTTTGCTAGTTTCAGGATTGCATGGGTTTTTCTTTATTGATAAAATTGAACGATTGCAGTCCCAGTAATATCATATCATATCATATCATATCATATCAAGTCATAACACTGCCCTGTAGGCACTGCTCAGAGATTGCAAAGTGTTTTATGTCTCTGAGAAGTCCCATTTCCAGTCCCACTGATGGTGGCCCCAGACTCAGACTGTACCGTGTACAGTGCTTAGCCTTCTGTATTTCACGACTTCAAGATGCCCAGCAGGTAGATGTCTCCTGCTCAGATGTATGTAAGTGGTACATGCAACGTTCAAAATCAGATCTTCTGCACATGTGTGAAGTATTACGTGCCAACATATGTACAGGAATTGCAATCGGACCTACTCTCTACCTGAGTGATGAAGTGCTCTCTGCCCATGTATCATTTATCTGGCCAAGAGTTAACGCTCTGAACTGAGCTTGGGTTCTCCAAACAACGTAACTCTGCTTTGATGCTGAGCTCAACAAAATTATTTAGAGGCTGTTCTGACTTCCATGAGACAAGATTATGTGCCATGTCACTTGTAAATCTAAGTTCACAAAAGAGAAGAAAATAAAAGCTATTTTTTGGATTGTGCTCAAGGGTTGGGTTTTTTTGGCCTGGTTTGTCAAGAGCAGTTGCTGTCTTTATAACTTGCTGAATTCAGAAAACAAAGAATCAGCTTTGCTTTATTCTGAAGAGAGCAGCCAAGGAATTAACAATAACAAATCTGAATTCTGTACTGATGGAGGAGAGCTCAGAATTAAGACTTGGACTGACTTGTCCAGGAACAGCACAGAGGACAGTGGCACAGAAATGTGAGCTGTAAAGTCGTATGCTAGCATGGGCTTCACGCTTCTCTGGTGCTTCACCTGCATAGTTGGTCATAAGTGCTAAAGCAATACACCTTGACCTTGTTCTAAGGCTCTGTGAAGACTCCATGGAACTGTTCATCTTTAAAGCCCTTGCTAACCACATGAAGACTCTTATTTGGCTGCACATTCGTGAAGCACATGTACTATTGCATTAAAATCTCAAGTGCCTGTGGTTTCACAGCACATCCGTGCCAGGGCTGGAGAAAGGAATCCACTCAACAAGTAATTCTTTCAGCTACCAGTTATTCTTTCAGCTACCAGTTACACCTCTTCACTGACTACAGTTTCATATTCAGCCATCTTATGTAAGCCAGATATATGTACAGTGTCCTTATTGCTATGTAAGATGCTCACATTGATCATCTGTATGAAAAAATCCCAAGCATCACATGATATGAAACCTTTACTTTTGTTCCCCTCTTACTTCTAAATCATTATAAATTTTCACAATATTGACAAGAGATGCACACTCATAAATGTTAGAGATGTTAATTTGGCAGGTCAATGGCGATCTCACTTTCAGTACTTCAAGCTTGACTTTTCATTCATTTTAGTATGAAAACTTTGTATTGATTACCGTGGGTTGTACACTCGTTCTGTGCACTGCTTTTCTTTTATGCACAGTGTAGCTAAAGGAGATTGTTTAACCGCTGAGCCACTGTCCTGTCTGATAGATAAAAGAAAGAAAGGGAACTCCAAATAGATAGAGGTTTTCACTGGATGATGTCAGTGTCTGTACTGCATTCACAGAGGACTTTCTTACTTGCTATTGCTGAGACAACAGTGTTTATATGAAACTGATTTGCTTTGAGTTCTGCTGTGTTTGCGTCGCTTCATTTATCTGAGATAAAATACAGTTAATACAGGAACACAGTAAGGGAAAAGAGATCATAGAGTAGATGAATCTCTGAATTAGATAAGTTAGTAAAGCAACACAGTGTTATAAAGGCTTCCATGGTTTGTATGTGTGGTGGAAGACTGTAATTATTTAGAATATCCTTTAATATGTCTGTGTGGTGCCCAGCATTGTAAAGGTAAGAATGTAGGATTCTGGTGAAAGATAATTTTGCCAAGTCCTTTAAGAACTCTTACAGGTAATCATCTGAGCTGTAACTAAGGAGTCTCAGCTCTGGTTTTGGAATTATATCAATCAAGTGTGCCATATGTGGTTATTTTAGCTCTTGTATTAAAACAACCAAAATAACAGAATATGACAAATTCATTGCATAGTTTACACAAGAGTTTCTGATACGGCAGAAAAGTTCATATTCATATACCATAAGTGTTATTTCTTGGATTTAAGACAAGGATTCTTTTTACGCTGAGTAACGCAATTTTCCTTCATTTCTTTGCTTCCTCCAATACAGATCTGCAGGCTTCAGCGTCACCTATCAACAGGAATCTACCAGCTGAATCTGTTTTCAAACCAGCCTGTGATGTTTGTATCTCCCACCAGCCAGCCACCCTGCAAAAAGCTGATGGAGCTTATAGAGCTGTCAGGAGGAAAGATCTGTAAAGCCCTACGGCAGGCAAAAATCTGCATAGGAAAATACCCAGGAAAGAAGTACCAGGAAATAAAATGTCTATCAGAAAAATGGATTTTAGGTAAGACACCATGCTTCAACACATATAAAACATGGACTATGTATTCAAAAATTGACTGTAAATAGTTTACTAAACTGAGGTGTTAGAGAGAAGGAAGTGAATGCACTGTTACCATTGAAGGCTGTCTCCGTGAACCACTGTTCCCAAGAAGGCTGTCTCCGTGGTGAGGACTTTCTGTTAAAAGTAGCACTACTTTATGATGCTATTCATCACTGTAATTTTACCAAGCAAAAAAATTAATCCAAAGATTTTCAAATTTATCTTGCATGTGACTGCTTCATGTAGAACAAACTAGAAATGGGAAAACTCCATGGGAGAATTACTTTTTTAAAAGGCACATATGCCAATGAGCTTCATTGGAGCTGGATGGGCCAAGTTGAGCCCATCAGTGGCGCTGGGGAGCTGTGCATCCAACTGCAGGGAGTCTCACACATTAGATAAAGGACTGAACTCTTTGTGCCTTTTACAAATTTCTCAGATTTCTTTTGCATTCTTATAGTGCCTTGTATAATTGCTATATTCTGCCCGTGCACATGGATCTGACACGATGCACTTGCGGAACTTGTAAAACATAAGTGTTTCTATATGATACCTTACCAGGTACAGGTCTTTGAAACTCAGCCCCTTTCTCAGTAACATCACCATAGAATAACAATAAGAAGAACAGTGACAGCCTGTCCCTACAAATTGTCACCTTAATGAAATAAATCAAATCAAATCTGAAGTTTTGTCTTTGACACTTCAGTGCTACGAGTCAGTAGATTTGTGGTTATCTGCTGCAAGTACCAACTGCCAATAATTTCACTCAAGGTTGATCACAACAAAAAGCCTATAGGTAAATAATGGAGCACCTTTGTTAAACTTAAGTAAACTGTTTGCAGTGTTATCTGACTGCATTTATTTTTAGGGTCTTTCTCTGTCTGTTTTAGATCAGAAATTGCTCTGAAGTACACTACTGCTCTATAATCTGTTTCTTGTGCTCTTGATCTCAAACAATCCTGCCTTTTTATTTCTTCTAGATTCAATCACTCAGCATACAGTATGTCCTATGGAAAACTACATTTTTCAGCTGTGAGCTAACTCAAGAGCTTCCATATGGCTGTAAGGAAACAAGCCTGCTTTGGCCTCAGCAACTAACTAAGCTGTGAATTAAATTTCTAAGAGAATGCAAATTACATATTTATAAATATAGTTTAATGTTTTTAAATTTTTCTTACTTGTGTACATGATGATTTTTGTTTCCTTTTAATAAAGTTCTTTGATGAAAGTCATCATGCTTCCATTTATTTGTTGAAGAACCTTTGGACCTAAAACTTGAGTGAGTCATTTACTCGCTGGGAGGAAGTGGAAGGATGCTTTCTAATCCCTAAGTGGATTTGATCCTGTTAAGGTGCAGGTAACTGCTGTATGCACACTGGGTGTGCATGCTGGAGCTAGCTTTGGTATAGTTAGCAGGAGCTGTGCTGCCAGGGCATGGATTCCATAGGGTCCCACTTGGACAGCTGGAATCCCATGTTGCTGTGTTTTTATTAATCATAGAATCATAGAATGGCCTGAGTTGAAAAGGATCATAATGACCATTTAGTTTCAACCCCCCTCCCATATGCAGGGTTGCCAACCACCAGACCAGGCTGCCCAGAGCCACATCCAGCCTGGCCTTGAATGCCTCCAGCAACGGGGCATCCACAGCCTCCTTGGGCAACCTGTTCCGGTGTGTCACCACCCTCTGTGTGAAAAACTTCCTCCTGTTGACCACTAAGATAGTTTGGTAAAAGAATAAGTTTGCTTGTCATGCTTAACTCACACCTCCCATTGTAAACTTCTAAGTTATATTTTCAAAAAATAATTCAACTCAGTAAATATGTTGAGGTGCCTTTAAATGCCTTACATCTAGACTGAAACCGTGAACAGCTATCCTGATCCTGAGTCAAATGAATTAAGGCAGCACATCATGAATATGCTAAAATCTGTTGAAAATCTGACTTATCACTAAATCCTTTGGGTATGTTTGAAAAATGTACACAAGTGTCCTAAAAGTTAAAGTTCTCTCCAATCTGTATTTTTGTTTTCCATAGGTGTAAAGATTTGGATATAAATTATGTTGTGATACATGTTCAGCTATCTAGGCACAACTTTCTTTAAATATTTGCAGGCTCCATCACAATCATATATTGTCATTGCAGAGATTAATGTGTTCTCCAGTAACTTAATGGCAGCCCATAACTCATAGCTTCCAAACTCCATGCTCTCCGGAGTACTGTCAAACAATGGAAAACCTGTACTGAAAGCAGTGATTTCAAATGAATATTATGGAACAAGCAAAGTAAGATTATTTATAAGCATTGCCATACTATTACATTGCTACACCTTCTTGGACCCGGAATGGAATTGGAATGCACCTTTGCTTTAAACTTGAGGGCTATCCAATTTTTTTTCTTCAGAGGTCCAGCAGTGTCTGGGTGGCAGGCTGTTCAGTCCCAAATTAGCATAGTTGCTCTGTAAAATGTGTAACATAATAGATAATATGTGTAATATAATACATGTGTAACATAATATGTTACATATTTTACAGGTAATAAGTGTGTAACAAAAGTTTCCCATAATAATGGGAAAGCTCCAAGTTAAGATTATATTAGGGAGAATTAAACTGTGTTTTCAGAAGCACCAAGCAGCTGCAATTCAAAAAGATGAGCTCTTGTTTTCGAATACCTGAGTAATGCAGAGCTTTGTTTTAGATACACAATAGGAAATATAATTAATTTGGGTCTTTTACTTGCTTGGTTTTCTGACACGCACATTCTTACCAGTGTCCTACCTCAGAAAAAAATCTCCTTATAAATCCGACTGCCCAAAATTGAAGCTATTTACCTAATGACTGCAGAGCACTGGCAACACGGTATCACTCTTCACCCTTGACCTTATGAGCCCCTTTATTAAGGAACTAGTTGCCAAGGCCTATAGACCAAAATAGAAATACTTAAATAAGTTGTGACATGTGAACGTACGGTTCCCAGTAAGTAACAGAACCATTTGTTTGAATTATATTGCTCAACTTTGAGTATTACGACCTCCTAGTTTATTCTGCAGTCATTTCCTAAGTGTACTACACATAGAAATCTGTCACTATTAATTTATACAATGTAACATTCCAAATCAGTTTTCTCATAAATCTTCTTAAGATGAATCTCAACTATTTAAATTGTAAATTCTTGGATCAACGTGTTGATCTTTATTAGTCACACGAGTAACAGTCTTGACTGTGAAGTCTAATATACTTTGTGTTTTAACTAAAATGTTTCAATCTGTCAATTGAGATAATTTCCACTTAAATTACAGGATTTGATAGATATCCCTGTATCTGTTGACTGCTCTTGCCATGTCTGATGCAGGAAAACGTAGCCAGCAGGAAATTAAATGCCTAATTTTGGTCTCACGTGGTTGGTGAGAGAAGAGCTGTACAGTCATACTGTCTGTTGCTTGGTAATAGGACATAGCAAATATAGGAGTGATTAGAATTAATTCCAAAGACTAGTGCGTTGTACAGGCAGCAAAATGAATCATAGAATCATAGAATGGCCTGGGTTGAAAAGGACCATAAAGATCATCGAGTTTCAACCCCCCAGCTATGTGAGAGTTGCCAACCACCAGACCAGGCTGCCCAGAGCCACATCCAGCCTGGCCTTGAATGCCTCCAGGGATGGGGCATCCACAACCTCCTTGGGCAACCTGTTCCAGTGTGTCACCACCCTCTGTGTGAAAAACTTCCTCCTAATATCCAACCTAAACCTCCCCTGTCTCAGTTTAAAACTTCATTTTTATAGCCTGAAGTCTTTCACACAAGCAGCTTCTGATCTATGTACCTCAATGTGGATTCTTGAACACCTCAGCTCTGGAAGGGAGACGCGCTTCTACTCCAGACCTCAGCAGGAGAAGAGGCCAATGTTGACCATTCCTTACGTCAGTAAACTCCACAGGGAGAATGATGAAAACTTGCCCAGTGTTTCATTTGCCAGAAGAAATCAGCCAACCAAAATAAACTTGCACTTGATACCAAGGTCCTAAGTACAACAATAAGCAGGAAAAAAAAAAAAAGGCACAAAACCCATCAGTGTGGAATGGATTCACGAGTGGTTCTGAGCTGATTGGTTTTAAGATCTTCCCAAAGCTCCGTAGTTCGTTGATGTTCTGCCACAGCTCAGCACTGCTGCACACTGCGGTACTCAATGCTATCAGGCTTGCTTTAGAAGAAAGCTGCTTTTTGATTTATTTAATTTCCTTTTTGTTTTCTGTCAGGCTTTTCGGTGGGGAAGGAGTTTTCTCAACCTCAGCCTTTTTTTTACCCTGCATGAGTGTCTTTGCCATTCATCTGTGAAAATGGCTTAGTTGCTATGTGTGCTTCTCAGGGCTCCCGCACCCTGCCTATGTGGTGTCTCCAGCAGAATCGCATTACCACAATTAAAGAATTTTCCTAGTTAGCTTATTTTGATGAGGAATCTGTTCAAACCAAAAATAGATAGAAAAGCCAAAATAAGTATTATTTCTTCCTGAGATTTACGTTGGCTAATTTCTAAAAGCAGTTTAACTCTCAGCACAAATCCTATTCGAACACATTCCACTTGCATTGGTGGTAGAGGTGATACCATCTGGGTGCACAAACCACCACTATCTCTTCCCTCCTTCCTTTTCCATAGACAGAAGGATGCTTTACCACACTTCACCTACCTTACTGGGGACTCACATTGGCAAGTACAGCAATACTGAGACAAAACACCAGCGCGCCATTGGAGAGTGTGTTGTTTCAGTTGTGTCAGCATAACGATGGTAGCAAAACTTCAATCTTGTTCAAATGGTATACCCTTAAACCAAACCAGGATACAAAACACTTTCTGCATTGTTACAGTGACTGATAAGTAAAGCTGGCTAAGGATGCATCTGAAAGCCAGACTGCTGGAAACGTTCAAGGTGGGTAGAATATACCTCTCTTTTTCTCCTTTCTCTGTTTCTGTAATCGGTTTTAGATTGCAACTGCATTTAGGATGCATACATCTAGTGAGTAAAAACTATACATACACAGCGATCCTAGCATACGAACCATCTGGTGTTGGTCATTACAATGCAGCTTGTTGAGCTACTTTTATGTTTCTGGATAGTTTCCTTACTCATTCATGGGCAATTTTTCAGAGGTTGTTACTTTTTCAGTAAAAATAACTGGCAAAAATTATTGCATCACTTGAATTTCAGTTTGCAGTTCTACTATAAGAAGCTTCTGCTCTCTTAATTGATCTGTACAGAAGATAGTTTAGGCGCAAATGCATTATGCAGCAAAGTGTTAACAGTACATTTAGTGCTAGGAAGCTGCTAGCATACATACTGCTCTTTTTTCACTTCTTTTTAAACCTTTTTTAACTGGTTTTAAATTATTTATTACTATTACTATTATTATTGGTGTAGCCTCTGATCAACTTAGGGACTGCAGAGTTCCTGAAACTGTATTTCTGCCATTTGTAGAGCATAAGACAAATGTATCCAAGGAACAATATCTAGAAAACGGATTAAACCATTTTTTTCCTCAAGAGCAACTCACAGCCCCAAGGAAAAAGAAAAGGAATATTCACTCTGACTGGAAACTGGAAAGCATGAAATCTCTGTGTCTGTGCCAGCGGTCTGACTTCTTTAATGACAGATCTAATAACAGAAAGCCAAACGACTGCAGTTCTATTGCATTAGGCAGATTTTTATTCCTGATCTCCTTTTATTGCTGTTTTTCAGAATCAGCTCTTTGCATGACGTGACCAAATGGTGGACTCTGGAAGAGCATTGCCATCACTGTAGCATGGAGCAGCAGCTCACAGCACAGTGGTTTCAAGCTGCCAGTGGTAATAGATAACAGCTGCTGCCAGGCTTCTCAGCACAGGTGCCTGCTTTTGTTCTGAGATGGCAAAGCACAGCTTCTCTTTCGCTGGTACAGGTGTGGAACAACCCTCTGGGCACTACAAAGCTGCTCAGGCTCCTGTGCAGAGCTGAGGTGTTGATGGGTAGCTGCCAGATGTAAGGTTGGACTGTACGTTTCTTTGAACTGCACAGGTCAGCATACCTCAGCGGGGCCCTCAAGGGCTGGGGATGGAGGGCTGAACCTTCATGTGTCTTCTTCCATCCTAGCTCATCTTGTTTGCCTTGTAGCTTCTGTTCTGGAAAGTACCTAATCTACACCAGGGACAGAGATGTCCCCTGGAGGTCATTTCTCAAGGAGATTTATCAATGACCAGAGTGCTTTCTATGCTGTTTTCCAATCTATAGAGATTCTGCAGTTACGTATAAGGTGATGGAGGTATTGGTACTGCTGGTCCAGACAGGTTTGGAGTTTGTTTCTTTCTTCCTCATGGCAGATTTAATGGAATTACACAGCTATGGCTTATAAGAGAGTGAAAAAAATCTAGGTCTTTTGGGGAGGAGTGTGTAGAGGGAGCTGGTTTCAAAATATTGTCACTGTGACGTGATCTTTTAATATCAGCCCCAGCAACTGGAGCTGAAACTTGGAAACTTGTCAGTAAGGAGATACTTTCTGCCATACATGGGTGTCTTTTATGACTGTGCTTTCTGAAAACGTTGGATAACTAAAGATATATCCTTTCAAAGTGGCAGGAGATAGCTTTTCACTGAGAGTTGTTACAAAGACGACCTCGTATGTAAATTACAATGCAGGATATTTAAACACAAAAATCAAAATAATGCAGCATAGAGCACAGTGCGAATAAAGAAGAAATAGCCTTATCGAAATGGAAAAACAGACCTCACCTCTGGGCAGAGCTTTCGCATGATAGAGTGACTGGACTTCATCTTCTCCACTTTCACGTCGTTCCAAAAGAACTACTTCATATATAGTGCCTACAGATTCCATAGTGTTGTGTCAGTCAAGTCCATAAAGCAGAGTCTGTCTGACGTGATGCTCTTATCCAAAGCATAAATGTTTTCCTCATAAAGGCACCTGCATTTTAATGGAAACTTAAGGTTTTATCCTTTCCTCTCTGCCAGAACTGCGGGCCAGGCCCAGAATTACAGTTTTCATCTTAACTGCTGTTATCTTTCCCTCAGACAGCGCTTGCAGTATCAGATCTCAGCTACCAAACTCCTGTTCCTGCTATAATTTGTGCTATTCTGTGCTATCTTCCCTATTTTAGTCTCTGCTTGTTTCATTCTTCTAGTTCATCAAAAAAAAAACCTTGCTGTCTTTTCCAAGTTCCACCACATTAGTCCCACACTTCCTGCCAGCTCTGACATCTATTTTTTTTATTCCCATTTTTGTTTCACTAAAATTTACCATTCTTGAGCACGGACTCCTCTGTGTATTAATAACTACTTTCATACTTGTGTTTTCAGGCTTTCCTTTTGCTTGTTACTGTAGAAATACGTTCTGCAGTTCATCATCCTCTCCATGTCTTGCTTCAAAGTACACCATTTTATTACTTCGGGTAGTACGCTGCAAACACATGATTATGGCTGGCCAGGTAGAAAGCTATACCCTGAGCTTCTGACAGGCTAAGAACTCTATCTGATGCATCCAGATGCTATTATTCTATCCCATCCCTCTGGTTCATCTGCCTCCTTTGCACATTCCCAGATGAAGCTCTCAACCTAACAGGTTTGTCTGGGAGTGGACGAGTGGCTGGGACCATCAGACATTACTTTGCCATGAAGATGGAAGAAGAATCATAACAGAGGAGATTCCTACTGTATCAAGGTAAGACAAAGGATATGTAGTTTGCAAAACCCTTTGCCTACTTTCAACAAACAGCAAATACTGAAACATGTTATTTCAGGAAGGCTATGTAGACATAGACCCCGTGCAACATATAATATGCTTAAACCTTAGATTAATTTTCAGATTTTTTTAGACTTGGGTAAGGCTGTTTTTTTTTCCCCTAGGTAACTTTTAGTTGTTGACTTGGTTACAGGTATGGGGAGAGGTAAAGGAAAAAGCACTGTCTAGATTTTCTGCTCTGGAGGGAAGCATGCCAGCTTACCCACTCCAGAACCAGAACTCAGTAAGGGAGAAGTTAAGTAGTCCTTGGGATTCAGAGAGGAGCCAAACGCCAAGGTGAACTGTATCTATGCAGTATGGAAGATGGGATGACTTTAAATGTTCTCTGCAATAGATATAACTCTTCCATCAATATGGCTAACCAAATCAACATCCAGACTTCTACACTGCACTGTTTAAATGTTAAGCTGAGGTAACTCGGGGTTTTCAAAAGGTAAAGGTTTCAGTTTAAGAAACGCATAAATATGGACCTAATCTGATTATAGCCAAACAGGCCAATTCAAGTGAGAATCAAGACACTTGGAAACCATGTTAAAAGCTTGCAGATACTTGACCTCTGTGAAGAGCCTGACTGACCATTCTGCCACTAATAACGTGCACTTAAAGAAATCTGGTACTCCTCCTCCCCCCACTGATGACTGAGTATTTCTGAATAACTTGAAATTCACACCCACTT
This sequence comes from Gallus gallus, assembly GCF_016699485.2. Lineage (NCBI taxonomy): Eukaryota > Metazoa > Chordata > Aves > Galliformes > Phasianidae > Gallus > Gallus gallus. The sequence goes on along the minus strand of NC_052534.1, from coordinate 88,234,364 downwards.
GAAATGCTGACTTGGGAATACACTTTTTTGGATGCATGCTTCATCATATTTCAGCCCGTACACAAAGATAAGCGTTTTAGAAGTTTGAAGGCAGAGCATTTCCTCCTACAGAAGAGAATTTATATTTTCCCTGACATTGCCCAGGCAACACAGGCTTGAATCAAAAATTGACGCTAAAAGCAGAGTTCTCTAGTCTGGGAATCAACTCTGTTATTTTATTCCCAGCTACGTTCAGTATCCTACTTGACGAAGAGAAGAATGTCCTTTATAACAGCAGGGAAGTTGAACATATTTGGATGACCCAAATAAAAGCTATTAGAGGGCATGAAGATACAAGTAAAAGAATCTGGACTTACAGAATGATCCAAATTCAGATTCACTTTTCCCCTACATTGTTTGGTCTTTTCTCCTTCAACGCCTTCTCTTCCTCCTTCCTCTCTCTATGCTTCTCTGCTTGTGAGTTTTTTTTAATATTCTGATATTAGTAGTGGCATTTTGAACTCTATATATATAAGAAAAATGTTGTATGAGAGATTGGAACCCACAGTCTCTCAGCAGTGCTCTCCTAAATAACATCAGAGCCAGTGAGCTGTAGAATCAGATTTCCTCTTTTGTTGTCCCATAGAACTTTTGTATATCTACAATAGCGGTGATGAGCCACAGACAAACTTGGAAGACAGGAGAATCTGATGAGAGATATGAGCTTGAATCTGTTCAAGCTAACAAGGGCTTTGGGCCCATGTCTCCAGTTCTTTATATGTCTTTATGAATGTTACTCATGCCTGACATGCAACTGAGAGCATCTAAGTTAAAAGCCTAGATGAGCACGAAGTCAGCAGAAGATTCCTTGTAAAGGTTGTCTGAATATCCAATGAGACTTCTCCAAGAGATTATATCTTGAAGTTTTTCAGGAAATTACATCATTAATGAAGAGTGATATATTTCTCTGAAAGCTTTCTCTCATGCTTAAGTTAGATATTTAAAGCACAGGTAACCCAAAAGGTATCTGCACATTGAATTTAAGATAGATTCCTTACATCCTGCTAGAATAGTAGCATCTTCCTTTGCATTTCCAAACATGCATGCATGCATGTAGTTTTATCTCTATCAAAAAGGATGCAGTATGTTTTCAGAAGTCTTTGAAAGGGGCAGCATATTTAAACCTACAAAGTGATCTCTGTATGAGAAATGATTACATAGATAGGGATTCTCTCAACTGGAAAAGAGAATGCTGAGAGGAGTATGTTCTTCACTCAGCATATAGTTGGTCTACGAAACTTAATGAATGCTAAAACTCTGCATGGATTTAAAAGGAGCAGGACACATTCAAATGGAAACAACCTGTCTCAGGAAGTTCCTGAGATAAGAATTGTTGGAGGCTGAACAGCTTTGCTGAATGGCACGGTGGATCTCTCAGACTTGATGGGACCAATTCCAGGTGCATGCTGGTCATTTTGTATAAGATAAGCCAGGTAGCAGTTATGCAAGATATCACACGCATTGCAAACTCCTTGGAAGTAATGAGTTTGATCTCGTCTGCAATACTGCAGAGATACAACACCCTTTCTGATGATGAACCACCGCATCTGGTCACAACAGCAGACAAGATGTATGCTTCATGGTTAGCTACAACACAGCTTGAGGAATCCTATGACAGCTGTCTGCAGTGGCTTCCTTTGTGACTGTCACTCGGAGATAGTGTAGGCTGAATCTTACAAATAGTGCATTGCCTAACTATCGTCTCACTAATTCTGGAGGTGGACATCAGCATCCAAACACTCTTGGCAATATTACATTTGTAGTTCCATCATTTCTACATCAAATAAGAGGTGCCTTCTCTTTCCTGGAACTCCTCCTACATTGTTGAGAAACCATGTCTTCCTATAGGGGCAGCACTCCTCATGGACCAGAGACTATGAAATGTGTATATATACTCCAGAAAGCAGTCAGCTCTGCCTACTTTCTCTTTGCACAGATGCCATCAGCCATTCTTTGTGGTATACAATGCCTAGCAAAGCTTTCTTAACAAGGATTTTCAGAACAGCTGCAAACCATCTGTAGTCATAAACAGTTCACACTGCTGCTGCAGCTACAGCTGTCCTGGGGAGAGCTGAACATGGCACGTTGCTCTCACTTCATAGAGCTGCCAGCTGCAGAGCAGCAGTGGGCTGGGTATAGTGCAGCCCTGCAGTACAGCTAACAAGTATCTGGCTGTGTAGTCACTACAGGGGGCTTCTTTAATTTGCTGCTGTTCACTGGAAATGTGTTCCTTACAGTCGAGTTTCTACTGCTACACACTCATTGGTTCAGTGCTCAAATTCATGAAATCAGATTGAATGAACCAGCATTGGAAAGAATAGTATTTCCATCTACACTGCTTCTTAGTTATTTACGCATGAACCTTTCCAGCAATGGCTAGGAATCATTCAGTACTTGAAGTAGTTGTACTTTGTTGTTCTTTCCTGGAGCCATTATCTTAGTAGCTAATGATAGCTACTGATTGATGCTACCCCTTATAACTAAAATAATACCAGAATTCTCGGCAATTAATCAAAAACAGTGTTTCAAACATCTTTGGGAAACAAGTGAAGCCACACTTGATTTCAATTTGATAACCTCTCAGCAGAATTAGCTTCACTTATCGAGGTAAGCAAATCTCTGCCTTTTGCAGGTCAGCGCGCTGCGCTGTCATGGTAAATGTAATTTGCTCACATCAGTCACCTTATCTTTTCCCCAACTGTTATCTTAGCTGCTGGACTCTGTAAAACCAGTGATTCACAAAGACGATTGCTACTTTACTTTGTAGTGTAAGCATTCCTAAGCCACCATCTAAATGCAGACTTTAAACTTCTAGCACAGAGAAAAAACTGTGTATGAATGTACAGTCTCAAGTACAGGGGTCTCCCAGGAAAACTGGATGGTACAAATTGAGTGTGGGAAAATGCTAAGAGCTTCAGGTCATGGCTGACATTTAAACTCAACACCTCTGCTTCTGCATTGCTATTACTGGTCGTCAGTGACGTAAAACACTGCTTTGTTGTGGTTTTGATGATGAGATAATTTCTACAATGAGCTACTGAATACAGCTATATTTAGGGACTTAATAAACTCTGCAGAATATCGATATGGGCACCTAGTAATACCCACATTAAAAGTCTTCTTTTTACTCAAAGCAATTCTGGTATCTGCCTCTTCAGTAATGTACTCCATCTCATTATTACTGTCAGCTCCCAAAAGAAACAAGTGAGGTGATTTTCCTTTCTTTACATTTAATTTCGTCTGCACCAGAGAGGCTCAGAGTTGCTTCCTCTTTGACCATTGCCTGTGGTCTTCTTAATAAGAGCTCAGGCCAACATCTGAGCTGGCTCAGCACAGGCTCTGCCAGTGCACTGATCCTGAAAAGCAGTCTGATGGTCTGGGCTTCAACCTATTTTCCCTACTGTTTTTAACTACACTGATGTAAAAAAACTTTCTATTTTATGGAGAAAAGAAATCAGCTCAACTCTTGATGAATTTGAGGATTGGAAAAAAGGGGAACACTGCATCAGGAGAAATAAATGTGAAAACTCCCTTTAAGAACACCCAGTACTGTCTTAGGTAATACTTAAGAAATATGCATATGGCTGCTAATAAGGCTGTAAATGGCTGCATTACTGCCAATAAAAGAAACCATCTGGTAGGTCTGCCTATTAAAACATAGATTTGTCTGCAGCCTTTTAGTTCTGTTTTTTCTTGCTGCAGGAGGTTGCTTAATCATTAAGAGAATGATGGCAATGCTAATAAGATGATTTATGAAGTTATCAAAATGCCAGTCGTGATACGTTAGATCATAAACTCAAATCATGCTCAATTTGGGCTTTAACTGTGCCAAACCAACTTTGGCCAAACTGTGACATGCAGTAAAAGCACGGATACACCCAATCAAGACATGATAGTTTCCTTCTCTCAACAGTGAAAGCCAAGTTCTGACCTGGGGAGGTTATTCTGCATGTAATTACAACATTGTTGTGAAGCCTGTTATACATGAAGGAGGGGTAGATAAAAAAAGGATGCCTTCCTTCAAAAGACATTTTTTGCCCCAGGAAACCTCTTTGTCTACCCCACTGTGGGTCCTTACAGATATATAGCCAAGTTAGGGTAAGGAGGGTAAGATAAAAGAATAACATGCAGGCAGTTTGTACCTGCATGTATCCACGTATGTTTTTATTTACAGATATTGTAGGCACAGACTAAGGCAATAGAGACACACAAAGCAAATATGCTTGTCCCAGGGGCTGGAAGGATCAAAGACAGCACTAGAAAGGGAAAAAAAAAAGAAAACACACACAAAAAACCATTTTAATTAAGAGCTTATCACCTACTTGATTAGCAGAATGGTCATGCCACTAATGCAGCGGCTCTTTGCCGATCCTAAAAACATGGCAAGTTGCAAACAATACAAGGTTAAAAACACACAAACAGATCTCAGCATTAAACTTTCACAGCAGGACATTTTGGCTTAGAGGAAAAATAGTAGTAATGATGATCCAGTTTGTAAAGTAGCAGTAATAATGCCATAAGGCAATTTTTCACTATAGTTGTTGAAATGTTTGGTAAAACCCTTTAGAATACAACTCCCTGAAAGAGAGAACTTCACAGCAAACACCACCAAGTGTGACTGTCCCCTGCTAAGGATGGGTGGCAATGAATTAGTTCATAGCTGTGAACTCCTCTGGCAAGATTTGGGGAGAGTGCAGGACACTGTGAGTGCCCTATCCCTGGAGGTGTTCAAGGCCAGGTTGGCCGGGGCCCTGAGCAGCCTGACCTAGTGAGTGGCAGCCCTGCACAAGGCATGGGACTGTAACTGGGTGGGTTTTAAGGTCTTCTCCAACCCATTCTGTGATTCTATGATTATGTCATTGCTCTAAATGAACCAGTCTGACGTACTGAAAACCAAACCCACCCTCAAACTTGAGGGAAGTGAAATTTCTGTGCCTAAGCGCAACAGTTCACAACGCATGTTTTACATGAGGTGTAAATCCTCCCCACACAGGCAGTGTGGCCGGGAGCATAAAAATAATGTAGCTGGTTGTGCCTGGCTGGCGCCTTGGGAAGTTAAAAAGACCAAGCCATGCCCACACCTCCGAGGACTTTGAAGCGTAAAGAGACTCAGCACATGCAGCGAGGCAAAGACCGTGTCTCTGTGGCAATGGATGCAGACAGCTTGCTGCTCTCAGCCCACCGCCCCGGCAGTGGGCACACAGCAGGTGCTCAGCCAGGCCCACCCCCCTGCATGCGCCATTTCCTGTTTTCACAGCATGAAGCCCCGCTCAGTACCAAACCGGCGCTGTGCCTCGACATCGATTGCTTCTGGTTCCCGTAAGCCTCGCCTAGCCCTGACCCAGGGTCCAAACCACCATTTAATACAACCAGTGGGTAAAAAGCATATGCAACTTTTTCAATCAGATTTCTGGCTTCACCCTTTTAACCCAAGAATAGCTATAAATAGTTTATAAATGTCTGGGATTTCCACAGCCTAAGTGCGGCTATAAATAGTTCTAAACATTTTCCCACTTCATGCTTTTGAAAAGAACATTCTCCACTTCCTTTCTTGGAGGGCCCCTGGGAATAGCGCTAGATTGCAGCACAGAAAGTAACGTATATGAGGGGAGCTGAGCAAAACAGAGCTAACGAAGCTGCTGCTAACAGCCGCTCTCCAATTAATTTTGCACAAGGTCAAGAGTCTCTTCGTGTTCTTGTTGCACCTCAGGATGTTCAAGGAGGCCATTTGTGGTGCATCTCAGTTTGCAGTGCCTGTGAGGGCATTGGGGGCTGTTTGTTTTTGAAGGAATCTGTTGCTCTGCAGCCTCACAAGCGATGGCAAGATTTATTTGTGTTTACTTGAAGTACGTGTGTGTTCAGCGCTTGGTATTTTAAACACCGAGGCAGAACACGTCCCTTCGGCTTATTTTTACGCACGACTTCGACGGCCTCACGGAGACGCCGGTCTGATTAGAAGCCCTCAGGAGGGCGAGGCGGGAAGGCCGCAGCGGGACCCGGCTCCGCAGGCAGCTCCCTGAGGGCTGCGCCGCGCGGCGCCTCCGCGCCCCTCCCGCGCCGCCTGCACTGCACTGCGGCGCCCCCTGCTGGCGGGTTCCCGCCTCCGGGAGCGAGCGCCTCCGGGGAGGGGGAAAAGGGAGAAGTTTGACCTCACGGCTCAGTCCGTCATCCTGCCCTTCATTTCCTGCCTGTTGCCTTTTTTTTTTTCCTTCCCCCTACCTAAAGTCCTTTCGCTTAAAAATCTCTAAAAATTCCAAAATCTATCCCGCTCTTGATGTGAAGAGATTTGAAGTTGATGCTGGAATTTAGTGCTACAAAGGATGATAAGAAATCATTTGCTCAGGGACCGCAGATCACATGATGGACAAATATTTGCAAGATCCATCCACAGGGAATGGCTTCCACACAAAGAGTTCAGGAAGTTCAGACTGGTAGAACAGCTCAGCCCAGAGACATGGACCATTTCCTTTGTGTGGCCCAGAAAAAATGTTTGAATCATAGAATCGATTGTTTGAGTTGGAAGGGACCCTTAAAGGTCAACTAGTTCAACTGCCCTGCAATGAACAGGGACACCTACAGCTCGATTAGGTTGTTCACAACCCTGTCCAGCCTAACCTTGAGTATCTCCAAGGATGGGGCTTCCACTATCTCTCTGGGTAACCTGTTCTAAAGCCTCACCACCCTTATTGTAAAAAACTTCTTATATCCAGTCTAAATCCCCCCTCTTTTAGATGAAATCCATTTTCCCTTGTCCTATCACAACAGCCTCTCCTAAAAAGTCTACCTCCTTCTTTCTTATAGCCTCCCTTTAGATACTGAAAGGCCGGAACAGCTTCAGCTCGTTCAGCCCGACTTTGTATCTTTCCAAAACAGAGTGCCTTTGTGAGAGCATTTTATGCCTGACTTACATATGTACAAAAATCTAGATGAGCGGTAATGAAAGCCCAGATTCAAAACAAACATTTTTAAATTGAGCCTAGGAACTGGCAGGGATGCTGAGTTCCTAATATTAGATGGCAATGACTTTTGTAAACAAAGAGCATGAGAAGAGAAAGTCCTAACCCCACAGGACTCTGGCAGCTCAGAGAACCTTCACAGTGTAAGGTGTAAGTGTGTGATGACAAAGACTGAGAGCACAATGAAATGGTTTGCAGAATAGATTAGGTCAAGCTGAGATGCCTCCAGGCATCTGGACTTGTTTTCTTTTGACGCTTTAGTTTTATATGTGTATCTGTGCTGTGGCAACAGTGAATGTAGTAAGGCTCACTTCAAAAATGTCTCTTTTTTTCATTGACTCAATTTTATTTGGTCCAGATAAAAAATTGATGAAATAATGGAAAATTCCTCATAACAGAGAGGATCTGACTCCTCATGGTGTCAGAAAGCTCTTGGCACAGCCACCCCTCAGAACACTGTTGAAGGCTGTGGAAGTTCCAAATTACAGTGGTGACTGCATTTTTTTCTTGGACCCTTCACAGCCAGAATGTGGAAATACTAACAAACATTTTTATCACAGTTGATCCACCAAAAAGCAATAACTGGACCGGTGAGTGCAGTGGTCCTCTTACAACACTCCATTCATCACAGATGAATCATATCTCTATTATCTCTATATTAATATTATCTATATAATAAGCTTAAGCTCTATATTAAGCTCTATTATCTCTATATTAATATTATCTCTATATTAAGCTTAACTGTGAGAAAAAAAAATAAGCAGTGGCTTCATGGCTAACAATACAATGTGAGCCTGATCTCTTGGCCAGGGAGAATAGACAGTGGCCAGCTCATACTCTCATTCAAAGTATTCTGTTTCAGAATTGAGATGCCTATGAGACCACTGAAACAATTCTGCTGTTTTGATAACAGGAACATTAACCACAGTTTTCGCAATGCAGCATTTCTCCGTCCTTGGAAACAGCATTGAGAATGCAACAAGGATTACAGTTACTTGGGATGATCCCAGACATTTGTGTGAAATCAAAAAAAAAAAAAAAAAAAAAAAAGCATTTATGTTCCTCAGCCCGTTTTTTTTTTCCTTATAGTCTTGGTTTTCAACTGGGACTCCTTTGTTAGTAAGTATTCATTTTAAGAGCCATAATATGAGTCTGGTCCCTGAAACAGCAATTTCATTCATCTTCTTTTCATGCAGGGTTTTACCTTTGCATGTCCCTATCTCTGTAGAGTATGCAATTCACTCTAATGTATTCAACCCAAAATGCTGCTCCTATTTGGCATGGAGCTAGGAAGGAGTTAAATGATCAAGCTAAAATGTTATTTAAATATAATGAATTAAAAGCTCCAGCCTAGCTGCAAAGAATAAAAAAAAGGGCACAAGCTTGGCAATGTTCCTAAGGCAGTAAAAGCAGCGTTCAGAGAGAAGGAAATCTTTGTCTGAATGCAAAAAAGGAAACTCAAATTGGCAAAATGGAGCAAGGAAAATGTATCTGGGTGATAGCAAGCTGAGAGAATACAAATTTCCCTCAACACAAGGAGAATCTCCAGAAACATTTTAGTATGGCCACTGTCAAAGCTCTCATAGTATAGTCAAGGTGAAACCCCAGAAACTTCATAGCCTATTTTTAAACCTTCATTTAATTTTTAATTCTTTCTGTCACATCTCACTCTGCTGTTTTCCACTCTGAAGGAGAAAGATCACTCACTTCTTCCTCATTTATCTATGTTATAAGAAATGCTGCCTTACAACTGAAATACACTTCCATAGGTGCCAATGGGGCTTTTGCTGATTATTTCAGTAAAACAGGGACATGGTCACCAGCCTCCCTGGAAAATCCGCAGCAAGTGGAAAGGAACCTTCACCTGTTTTCCTCTTCAGAGGAAGGTATTATGTCTCTACATCCAGGTGGAAGCTGGTCCATCTTGGGTCCAGTGCTCTTCAACATTTTCATCAATGACCTGGACAGTGGGATTGAGTGCACCCTCAAAAAGTCTGCTGGTAACACTAAGCTGAGTGGCACAATTGATACAATAGAAGGAAGGGATACCACCCAAAGGGACCCGGACAAGCGTGAAAGTGAGCCCATGAGAACCTGAAGAGTTTCAACGGTGTCAAATGCAAGGTTTTGCACTTGGGTTGGAACAGTCTCAGGCATGGGTACAGACTAGGAGAAGAACTCATTGAAAGCAGCCCTGTGGAGAACAACTAGGGAGTTCTGGTGGACAAAAACCTCAATGCAAGCCAACAGTGTGTGCTCACAGCCCAGAGGATAACTGTATCCTGGGCTGCATCAAAATAGGGGTGGCCAGCAGGGCAAGGGCAGTCATTGTCCCCCTCTTTGTGCCCTAGTTGAGGCCCCATCTGGAGTTCTGTATCCGAACCTGGGGCCCCCAGCACAATGGGGGATGCAGAGCTGTTAGAACAGATCCAGAAGAAGGCCACAGAGATGATCAGAGGGCTCCAGCACCTCTCCTATGAAGACAGGATGAGGGAGCTGGGCTTGTTCTGTCTGGAGGAGAGAAGACTTTGGGGAGACCTCATTGCAGCCTCCCAGAACTTGAGGGGAGATTATAAACAGGAGGAAGTCTGACTTTTTACACAATCTTATACTGATAGGATAAGGGGGAATGACCTGAACTAAAAGGGGAGATTTAGATTAGATATTAGAAGAAAATTCTTTACTCAGAGGGTGGTGAGGCACAGGTTGCCCAGACAAGTTTTGTATACCCTATTCATGGAGGTATTCAAGGCCAGCTTAGATGGGCCCCGGGCAGCCTGATCTAGTGGGTGGCAACTCTGCCCATGGCAGGGGGTTGGAACTAGGTGACTTTTAAGATGTTTTCCAACCCAAGTCATTCTACGATTAGCTGGAGGTGTGAGAATAGACTGAGGTGGTATGAGTGCCAAAAAGGGTGGTCCCACCTCCTTCTCACAACAAACATAATACCGTATGGCATGATTACCCATTTAATCTTTTTGATGCGTTATTTTTCTGTGGAATTGGGTTCAGCTTGTGATCACACAACATCTGAATCAGGAAGCAGTGTGTGAACACACGGCTGAGTGCAGTGGGCTCATTCCATCCAGCTACATCAGATGAGGTATAATGTGAAAACACCTAATGAGAAAAATATGATCAGAAGTCTCAACAGTAGGCCTTGAAGGACTCCAGTGAGTTTTCACAGGATGCAATTAATTAGATTGTTGAGTGCCCCTTTTCCTAAACTGTAAGCCTGCCATTGAAAATCAAGTGGGGAAAATTAATTCAGTTTCTTGGAGGCTTGTATTGCTTCAGAATGCATTCTTCCTCCCACCTTGCCTTACAGTGAGGAAGTCTCAACTGAAGACTGTGGAGGAGGATGTGTGCTGCCCTGGAGCTACAAAGTCCTCTAAAGCCACTAGACTAAGTAGGCTGGATGGGGAGCCCTGTCAGTCAGTATGGTGGCTGACAGGACAATCCACTCCACTCTACAGACCCTGTGGAATGGTTTTTCAGTGGTTTCAATCTGCCTTACATGGCCTCGCCACCCAGTTCACAGCATGGCTGGCACAGAATTGCAGACTGACCAAGATGGAAGGTATCTTTGGAGGTCATGGGTCCAACATCTGCTCAAGCTCAGTAATAATTGAGCTACAGCAAAACTAATCACTTCCTGTAGCTCTCTCCTCTCTGAGAAGAGAATTAAAGCTTCATCCCAACTGGGAGAAAAGGGACATTCCTTCCCCACTGTGAATACAATAAAAACGTGTCATGGTACTTCTAAGGAAACTCCATTTAAAATGATTGTCTCTGTTGAACTGCCTGTAAGGAAAAACCCCAAAATAACCCAGTGAACATCCAGTTCAATTCATCATTGTTGTTTGTTACCAATGCCAAACACATCCGAGAAAAGGCCATTACTTGCATAAATTCCTGCAATCGTATGAACAAGGAGAAATGTCTTCCTGGCCTGGTCTTTGGCCAATGATACATTAATAGCCTTTGTAATTTTCTTTTTGGTAGTGTAACCACAGAGGCGTTCTACACTGAAATAACTAGGACATTGGAGATTCCCTAAACAAGTTCCCACGAGAGAAGGGTTTGTAGTTAAGTTTTCGGAACTCTGGTAAATAGCTCAGGCAGGAATTTAATGCCATTATTCTTTGCAATGACAGAAAGAAAGAAATCACCAGATAATACTGGAAGTTGATCCCTCCAATTGGTAATGTGATATTACATATAATATGTGATATATTACATGATATTACATTGGTGATGTGATTGTAATGCTGATATTTCTTTCTGTCTATTTTCAAAGAAAAGTGAATGAATGGGACCTATCTACTGCACTGATAGTGATGGAGGAAACAATTTGGAAATTATCTGCTCTTGTATGTTTATTTCTCTTGTAATGGAAGGATGGAAGTTTAACTGTGTTCAGCACTTTTATAGCAAGTTTTTCTTATGAATCTAACTTTAGTCTTACGGGACTGGGTTCTGTGAAACTAAGGAGTACACTTGCGCTGCTGCATGGGAAATGTCTTGTTTTTAATGGGTTGCCAACTTAATGACCTGTGGGATTTCAAAGTTCCTTTTTGGTTTTAAAGGAAATGATTAATATATATTCTGTCTTTAATTATGGTGCTATAATTGTGTGAAAGGAATTCCATTCATTCTTTTCTTCGTTTAAGTGTTTTACATTCATGAATGTTGGACAATATATTCTTATAAAAGGTCTGTCTCTAAAAGAGATGTATAATATTATTCACTTTCAAAATGAAGATTGATGACAATAATGGTGTTCCTCGGTTTTGGGGCAAAATATTTGGATTCTTACTTTAAAAAGTATGTACACATTGTTTAAAAGACTGCTTGATTAAAATAATGTGGATTTATATGGAAATAAATGACATGGCTTCAAATATCTATTGATGTAATACCGTCCCTTATTTTTTACAATAACAACAAAAAATTATAAAACAGGAACTCTCATGTGGATATTTTTGTTGATATTTAATATGCTGCTGTAGCCCACAAGCACATGCCCTTGGTTAAATTTGGAGAAGTGGTATTTATAATATACTTCAGAAAGTAAATCTTAATCTTGCTGCTCCGCCTGCACAATCTAAAGATTTTCTAGTTCTGAAAATGATTATTGGCTTCTTTTTTTCTGTTTTGCCCCCAGTAACCAGGAGAATATCCTTCTGATTTATTTAACATTTTCTATATTCACCACATACAAAACTCATCCCTGCGACTCAGCCGTTTTGATCCCTTGGTTATCAGCCAGATATTGTCAATGATCTGTGAACCTCTGGAAATAAACTCCTCTTTGGCTATCCTTTGTACCTAAGGAGAGTGTGATTTTTCAAAAACTTGATTTAGAAAAATCTTTTTTTTTTTTTTTAAGTGCATGAAAAAACAAACAAACAAACAAAAACACGGAGATGGAGAGTACCTTTCTCCCACAGCTTACTGAGCTTTCCTGTAGCCTGCACCACACTAACCACCTTCCAGGTACTCATCGCCAGTGACCTCTAATTTGCTTTCCCAGATGGTTTGGTCTATGGATCAAGATCCACACCAAAACATGGGTCACAAGAACAGCACTGACTTAGCTTCTGTGACCAGAAATCTTTCTTTCACATACCTCCCAGATCTTTGTTTCTTTAGGGTTTTGAATAGAAAAAAGATGTGGAAAAGATGTGAAACTTGCATTCGCTAATGCAATTCACAGCTTCTCATAGGCTCTTCACCTTCTGCCAGAGAAAACTTGCTCTTGCCCCAGCAGCAGCACTGCTGTGAAAAGAACACAGGCAAGGAAAGGACCATCCCCATCATCAAATTCCAATTGTCTGCTGTCTATCTCAGGACAATGTCACATAATCCGTTTATAAATGTATCAACATCCCTCTTAATACTACTTAGGAATTGTTGCTTTTCCACACCCACTAGAAAGCTCTTATTTCCCAGAGACGAGCTTCCATTGTCTAATAGGAATACCTAGTATTAATCCTTCAGTGTATAAACTTGAATTTTGCATGATTACATTTAATTCCACTGCCACTTCCTCAGTTCTCATTTATCCAGTTAACTGTAGGCATTTTGAGAACTGCATCAGGAAGGATATAGTTTAATAAGCTGATCTACTACTCAAGAACTGCATTACAGTTCTGTTAATAAACAGAAACTACTCTTCTACCTTAGGAAAGTTACAGTGACCTTTCCTGTTACTTCAGACAGGAAACTATGCCTGCCCTTTCTGCTAAATTAGTGTGCCCGAGTCTTCTGCTAGAAGGGAAGAGCAAAGTACAATTGCAATGATGCATTACCATGGGGTTATGAAAAGAAGCATTGAGGTAATTTTCACAAATGTAATTGTGCAGCCAAGAAAAATTCTGCTACACTACCCGACATAGTTATAACCTAGTATATCAACTCAAGAACCTGAATGGTTAGAGATATTTGGAAAAATAGACAAAAACGTAAGCAAGGCTGATTTTCTGCAGCTTTCCTCAGCTATGCTTTGAGAAACTCTGCCTCTGGTTAAACTGTCAGCTACTTCAAAATAAACAAGACAAGCAATTCAGTAAAAAAGAAATGATAATTTAATTTCTCTTTACGTAGACCTGCAGTTTTTTTAATAATTTCATTGTGCCCACAGGTGAACCTAGCAAAGGGAACCAGTACACCGACACACCAGTGTGAAGGGCCGTGCCATCACAGCTTCCTCTGCCCTCATACAGCTGCTCAGCTTTGCACCACTAAGAAATAACCTGCTTTTGTGGCAAAGTTATTACAGAAAGCATTTAACAGCATCAGCCTCAAGACCAGTCTTTGAGGAACTCTGCTTTCAGACTAGTTCCCTTTTCTCTTTAGACAGTTTCTCACCTTGCCTGCAGCTCTAACACTAATTTTCAGGTTCACCACATTTAATAATTTTCCATCTGGCAGTGCATTGGGTCCTTTATAGAACCTGATGGCTCTATTGCATTTTATCCATGACCTTACAAAAGAAAGACACCGCGTTTGTCTGGCATGAACTACTGTCACCAAAGGCATTTTGCATTTTATCCTCTTTTACAAACTTTCCAGAATCACAGAATGGCTGAGGTGGGAAGGGACCTGAAGGTTGTCTGCTCCAACTGCCCTTCAGCTTTAGCAGCTAATTGCCCATTTAGCCTCTTTAATCCTTTTTTCCACCAAAAATAGATTTTAAAGTCCTGTGAAGTCAGACTGACAGACTATCCAAAATTCTTTTCCTAAATATAGCACCCTGTATTGATATAATTGAGACCTTGCAAGCTGTGGAATCAATGTTATCTGTTTTCTTCATGCACGCAGCACATTCTGCCTACCCTCAGCAGACCGTGAAAGCACTGTTGATAGAAGAGCAGTAATTAAAAAGTCAATAAACTCCTCTGTCAGGCATTTCCAATAGATTAATAAGAAATGAATAAATTCTATATTACTCAAAGTAGAATTGGATAACTTCACTTAGTTGCATTTACTCTGAAATATATTACCAGTCACTCCTGTACCAGTGCTGCAGTTCCCTGAGGATCTCTGGGGAGCAAGACCATAATTTCTGCAGTCTGCAGCGTTGATTCCCAGCTAAGTTTCTGACGTCTCTTCTCCAAGAGATAGTTCAAATGATTATGTCTGACAAGAGGAGTTAGGCAGATGTCATAAAGTGTAGAGCTGTGGCATATTGTGTCCTCACTTTTACGGTCCACAGTATATGTTGAGGATTACATTTCCCCATTACACTGCAGCCACCCTTGAGAGAACAACACTGCTCTATCTTTTCTTCTTTCTTCTTGCATACTGCCTCTTTCAGAATGCCTTCTCAGACATTATACCACTGGTCCAGGGGTGTTCACCCATGGTTCATCACTCTGATTCTACCTTTCTGGCTGCTTTATTAATTGTTTTGCTCTGCATGGGGGAGGGGATAGTCAAGAAAAAAAGCAGTTAGGGAGGGATTTAGAAAATGTGGTCTAGAAATAAAAGAATGAGAAAATTATATTTGTTTGCTCCACAGTAAGGAAGACTGAAAAGGCTCGAGGGCAGATGTCTGATAACAGCCCTCATAAAAGAAGTAGAAGACTAACTAGGTATGTTTGAGATTTTCTTAATGCACTGCATCTGAAATAGACAATGTTTCAAGATCTGTCAGTTTTGCACTTCTATGCTTTTGTCTGAAGACAGAAAGTCATTACCATTGCCATGTGACAGATATTTTGGGCCTAGGGATTTCACTACTAGAGCTTTTGAGCACTGAGATGGTTATTTTCATGTATATATCTGAATAGTTTTATTTTTCTTTTCTTGAGTACTTCCCTGTAGGATATAGAGCTAAAGATGGTCTATAGCAAAAGCAGGGGCAGCCCTCCTCACTGTTACATCTATTCAGTGACAGATTATACATGAGCATACAGAGAAATATGACTTTGCCTGCATGTATCTTCCCTGGATCTTTTGACTGTTGTAGGTCTCCAAGCGATGAACAGAGATTACATTTGCTGATGTTAGGTGTATTATTAAAATATTACATATATGATGTTTTTCTTTGCTGTTACAGTGTCAGAAAAGGACATCGCCTTCCCTCTAATGGGAAAGAGAGAAGACAGAATGAAGTTCAGCCAACTACTTCCTCATCTGTTCTTGCAGTAGGGTCCCATCATTAGGCAAATTGCGTGAAAAATGCATCTACTGTTCTGGAACTGGAAACTGTGATGAAAGCATTGTGGGAGGCAATGAGAAGACTAACTAACTGCTGTGTCTGCCTTCTTTCTACATGGTTTATTGCTTCCTAAGCAGATTGTTATACCTCTTATCTTCTGCAGTGCACCGGCATTAAAGCAAAAGACAGTCCTGCTCTAAGAAGCTGAATAGAGAAGGGTAGCTTTGTTCTGCAGAAGACTGTGATATTTCAGAATGTGGTTTCTTTCTGTCTGGAAAAAAACTTCTCTTTAGAAAAAGGGCATGACTACAGCTCCTAAGATCTGCATGAGGTGGACTGCCCTAGAATCATGAGCCAAGAGAGTCCCCACCCAGCGGGCTACCCCATAGATGAGGACGCAGCCATCAGGGAAGAATGTGCTTGGACACCCTTGAGAGCCACGGCTTGCAGCACTTCCCAGATCTCTGCCAAGGAACCAGGTCAGCAAATAGTCAGGAAGCTGGGTAGAGTTCTCGTTAAAACACTAAGTTTTGATGACTCAGCAAACGCTCAATTAAAAACATATCAGAATTTTTCCAACCAGCCCTACTTGTAATCTAAACAAATAAAGGATATGGGGAGGAGATCACGTCCTCACTTTACAGCAGAGGGACTGAGGCACAAAGATATGCCAGGTGCTATAGAAAGTCCACACCTGGGAGGCAAACTTCGATCCCATGCTGTCCCTTAACCACAAGGGTATCCTTCCTCTAAACTTAATTAATTAGTCATTACAGTGACCATGTGATACAAGTATTACTTTCATTTTATAAATGGAAACCAAAATAACATGTACAACAGCAAATAGAAAGCCTGTATCTGAGCCAGGACCATGCTTCTAAAGATGCTAAGCTTTTGTAGCAAGCCTACCTCTTTCTTTCATGGACAACATACACAGACAAGATATGGTCAGATTTGCTGGATGACCTTACTTACATAATCATGCTAATTGTAGCAGTGGTATATATTCGTACAACAAAACTATTCTGTGCTGTGGTTATAGTAAAGCTATATTGTCCATACAAAAATGCTGTTTTGTTATGAAAAAAGCCCTTGTATGTAGTTTTGGGTAGTACAGAACTAAAACTTCAGCCAGGAGGTAACCAATGCTTCCCTAAAATCTCATACATACAATTCATCTGGCTTTTCTGGCCCTGCTAAGCACCAGTAGCTATATCTCTACCTAGGCACAGTACATAAGCTCTTTTCCCAAAGTGTTTATGATCCCGAGTCTTTTAGACACCTGTAAGCAAAGATTAACTTTGTCCTTCAGCTGGGTTTTCACTCTGAGTACAAGCCTATCTGCAGACAACCACCGTAGCATTAGCTGATATTACAGTCAGTACATATTTTATTAATGTTCTTTGATTTCAAACATTAGGCCCTTTCTTTTCTGTTTTATCTTTGCTTATCTAAAACTTGGGGTTGAAGTTTCCTAAAGTGAGTTCTTCTTGAGAAAGCAGTTAGCAAAAATATGTTATTCTGCTGGTATTAGAATCCTGGCAATGTTTTTCTTTTCTACCACTTCTGTTCTTTGAACAGGAATTTGAAAAGTGGTAATGTAGTGAGAAGCATTTGTGCAATAGATGCAACTTCTGCTGCTACTGTGAAAATCTGCTCAAATTTGGCTAAACTAGAGGCAGGCAAACAGGCTGTGCCATGGTACTTTATTTCTGCTGTTCTCCCAGTGTTCTCCATGCCCACTGGAGTGCCACTCAAGTTAGGTTCAAAGAGAGTGGGAGCTTGACCAAAGGAATAGGAAAAGACATAACTAGATCTGCTGGTTGAGGGTGAAACTGTATTGAGAATTGTTAGGGAAAGGCTGTACTGTGACCAAGAAGACAGGAAGTGAAAATTAGCAACGCTTGAACAACGAGACTTTGGCATAGAGAGGAGGGGATAACAGAATTAGGAGCTCTCAAGGGAAATTAAGAGCTAACTAGGATTCACTAGGAAAAAAAGAGACTGACATTGTGTATGAAATGTGACTGGGATGCACAGGAGTCGTGGGAGTAGAAGTAGCTAGGTTTGCCTGGGAAGGAGATTGGAAAGCAGCATGTAGAAACAGAGCAGCACTGAGAACAAAGGATGCAGTTTGGAAGAGAGACTAAGAGTCTGAAGGGTGAAGGCTGGAAACATGGTAAGGATTCCCTCTCTATGAAAGGAGAAAATTTGGAGGCTGATGAAAGGTGTTATGGATCCAAATGATGCAAAAAAGACTGTGCTCATAAAACATTCCTTTGGGATCTCTCTTAAGAGTCTGGAGAATCACAGTTTCTCAGGGTCATAAATATGTTTTAGAATCATTGGCAAAGTGTGTTTCCCCTCTTAAACTAGTTTGGTTTAATTGTGGATAAATCTTACAGTGAACAAAATATCTCACATGAATTTTCAGTATTATATTTTTTGTAAAAGAAGAATCACTTGCAAAAAGTGAAACCTTAGTAGTAAGCAAATGCCATGACTAAAGCTGGCTATTCCTTCAAGATAGAGAACATAGTATATATGGACCAGAGCTTAGTAAAATTAAGTATGAAAAATAGTCTAGAGGGAATATTATAGAAATGACAAAAAATCATGAGTGGCACAGGTAAGAGAGTGAAAAGGGATTTTCCATCTCCTTCAATACAAGCTCTAAGGTGAATAAAATGTAACTACAATGAACAAATTTAAAAACAAAAGATGATTTTACTGCTTGCTAAAGGATATTTTGCAGGCTAAAAGCCTATATGAAGAAAAAGAAGAATAGACAGGTATGTGTAAGATAAACCTGCTGGTGATTACTGGTAGGTATATAGAAGTCACACCTGGCTCGAGGCACTGAAATACAAATGGTCATAGAGAAGGCTGGAAGAGCAGAGGAGAGGTTTACCCTCTCCTTATTCTGTCTGCATGTGTATGCTGATCTTATTCAACTGTAGGAAAAGTATAGCCAGGCAAGAAGAGATTTTACAGGAGGCAGAGAAGGACTGAAACCTGCCTCAATTAATGTACCTGAGTTTCCCTTTCAATAGTAAAGCCATGATGCAGAAGAATGTGTAAATCACACCATGAATGCAACCATGCCCACTGCCATCCAGGGTCATAAGACAGCAAATCTTGTTGTGGGACATACAGTTAGCTCAAGATACAAGTTTGCTCTCCTGGGCTCCTCATAATTTTCTGGTGGTAAGAGACATAGTCTCTGGGCAGCTCATAAGAATGAGGAATGGAACAAACAGAAGACATGCATGTAGATGTGTTTCTGTTGTACAGCCTTCTTCTCTGAGGGACAGCCAAGGAGTCACATAGTGCAGGGGACATGCAAGGTAATGTTAGAATAGTAATGAAAGATGTTCATTACTACTGCCCTGTGTTACTATTAACCTCCTCAGTGATGGAAGGTACAAGTTTGATAGCCTCAACAAACAGAATCCATGTCTAAACCAGTTGTCTACCCATGCAGGTGGATAAAATAGGTGATATTGGCTTCTTCCTTGGCCACAGTTAGAAAAGCAAGAGTATTACCGAGAGAGACATGGTTGGGTTGTGGAGCTCAAGCTGACAGACGTGTTTCTGAAATTCAGAATGAGATCGTGAGAGGCAGTTGTTCAGACACGATGCTGTCCTCAGCCTTTCCTTTCTTTTTATCTGACTACATACAAATACACATTGAGCCCACTAATTTTAATCAACTTCCTGCTCACTGTTGATTGCTGTGGATTTCATTTTTAATTTCTATTTAGTTCCCTGCATAACATGCACTTCACAGAAAACCCAAGTACTGTGTCTTGGATTCCAGGAATTGAATTAAGATGCTTAAAACTTTATTTGGATCAAAGGCCTCCTTTGGCCTTAATATCTGTCTCATTTCTCAGTATATAAATGGAAGTAAAACCAACAGATCATCTCACGGGATACTGTTGAAGATAAGACCATCTACAAAGGATAAATTATAAGCCTCGAGGCAGTTTGATGTGTATCTAATGCTATCTGGTTTCACTTAGTCTAATTGATAATTAGAATGAGTGGGTGACAGAATTGTGAAACACCGTCATGGGACTAGCAGCATGAGAAAATCCCTTAGCATTCTGAGTCAATACTTAGAGGCACAGTTTATGGTTCCTTCTCAAGGCACAGTCTCGGGCATTTTTTACTATAAAATGAAAGTCTGATATTTTTCCAGAGTTTTGTGAGTTTGGACAGTTTAGAGGTAGTAACCAGTGACAGAAGAGCCTATTGTTGGGTTCACACAAAATTAAATTCACGCTGAACAGATTCAGATCCTTGGGTATGGCAAATGCATACTTGTTTCCAAAATTACAGTCTTGTTTATTCATATTTCAATATTGTGGTACAGAAGAACATGAAATACCTTAACAGAAAAGGAGCCCTATTATTCTGAAAGCAAAACGCCTAGGAATTAAATCACCTGGTAGATTGGCATTACAGTTAAGGGAGGTGTAATTAGGGCCTATGCTTTCAGAGGAGTAAAAATTGAAAATTGTAGAGAGGGTCAGAGCATTTTTCAGATTTTGTTCCCATAGTCTAGAATGTTCAATAGACCAATATTCAAATTCCCATGGTTCAATTCAGAATGATCTAGGATAAAAAGTGTCTATGAATTAAGAGAATCAAGGAAGAAGTCAGGCAGCATCTCACATCTAATTATTGTGGCATATCAGTTTCTTGAATTGAAAAGTTAGGGTTTCATTCAGTTATAGACATTCCAACGCCATATTATGGTATCATATTGATATAATTATACTAGGAAATAAAAAGAAGTCCTAAGCCTTAGTGCAAGGGACTGTCTATCTTCCATGTGACTAAAAGTTAAAACAGTCCCCTGAACCTACACATTTGATAATATAGACTTAATAATAAGAGGAAACTGTGTTAAAATAACCTCTTAAAAATAACAAATGACCAAAAGCAGAAATGAATTGTGTATGTGCTTGTGCATATCTGCTTCGTGTGGGATGATGGCAGATTAAGAAAGCAAGAAAGTGACACATGAAAAGAAATAGATAAATAAAAAGAAAGAAAAAAAAAAAGGAGGGGGTATGTTATAAATGCAGCAAATGTAAATGCAGCAAAGAAAAATTAGGCAGTCTTATTTGCTCACTGGTAATACAGAAGAAACTACATTCAAAGGAATCAAGGGGCAACCACTCTAAAGCCAGTAAAAATGTGTCTTTTAATATATAATGAATTCAGTGGGTATTGATGCTAAGTTTTATCACTGGACTAAGTCAATCTCAAGATAAGAATATAGAATAGCCATGTACATAAACACCCATACAAAAGGGCCCCTAAAATCCTAAACTGAAAGAATATTATTAAGGTTGCAAAGTCATGCACTTAACTATATCAGCAAATTTCAGATTAAGACTGCTTGTTTGAGTTCAGCTATGGGATCCGGTACCACGTTTCTACCAGACTTCTAGTGCATTCAGTGCACAGAATGTGCATTATTTCTTTATGACCTTGGTATTTTATCTCAGTTCTTCAGTTCATATCTTATCTTACCTGATAGTCAAGCCATCCTCCAGCGACAGAATTGTTCATTTCTGCAGATTTTTTTAATAATACCTAAGTTTTTCAGAAGTATGAGTGAACTTATCTTCCAGTATGAGTGAACTATCCTTCCAGTAGCCCTGGAAGGAAAGATACGATTGTATGTATACAGAATCAGACGTCACAAGTTCATTCCTTCATACAAATGCTTATATTCCTTTCACATTCTCTTCACTCTAACACAGATTTTCAGCCTGTTCACTTGAGACTTCAATCCCATCTCACAAGCTCACAGTCTGCCTTTAAGTTCAGCCAGGTGAATTTCCCCACATTTTCCCAACCCTCTGCCATTTCCCAATTCCAGCTCACATTATTTTCTACTTTTAACTGCAGTGTAATTAGCCAAGCACACCTCGTTGCCCTGAAACCTAGCCTCTCCGCAGTCTCCTTTGTGAAGCAGCATGTCTGGATCCTCCCAAGCCTGTCCCACCATTCCAGTTGCACAAGAGTGTTTGTTCATGTACACCTCATTGTGTCTTCCTGGCCCTAGCTTTACCTGCTCTGTACTGACTTGGACTACTTTCTCCATCCTGCATTGTGGTGAATTGCTTTCTCTTCCATGTGGCCATGCTGTAGGCAGTGCAAAACAGGAGCTCCTTCCTCAATTTTCCATCTAGCCAGTGTAGGATTGCCTGGATTATAGCTCACAAGCGCCTGCCAAAAGAGGCCATGATGGGGAAAGCGCCTCTCCTGGTAGTCCCGAGACAGGGTGATATTTTCACTGGGGACAGAAATGTGAACACCGATGGGGACCGGCAGAAAGTCCGCCATCACCTCCTTTTGGAGCAGGGAAAGTGAAGCGTTTTGTTAGAAATACAAAAACTATGGAGCATGGAAAATGAGCGAGATCTCACTGCAGAGAAGGTTTCATACTAAGCTTCCTCTTGGAGAAGACACAGCTGCTTTCTACGGGACCTATTGCATTTCTGCATTTTCGGGGCTGTTCTTACAGAGCTACTGGGGGCCCGAGCTGGAACGTGAGGGGACAGGAGATGCACAACGGCTACGAATGCGCGCGGAGGCGCTGAAAGCGACACATCTGTTCTTAGTGCCGCAAAAACGAGAGGGTGAAAAAACCCAAGTTGGCTTCAATTACACCATGCTGCATTTAAATGAACGCTCCTTGCAGCTCGCGAGGCGAGCGCCTCGCTGCACCGCCGGACACGCCTCCAGCACGGCTCCCTCGGGCCGGGGCTGCCGCAGCCACCTCACACATCCGCGGTAGAGGCTGTGGGACCACCCGGTCAGAGCCACCCCGCGCCCGGCCGGCCGGCCCGGAAGTTCCCCGCAGGCAACGAGGGGCCGCCTTCCTGCCGGCGCGGCTCCTCCCCCGGCCGGGCAATATGGTGGCGCGGAGGCGGCGTTAGGGGAGCTGTGAGCCGGTGCCCGCTCCGCGCCTCCCTGCTGGGGGCGGCCGCTACTGCTGATCCCCCCCCCCCCCCCCCCCCCCGCCTCCCGCCCGGCGGCTCTGCTCTGCCCAGCGCGGCGGCGATGGGGCCGGCGGGCCGTGTCTGAGTGCGTTGCCCATGTGGGTGTCCCGGTGAGGCCGGGAGCGAGCGGGAAGATGCTGCTGTCGCTTGTGCTGCACACATACTCCATGCGCTACTTCCTGCCCGCCGCCGTCATGATGGGCACGGCGCCCACCTACGTGCTGGCCTGGGGCGCCTGGCGCCTGCTCTCCGCCGTCCTCCCCGCCCGCTTCTACCGGGAGGTGGACGACCGCCTCTACACCATCTACCAGAGCATGGTGCTCTTCTTCTTCGAGAACTACGCGGGCGTGCAGGTGAGCCGGTGGCGCGGCGCGGGGCTCCCTCACGGCGGCCGGTGGGGAGCGGCGGGAGGCAGCGCTGAGCCCGCCCCGTTCCCCGGGCGCCCCCGGGCTTCCCCCGCCCCCGGAGCTGCCCCCGCCGTGGGGAGGAAGCGGGCCGCTGCTGTCTGCAGGTGCGGGCTTCGGCCCTTCCCTGCCCACACAGCGCTCTGAGGGTAGAGGCTCTGGGCGCTCCAAGAAGAGTCATACTTATGTCCTGTCCCACCCCGAGTGATGCTTTTCACAGAGTCCCGGTGATACGTTCGTTCTGCAGGTTGGGAGCTGAAGGAACGTGACATCAGTCATGCGCTGTCAGTGCTCGGGTGGCAGCCTGCTTGCACGCGTGAACCACGCGGCCTGCTTTGCTTTGCGCACCCACGGTGCTACGTTGGTAGTGGATAAAAATATAGCTGACTACAATTGCACTTCGTACATCTACGTTACGTTACTGTACCTTCCCACTTCTGTCGTAGTTTACCTGCTGTCGGGTTTGGGCCTTCAGTTTTGGATCAGCCACTGGCTGTGGTTATTCAGTACCTCAGAAAGGGGAGCATGAAGGCTCAGGTTAAGAAGGCAGACCTGGCAGTCTGTCCTGCCTTACCAGAGAGTTTGGGTGCAAGTAATAATGCTGTGCTTCACCACTTTCTCATCTCATGTTAAATGTTTGCAAGAATTAAATATTTGTTTATGATTTGTAAAGCAAATAAGGAGACTTCTAATTCAGTACTCAAGGAACAGTTAAGCAAATGATGGGTGCTTCCTGAGCCTCAGCCTGGCTGAGTATATTGAAACCTATTTGAAATTAGTGTCAGCTGCTTGGAAGTAAAGAACAACAAGTACTTACATGTTGATTGGCAAGTTTCAGAGCTGGTACAAATAGGTCCTTGATATTTGCAGCTTAATTATTCATCTCCTGTTTTATTATATGTTTCTTTCAAAATCAGGCTAGGTCTCTGCTAATTTCTGCTCCCGCGCTGCAGCTGTAGGCCTCACTTAATAACAGCTCTCATGGAAACCCACAAAGCCAGCTGGAGAGAGAGAGCAAAACGGCACACTTTGACATCAGGTTGAGTGGAAAGACTACAAAAGGAAACCGAAGTCTTCTCTTAGCCTTCATTAGTTATTGATTAACTCAGCTTGTAGCTCATGACACCTCACCCTTTCATCTTGTCCAAATTAGTTAACTTGTGATTTAAAAAAAAAAAAACAGCAACGGTAATTCACAGGTGAAGTACTTGGTGTTTTATCTCCCTTATTTATATCTTTATTGCAGGCATTTTGATGTGTAGTAACGCACTTCAGGAATTAGCTGCTGAAGGCGGCAGTACAGTAGTCTAATTCAACCTCTTGAAAGATGAGGGAGCAGAAAATCAAGATATAACCTGTCACAGGAAAATTATTCAGATTTCCTACAAACAGTGTGCACACAGTAGCAGCCACTTAGAACTTTTGATAGAACTTTCTCACAAAAGATGCTTGTCATGTTAGGGTACAGAAAGGATAACGATAACCAAAATAGACAAAAAGGCCTCCGTTGTCTGTCCGACTTTGCTTTCTTTGGTTACATGGATAAAACTTTTTTTTCATGCAAGAAGAAAGGAGAGGCTGGTACAGGTGATCAGTTAGAGCAAGGTGAAAGTAGAGGTGCTTTGTCAGTGATTGGGAGATGATCTTAGGGGTAGATAAAATGATACAGACAGTGTTGAAAACAGAGCAGGGCCTACAGAACCAGCTTGGCATATGTCATCAGTTAAGATAGTAACTGAGACTCAAAGCTAAATAAAAACATGGAAAGCATGATATGCTTATAGGGAGATAAGATGGAGAATCCTGAAGAGTTGGATTTCATTTAGTGGGGAGTATCTCCCATTTGCTTAAGGAGGAGAAAGGGTGTCTGTTCAGACCTGCTTGTGCAAAAGCTGAATTTGTTTAAATTGAAACTCACAGCGTGTGCCTGCGTATTTGAGGTTGGGATGGTAACCCAAGAGCTGCTTTAAGGCATTTAATTGGATGCAGAAATGTAGCATCGTTAAATGCAATCTCCCCTCCCAAACATAAGAATATTATCTTATGTACCTTCATAAAAACAGCTGTAATGTTTTACTGGGATTAAGACATCATAGTCTCTGGAAGGAAGAATTCAGCATCGTTTTTGAGGTGTGTTAATTTTTTTAAATCAATTGAAATGTATTGGGATAATTTTTGTGACTAGATCAGTGGGAAGCCAACAACTTCATCCATGAGAGTACTGTAAAATAACGACTTCAGTGAGACTACACAGTAAGATTAGACAGGTGCCTGAAGTGACACTTTCTTAGCACTGCCACATTCTTACCCAAAACAAAATAAGGCCTGTAATATCGTGTTCTGCTTAGCATTCTTTGGCTTCTTATGTTTAGTGCATTTGTAATTTTTCAGTACGATAGCACTCCAAGGCTGCTATGAATATTTGAGATGTCTTATCGTCAAATAATAGCTTTGTTGAAGTTTCCATGTTCAGTGGCAGTAGAGTGCTAATAGGCTAAAAGTTGGTTTGAATCTTAAACATGGATTGCTTTTATACTGAATGAAATAGTAGCGTATCTTGATTATTTTTTTTTTTTTATTTATTAGGAAATGAGGTTTCTGTGCACCAACAGCTTTCAGCCCATAAAGTACTTCATCCTGTCTTTCCCTCACAACCGTACACATGAGGACTTTGTTCTTCTTCTGTTGTCCTTGACTTGGGCGTTTTTAGCTAAGTTTATTACAGCAGAAATTCCAGTTGGTGTTATGAGGGCTTTTTATCTTCATAGTGAACACTTCAGTTGTGAAATGTAGCTAGATAGGGTGATGCTCTCAGCTGCAGGACAGGAAGTCTTGAAAGAGTAACAATTTCCCTTTCTCTTAAGTATTTGACCTGAGATCTAAGATAAATACAGAGCCAAATTGTGGACTAGAACTGAGTATTTACATTGTAAACAACTGCACATAAAACAAGTAAAAGTTGTGAGGTGTGTGTTTTTGTTTGTATTTTTTTAATTTTCTTGTACTATAAATACTTTCCTGTCTTAAATTTTTAGTCAGATCTGTTAAATTTTTTTCCACCAGAAGGATTTGTTTTGCAAAACCTAAGTAGAACTTGAGCTAAGA
The DNA here is from genome assembly GCF_016699485.2 of Gallus gallus. Lineage (NCBI taxonomy): Eukaryota > Metazoa > Chordata > Aves > Galliformes > Phasianidae > Gallus > Gallus gallus. The sequence continues at coordinate 88,208,167 of NC_052534.1, read as the reverse complement.
GGGAGTTGGTACAGGCTTTCCAGTAATATTAGAATTCTGTAAATGCATTAATGAAAACAGTCACACTGCAAGGACATCGTGCAAGATTTGGCTGTAGAAAATGGAAGAACCAGTATTTAGAGTCCAAAAAAGAATAACAAGCCAGGACCTGCCAGTCCTACAAATTAGACAAACTGGACAAAAACGTTATGACTATAAAACAAGAAATCCTACTGTGTTCTGTAGATTTGTTGGTGCAATTGCAGCTTGGCAAATATCCATGAATTTTATTAGGGAGCTATAAATACATAACATTAATCTATGCATGGCATTGTGACAATACTCTTCAACAGTCTCCAGGATTGTAAAGTCATAGCAAAGCAGATCTGTAAAGGTGGTCTATTGAAAAGTGGAGCAGGGAGGGTGGCCTTGTTTTTTCCATATGTTGCTTTGGATACAAATGCAGTTACGATGAATCTCACCTGTCCTGCTGGAAGCTGCAGAAGGTGCTACTATACTCTTTTCTAGAAAGAATATATATGAGATGCTTGAACTTGGTGTGAAGTGAGTAGAAAGTCTTAGAGAGTGAGGAGTGTTGATTTGATCAGCAATGTGGCAGTGCTGTCACTGATGCAAACAGGTGCAATACTTGTGCTTTGGAGGACTTGCGTTTGCTCGTGCTAAATGTGGATTTGGCCCCAAGTTTCCAAGTCATCCAGTAGCATGTGAATAGCGTGACTGACTGACTGCTTTAGGGGAGTTCAGACTCCTACATTCAGACAGCACAGACAATAAACAATTGGATCTTAGCATGGAATCTGAAAACTGAAGTAACTGAGAATATGCCCTTGATTAGGATGCTTGAAGGGCTGAAAGGACAAGTAATTCAGCATGATGAAGGCTGTCATCTCCCTATGACCCTTAGCATCTCATCCCAGTTGCTGTCAGGGCAGTGAAATTAATGCCTATTGTGTTTGTGCACATGTTTCAGATGAGCTGAGGACTAAATGTTCTTCAGCTTCTTTTTTCTTGTAATTGTGTTTGATATTTTGTATGGAGTGACGGTGAAGAAATAAAGAAATCATCACTTGGACTGCTTCCTAAAGGATCATTTTCCATCCGAAAGATTTGACAATTGAACAAAATCCATGACTGAATTAATGTGTGTGGAATTTGTTCAGTGCTTGTGTCAGCTCTCTTGCCTTACCCCTGCTTCCTCCTGAACAGGAATTTTTGGAAGTGGTACTTTCATTAAAGGCATTATGAAATTGTTTTTCCTCGTCATCACAGGACTCTGGAAGGGCTGTTGGAATCAAATGCAATCTCAGTGTTGTTTTGCAGAGCTGTGGTGTTACTAACAATGATTTTGAAAAACATTTGGGATCCCAGCTAAGCAATGAAACACACTTCCTAGGTTCATATTGAAGCTTGGACTGTCATGTTTCAACAAAATTGGAAACTACTTCGGATTTAAGCATATTAAAACTTTGCAAAGGCACTGTGCTACTGAACTTTTGACCGTGCTGTCCTGCGAAGTAGAGCCTGGGCTCTGTGCTTGGCTTCCTAAGAGATCTGTGGGGAGAGCTCAGTGCAAAAGGTCAGGATGGAGGTGCTCACTGTTGCAGCATTCAGCCTAGAAGTGAGAGTTAGGAGGCCTGTGTTTGTCTTTATTCCCAGGGCAGCATCTTTGCTGGTGAGACACCTTTGTCAAGGAGGGGAAAAGTTCATTTTCTAATTGCTTTCTGTCCAGGGATGTGATGGGGCTGAATGCCCTCAGGATGAGCACCTGAGCAAATGCTTCAACCAAAAAGTGAGAAGGAAATGCTGCTTCTCATCCTTCTTTGGTTGTGTTTGCAAAGAAGGTGCCAGCTTTATCATTTTTTAGCCTTATTCTGTAGATGTGTGAGGTCTGAGCTCTCCCTCCAGCCTTCACCACCAGCCTGATGGCTCAGAGGATGGGGGAGTGAGTAGTGGGAGGTGCTGGAACTGGAAGGCACAGTGCTGCAGGTGAGGCAAGCCCCAAGGGCAGGAGGAGGAGGCTTGCATCTTCCCTTTTAGTCCTGCACTGTGCTTGGCTTGTGGCACGCTTTGAAAACAGTATGAATGGGCAACAGCAGCTCTTGTAGGTGATGCAGGCACAATGTGAAGCCGTTAGCTCTTGGGAGGCCTGTTGAGGGGTAAGGGTAATAGTAAGCTTTCATTTGTCTAAGGGTAGAAGTAATGAAATAAATTTAGAGAATGTGATGAATGCTTGGGGATTGGTGCAGCGCTAAGAGAGAAACTGAGAATGTACCACATTCTTGTGTGGTAAACTTCTGAAAGAAGCCCTGCTCTTTGCAATTAAATTTTCTTGCTGTGGTTCTGGTTCCATGAAGGCAGCTTTCCCTGGTTCATCTCATTAGAGACTTCAGACAGCAGCTCTCCAGTGTGTGTGTCTTTTATAGTATTACAACGAAGTCCTGTGTGCTACAGTAGAAGAAATTAAATGATACCTGCTAAGCCTAAGGGATGCTGCCTTCAAACTGAAATGGATATCTAATTTTAGACTCTTACATTTAGCTGTGGTGTGAGGCAACAAAAATAGATACGTGAGGTATGTGAGCTTTGCGCTCTTTCTTTTTTAGATTTTGCTGGAGATATATTTGCATATATCTTAATTTTTGTTCTGACTACCTTTGGTTACTGCTGTGAAGGTGAAAATCCATCGCGATGCTGGTTCTTTTGGACATCAGCTGGGACTGTCATGTGCTGCAGCTTCTGGCACAGGGACAATCTGGGGAGAATGTAGTGTGGGGATATTGCATGGTCACTGCAAGTTCTGCTCCCCGTCCCACCCCCTCATATTTGAAAAACAGTTTTTGTTTGCTCATTTTATTAGCTGCTTTAGAAACAAGTTATCAGTTAACTGCACCAAAACTACTGCTGTCTGGGTTCATAATTCAAAAGTTTTACATGGAGGTTTGCCTGGCATTTATTTTGTAACTGACTAGTCACAACTGAACCTGAATTTTATGTCAGCCTTACCTAACACTGTCTTTGATTTAAAACTAATATCACAGAATCCTATAACAGTTTGGGTTGGAAGGGACCTTTAAGATCATCTAGTTCCAACCCCCTGCTATAGGCAGGGACACCTCCTGTCGGCCAGGTTGCTCACAGCCCCATCCAGCCTGGCCTTGGATGCTTCCAGGGAAGGAACATCCACAGCCTCTCTGGGAACCTGTTCCAGTGTCTCATCACCCTCACAGTTAAGTGTTTCTTCCTAGTATCTAGTCTAAATCTACCCTCTTCCAGTTTAAGGCCACTTCCCCTCATTCTGTCGTGTATATTTACATTTCAAAAACAGCAATGTATACCTCAGAAAATCCTAAAAAAAATTAATTAAAAAAAAAATCAGTGTTTGTCAGGTATGAAGGAGTCAAAGGATAGGTCTTAAAAGCACTTAGAAAATTCAGATTCCAAGTATTGAAGCTAGTGAGTTTTACAACCTCATGGTTTGACTTCTAAATTTTCTGTGTTAAGGTATTCAAATTAAAATGTATTTAGCTTCATAGTGTATGCAGTTCTTAATGTAAGTTGTGCAAGTCTTGCCTGGTTTGTTACCTTTGTAAATACAGGTGTTGTTCATTACATTAAAAAAAGAAAAAAGCATTTTTAAACTTGCACACCTAACTTACACATTTTTCTCTTGTTGTGGTTAACGATGTTTTGGTGGATCCTGGTCCATGGAGTTCTTTCTATATGGTATTTTTTGTTCCATGTCCTTTCCTTCTTCTTGCATAACACATCCCGATACTTTACATAAGGGTAATTGTTAATTGAGAAGTTTTCCTCCTGCTGCTATACCATCAGACTCTTGCAAAGAGAAGATTCTATTCCTAGTTAAATGTTTGACTCCAGTTATTGCGATCTATTTACCTCAGGCTTACAGAGTGTCTCTCTTTTTCTCAGTTTTAGTTGTATGAGATAAAGTAGGCTCAGATGTCAAAGATTTTGATGTTACAATTATGAGGAAGCATAACTTCTCCAGGGAAATGTATTCTTTAATCTTTGTTCTGTCAGTTTGAATTTGTGCTCTGAAGAGATTTCAGATGAAAAACGGAAATTATTTTCTTCTTTTCTTCATTTCATATCTGTCACTTGCTGCTTGTCATCTGTCCTGTTACAGTTAGCTCCTCAGTGTGGGACTAGAAAACTCTAAGCTTCATGATAGTTTGATGTCCTTCTCTCTTTTCCTTCAGTTGTAAAACTACCTATGATTTGCTTGAGCTCCTGTATTTTAGCAGGTATATCAACATGAAGAAATATAGTATGACTTCCAGCTGTATTGTGGTAGTTAGAGTATTGTTTTCCCCTTGAGCTTAGAATCATAGAATCACCAAGGTTGGAAAAGACCCACAGGATCACCCAGTCCAACCATCCACCCATCACCAATGGTTCTCGCTAAACCATGTCTCTCAACACAACATCCAAATGTTCCTTGAACACCTCCAGGGTCGGTGACTTCACCACCTCTCTGGGCAGCCCATTCCAGTGCCTGACCACCCTTTCAGAGAAGTAGTATTTCCTAACATCCAGCCTGAACCTTCCCTGGCGCAGCTTGAAGCTGTTCCCTCTAGTCCTATCACTAGTCACACAAGAGAAGATGCCGACCCCCAGCTCACTACAACCTCCCTTCAGGTAGTTATAGAGAGCAATAAGGTCTCCCCTGAGCCTCCTCTTCTCCAGACTGAACAATTCCAACTCCTTCAGCCGCTCCTCCTAAGGTCTGTGCTCCAGACCCCTCACCAGCTTTGTTGCTCTTCTCTGGACACGCTCCAGGGCCTCGACATCTTTCTTACAGTGAAGGGCCCAAAACTGGACACAGTACTCGAGGTGCGGCCTCACCAGTGCTGAGTACAAGGGGATAATTACTTCCCTGTTCCTGCTGGCCACACTATTTCTGATACAAGCCAGGATGCCATTGGCCTTCTTGGCCCCCTGGGCACACTGCTGGCTCATGTTCAGTCTAGCATCAATCAACACGCCCAGGTTCTTTTCCTCTACAGTCTTCCAGCCACTCTGCCCCAAGCCTGTAGCATTGCCTGGGGTGGTTGTGGCCAAAGTGCAGGACCTGGCATTTGGTCTTCTTGAACCTCAAACTTGAAAACTCTGTCCCACTTTCTGGAGCTACTTGGCAATCTGGAGGGCATGCATGTTCCTCTTGTGTAAGCAAACGTGATGCACAGCGCTGAGCGAGGTGCAGGTGAACCAGCTCAGTTCCATGCTGTGGTGGTACGGGAAGGTACAACAGGGATTTTAACTTCAGTTTTTCTTGAAGCTAACTCAAGTTTGCTGGATTTGGGTCTGGAGCCAAATTAGAGCTAGCTCAGACACCTTCCTGTATGTCTTTTGCTGTGGAAAGGTGGGTTTGCCTCTTCCTAGAAGCCCATTTTGCTTAAATTCTAAATACGTACTGAAAAAAAATGTATGGAAGGGCTTATTCCAGAGAAAGAGGAGGTTTCTTCATCTTCCCCTTCCCCGTGCATGCAGACTCACTGATAATGTTGTACCAGTTCAGTCTGTACTTGGCGTGCTCACTTGTATGAGTTTTACAGGTAAGGATTTAATGAACTCTTCCTTGGAGTCCTTCACGGTTAAAAGCAGAGAACCCATTATTAAGAGCTCTAGCAGGAGGAACGCTGTGAATAACATCACTACCCAAGGTTTCTTGCTTCTTGCTGATGTGAGATGCCAAACGATTAAGTTTTCAGAATGTGCTTAATGTACCAAGGCACTGTAATTTTTTAATTGTGGGGGGAAGGCACTACATGCTTTCCACTACAGAAGAGTAGCACAGTGAACAATAGTCACATTGAATGTGGGTCATTTTTTCCTTTCTTTGAAGGAAATGACAAAAATCTGAGGAAAAATTCTTCAGAGATGCCTAAGGATTGTATGAGGATGTCATTCTCTTGTAATGAAACACGTGAAACTTCCTTCCACTCTTGTGCTGGAAGGCATGTGCAGGCTTTGCATCATACTGAGGTGCCAGATGTTCAGAAAAACCCTTCTGTGAAAATCTCAGCTTATAAATAATCTCTTTTCACATCACATATGTTATATGTATCTGAAATACGTGCAGTACTTGTTGAAAAAAGAACAAGAGCACTTTCAAATGGTATTGAATGTATGCTGGAAGGGCTGGGAACCTCTAAAAGTTTGAGCTCTTTTTTTTTTTTTTCTATTGAAAAAGAGAAAAAGGAGGAAATGGTGGTACCTCTCTTCAGCTTAATGAGTTAATGAGCACAGGCTGTACTGATGCACTGCAGCAGTTCAGTTCTTTCTACATACACTTCTTTGAAAAGCTGCATTTAGCAGTGTGTTTTCAGAAAAGAGAATCCCCCGTCCTCAGATGAACCTTTTGAAAGCACAGAGCAGTGTGTTAGGGCAGGATGGGATTTAAGATCTGCATCTGTTTTCAGTGGCCTATATCCTGGCAATTCAAAGCTGGCAGACTCAGTAGTGCAGCATTGCGAGTCCCATTCTGCAGCACTGAGCTGCACCAGAAGCCAAGAGCTCCTGCCTCTGGGTTATGTTCCGTATCTGAATCTATGTAGTTGAGGATCATTGTTTAAGTAAATACAAAGTGAAATCACCCTGACATGCTTTGTTTTGTGACAACTTGTTCCCTCTGAAATTAATCTTTTGATCAGATTGGAAATAAATCTGTGAATAAAGTTGTCATGTTCTGTTGTAAATCACTATATGAGACTTGGAGGACGGCTATAAAAACAGGCAGATAATGCTTCTGTACAGGTCTTTAATGTCTCAGCCCTCTGTGTAGCATCTGTAAAAGATTCAGGCAAGCAGAAATTACTAACAAAACTAGTCCAGTTAAATGAATGATAGTACTCATCTAATATAAATGCCTCCTTCATCTTACAGGACTGTGGGCTTTTTTCTGTGTTGGAATGAGTGTGGTGGTTACTGTTCTTGCTTGATTTACTATGGTACAGTGGTGACAGCGAAACTACCAACTACTGACTGACTACTGTGAAAATTAAGTAATTTACTGTATAACTAGAAAATTAGGGAACTTATTTCTCATAACCTAATTATTTGAAAGTCTTTTCTATGTTCAAATACGAAGAAGTAGTAGAATGCACATGATTATGAAGTTTTACTTTTCTTGATTACTAATTTATTAAAAAAAAAATTAATGTTTTCATGGTTTGAATTGAGGAATCATCAAGATTGGAAAAGGCTTCCAAGGTCATCTAGTCCAACTGTTCACCTATCGCCAATATTCACCAAGAAGGGAGTAAACTCTTTGAAAGGGTAGATACCAGCAGGACAAGGGGGAACGGTTTTAAGTTGAAAGAGGGAAGATTTAGGTTGGATGTTAGGGGGAAGTTCTTTACCAGGAGAGTGGTGAGGTGCTGGAACAGCTGCCCAGAGGGGTTGTAGGTGCCCCATCCATGGAGGTGTTCAAGGCCAGGTTGAATGGGGCCCTGGGCAACCTGGTCTAGTAAATGGGGAGGTTGGTGGCCCTGCCTGGCAGGGTGGTTGGAGATTCCTTATCCTTGAGGTCCCTTCCAACCCAGGCCATTTTGTGATTTCCCCCCCCGAGTTTAGTGCTGAGCCTGAGCAGTTGACCTCATACTTGTGCAATTTTGTGTTAAGCAGATAGTCTCTTTGACTAAAAAGCTTATGAGGTATAGCAATAATATGATAATTCCTGAAACACTGTATGTGATCTAAAAGGATTTTTACGAAAAATATTATTTAAAAGTAATTTTGCAGTGTTATGAGGCTGTAAAATGCTGGAACCATCCTGTTTGGTGCTCAGGGGGAGTTTCATATCTTTATGGTATAGAAAAGTGAGACGTGTATTTGTTAAATGAGAATAAAAGTGCTTTACCTGTCTCCTGTGAAGAAAGATAACTGTTTTTAAATACTTGTAGTAAGGCATCTGGAAACTTCTGAAATCTGTGGCATTAAGCAGGGGGCCCCAGCTGTGTCCTGTCTTGAGCCTGCTTCTTGTCAGGCAGGACAAATAGGTATTGTGATCTGAGATACTTTGTTGAGAAGTTGAAGACAACCAGTTGTGTCACCAGGTAGAATTTTAGGGGAACTGGGAATTTAAGACTTCCCACGTGATACCTGTGGTATTAACATTCAAGTACTGTTACAGTAGCTCTCTTGCCACAACAGCAGTGCTGCAGAAGTCAGCTTGCCCAGGGTTGTGCACTGACTTCAGAGATGCATCTAGCAGTTCCTTTGGAGGTTTGTTGATGCAAACTCCACCCTTTTACCACAAAAGTATTTCCAGTCTCTGCCAAAAAGATGCAAAATACATCCTAGGATACCAATTATTTTAATAAGTACTCCAGCTGCAGCAGTGCACAGCTAACAAAGAAGCTCTTGTTCTGAAGAGCTTGCAGTCCAAGTTATAAAAGTAGTCAGGCAGAAACAGGGATGTGGAGAGAACTGCATGTTTTAAGGGGAGCAGAGCTGAATGTGTAAAGTTTATGTGGTTGTTTTAAATGAAGTGTTGGATTTCTGCAGTGTTCTGTTTCTCTTGTCTTCCTTCAAGAGAGGGAAGGGATCTTCTGTTACTGTATCTCTGCTTTTATTCATCTTTCCAGTCGCTGTTGCCTTTGTGCTTGAAGCTAACTTTTCGACTGTTCTGAACACTCCACCTTTTTTGCTGCAACATGCCTCAGCACACATCCCTTTGGTTACTGAAAAAATAATGAAGTGAGCCTTATTCTACAATTCATACCTGGTTTCCATGAACAGGGAGAAGGGGAGGGTGGAGCGGAGGTGATGGGACATCAGAGGAGGTGGTCCGCATTTTTAGCAATAGCCAGCTGTGTTGCCTTCCTGCCATTGAAGCAGAGGGGCCAGGTCTGTGCGTAGGTCAGCACCTGAACTGCTCGCATTACTGACCACATCCAATTATCATATTAAGGTAATCTCTCTGCTAGGAGTTTCTTGTGGTCACCAGTTGGCCTGCGTGCAGGACTTCTGATAGCACGATTACTTTCCTCTCTTGAATTAGTGTGCCGTGGCCCAGTTTACTGAGCCAATGTAGCTAGGATGTGATTAAATGATCTATTTAATTTTCTTTGATTTGTGCACGCTTCCTAAGCAAGAAGTAGAAACCTAATTCAAAGGTGTCTGCCTTGTTGCTGTGAAGCCTTTTGCAAATTACAACGTGTTGAAGTGTGGCTTCCATGCAGGACTACTTTGCATAGCTGTGCAAGCTACCACACTTATACAGCCCTAGCAGAATAAATTGCTCTGGAAGAAGCAGAGGCTGCTATGGACAGAGAAGCTGAGTTACCAGATCACCCAGGAGCCTCTATTTGCATGCCTGGATCAGCCTATCACTGAGTTAGTAAGTTTCCTTTGTGGGAGAACTTGTGGCTTCCTCTGCCTTGACACCTCCAAGGTATGCTTTGTGCCTGCTGTGTGTGTGGACAGTGGGGTCCTGGCCTTTATACAGAAGGGAGCCCATCAACATCCACTTTCTTTATCTGAGCCCAGTCTGAATTGGGTTTGATGGCACTGCTGCATAAATGAATGAAAAAGACCCACACCAACAGTAACAGCCTGACCTGCTATTGTGGACTGAGCTGTGAAATGACCTCAGCATGACTGAAAGAGCAGATTTTGATGCTCTGTCCTCAGGTTAGATTTGTAATCATAGACTACATTTTATCTTAAAATATCTTAACGATATCTTATAGTAAAATATCTTAAATGCAATGTGTTAGCTTCTCCTGAAACTGGAAGCTGCCTCCCAACCACATCCTGTGCCTCTTGCCTGGAGCTGGCCTACAAGTGTCTGTAAGTATTCCCACCTCCTGCACTTCTTGGAAGTCCACTATTTTGAGCTCTTCAGGTTGCTTCAAAAGGGATATGTATGTAACCTGGCACTGTGAACACTCGTTTTTTCATTTGGTAAATCCCGCAAATGCTTGCCTTCACTGTGCTCCCCAGATACCTTCTGCACCAGGAGTCTGAAAAGGGGTTGGTTGCTATTGCATGGTCTGTGGCAGCAGGGAGTTCTGTGGAGACATTGCTGGAAGGAATAGCACAAAGTCAGCTTTTTTTCTGCAGACCATGAGGAAGAGTACTGTGTTGTGTCCTTCAGCTATAATTTTTACTAGGTACTCCAATTTATCTAAAGGTTTTGGATTCACAGAAATTGAAGGCTTGCTCTGAAGGGACTTCTGCCCTGCTTATCCCCAAGCAGATGAATTCTTCAGACATCATTTTAGAGGGAAGAGGACAACTTTTCTGCATGATTCAGGGCTCTTCATGATTTATTATGAAAATTTTGAGAAACGCAGCAGCTTCTTGGAAGGAATGTTGTATGACTGCCTGCAGAGCAGAGCAGGAGTATCCTGTGAGAGCTGAAGAAACCTCAAGGCAATAAAGGCTGGAAGGTGCCGCGCCTATCTGGTTGTAATATATATCATGTAGTTTGTAGCCCTCATTTCCTGGCCATGAACATCTAATCTGTGAATAGCTATTTGCTGGCTTCTAGTGAACTGTAGAAACCTCTTCTTGAGATTGCTGAAATGAATGATGGTGCAGTTAAAGCTATTGAATTCTCCTAGGCTGAGCCAGTTGAGCAAGCAAAATAGATCTTTCAGATTTTTCTCACTCCTTCATTCACACTGAAATAAAATATCCTGTCTTGTCTTTAATGAGAACTAATTATAAATAGAGCTTTTCAGTTCTGTGAAGTCATATGGCTGTATGTTTTATGGCAGTTACAGAATGTTGGTTCATTACATATAAACATGTTTTGGCTAACCGTTACGGTAAGGCTGTATGTTGTACACAGAAATCTACTTACAGTAACAATGAGAGGGCGTTCCTCAGGGATTAAAAAGTGAACTACATCCAATCCTATTGAAATAAAAAGTAATACAGATTAACTGTTATATTTGGCAGGCGCATTCCATTATATTTGTTTTAACTAATGCAGTAGTCACAAGTGAGTGCTTTGAATTGTGGTTCTGATTGCAGTGGAATTTTGACTTTGTACACTAAATGTAGAAATGTTTAGAAGTAAGGATAATAAACTATGGATTTCAAACCCTATTTTGTTTTGTTTTCTTCTGTGGGATAGCTGTTAAGAGCGTCAAGGGCAGATTTTGTTTTCCTCTTGTTCATATTTTCTTACCTTCTATGAAGCACAGATAGCATTCAAGACCTTCAGTTGTAGTGATCTGTTGTATCAAACCTTTTCCCTTCCCCTAAATTCAAATAAGTAATGTTCTCTTTACTGTACACTGGACGATCTCTTGTTCACATATTTACTGAATGTCTCAATTTGCCAGTGTATGATTTCTTGTCTTGAAAACAAATTTGGTTAACAGTACAGTTGTATTTGCAAATAAGTAACGCTGTGAATGTAAACACAGATTTTGGTGGGATGTTTGTATAGTGTTACAATACAAAAAGTTATCTGTTTGGTGTAACAGGTTAACTGAGATACAGGCAGATTTTTCAGAGGTGCTGATAAACATGCTGTAAAGATGTACGTGAGATCTAAATGATTTTCATCAGGCATGCTAAATGATTTTAATCAGGTTCTGAATATTAGATGCATTTTCTTGATAATATATCTAGACAGTCCATGCTGTGGAACTGGTGGTGATATATTGGTAAAGCTTCCAAGTAGTGCTTTTGTTTTGGTGAATGCTGTCCTGTCAAAGAAGAATTTGTCTTTAATACAGCTAGTTTCAAGCAATAAGGAATATAGACTATTAGTATTGGGAGAATGGGGGGGAATCCTACCTGAAGCATACTGATTAGAAAACTCAACTGAGTTAGATAATGAAAGTATTTATAATATACTGCTATGGACATTCTTCACTTGGGAATTGAAATGGTTTCATTCATTTTATATCTGAAATAAATCTGTGTTTATCCTTTTTAAAAGCTGTTTGGATTACTAATTTTGCATCTTGCTTTTAATCACACTCTCTGGAGGTTGTCCCGCTTATAAATACTTGGGAGAAAAACTGCGAGGTTAAAAGTGAATCTTAAAGTAATGGAGATAAACATTACAAAATTATAATAAAACCTGAAGCCCAACTTAAAGACATTCCCATCCTCCTTCCACCTCTCATCTCGTGATTTATTTATTTGCTTGCTTGCTCTTGATGGTTAAAATCGTGGCAAATGGTTGAGATTTTATTTATCTAATTCGGGAAAACTTACAGCTTTAAATTTAACTGAACTCATAACTGTGTGTCTGGATGAAGCATATGCTGTATGCTAGATTTATGAACTCAAACAATGTTTTAATGCATGTCCGAAGGTTTGCTTTTACCTTGCGTTAGGGATCTTGTGGATGTAAGTTGGCTTCCATGGATCCCATTCTAGGGCTAAATCATGAGAACAGAATAAACTTTTTGTGCCCTAATTAATTAGTATTAACTTCCTTGTTGATAAGTAGGTTGTATGCATGATGGATTCTGATAAATTAATGGGATTAATGATGCTAGCATGCTGGCAGTTTTCTTGGAAAATAGGTAATTACCTCATTTGCTCTTATCACTGACTAATACAATGACTATAAACAATAAAGTAATGCTTCATTTTTTATTTTTTAGGTAATAATCTATGGGGACTTGCCAAAAAATAAAGAAAATATAATATATTTATCAAATCATCAGTGTACAGGTTTGTATTTTTTCATAATGTTTTTATAAATCTGCTCATCTGTTTGCTGTGTCTCTTTCCAGCCTTGCTTTAATGAGCTTTCCATCAGAACTTCCAGCACATAAGGCTGTAATGATATTTCTTTGTACAAAGTATGCTTTTTCTTTCATCAGTGGCAGGTGTAAACTAGTTTAACTAACCATTCTTGGCTTTTGTCTTCACAGTTGATTGGATCATTGCGGACATGTTGGCAATTAGGCAGAATGCACTTGGGCATGTCCGATATGTTTTGAAAGATGGATTAAAGTGGCTTCCATTGTATGGGTGGTATTTTTCACAGGTAAGCCCACTCATTTCTTCCTTGCTTAATGTGGGTCAAATATATATGATGTACTTCCCTTCTGTTTATTTTTGTCTTGGGAAGATGGAGTTCTGAGCTAACACTTGTTATGTGAGTATGAAAATAGCTCATTTCACTCAGTGTAATTAGATGTGTATCTGAGTTGAGACTGTTATTAAAGAATCTATTTACTCATAAATAAATACTTGTTTTGGACAGTGTTCATAGCTACAAATATCACTGTGTAATCTGTTAGTAGCTGTTTCAAAATATTCTAATACTTTGTTCTTTTTACCATGCAGTTGCTCACATAGCAGTAAGTGAAAACAGACTTTTTTGGGTGTTTTTTTGTTTGGTGGGTTGGTTGTTGTTTTGTTGTTATGTTGCAAACCGGGAATAAATTCACATTTTTAGTGAGCTATTTATTTTTCAATTGTTTGGTTTTAACACAATGTAGAAGAGGATCTTAATATATCTCATGTTGGTGACTGTTGAAGAACTGTTCTGTAGCTGAGAATTTGAAGTATCAAGTAATGTAATTGTACATCTATTGTAGTTTCTATGGAAATAAATAGAAGGCATTACTTTTGGAGTGACCAACTTATTAGTTTGTAAAGAAAAATGTGAAGAATAGGCAACTTACCTCTCCCTGTTATTGTGGAATGTATTGTTGATAGTGTTTGACATTTCTAGTCTAAATTCAAAATAGAATTTTCCCTTATAAACTGTATATCAAATATGAAATGCCCAATGTTGGTGTTGTATGCTTGACTAGAGCCATTCTTGTTGCGGGCTTCTGTGCAAATTGGAAGCTTTGCTCTCTTTGTTTTTGGCTGTGTATTCCTGTCTATGTCTCAGCACCCTCACTTTTGCATCCATAAGTCAAGTCAGAATAATTGATTTTTAGAGCAGCAAAAGGGGGAAAAACAGTTGAACCTACAGCCATTGGTGGGAAGAGGGGAGGAGGCAGAGCGGTCCTTCGCTGGCATCAACTACAGCTGTTATTGATTAACTCATATTTTGCCTCCAGTAAGCCACTGCAGTTTGGATTGGGTTTAGAAGCTGTTGGACAAGGGGAGGCTAAGATCCATGAACTGCCTAATTTAGAGTGCTGCAAAGTAGGAAGTGCCTTAAACAGTGGTCTTTCCCAGTAATCAGATGCTACTTTTGTTTCATTTAGGTGGCTACAGAGGTTCAGAGCAATGGATCATGTCACCTAAAATGCCCATCTCTAGGGAGTGAACTATCTCAGTGTTTAATTTTAGAGTACAGATACTGTTGAGGTTCCTGCTTTCTGTACAGTGTGTAAGCAGTTCAAGTGTTCCCCAAGGTACCTGTAGATCCAGGTTCAATCAATGTTGTTTTCAGCCTGAAAATGAATGTCTTTGTTGTCCTCTGGATGAGTGCCCTAGGCAATGAGTGAGCTGTAAAGCTAGGCTGAAGCATGCATGCTTGCCATCCTTTCTTCTAAAACTGCACTGCTTAGAAAAAAATATGCTGTAGAAAAAATAAAACCATTTGTGATTTATTTTTATTGGTACAAGGGTTGCTCTCCCAGTCCCCTAAATAAATACAAAGAATCACACCCTGTTGCCACATCCACCACCTCACTCTACTCGCATCCAACTGTTTGATCTCCATAAACACTCAGCAAGTGTCAGAGAATGTCAGTGGGTGCCATTGTTTCCACATGGAGGAACTCAGTAACACACCTTTGCTTTGTACGCACTTCCATGTCAGACACAGTTTTGTCAGACTGCCCCTCTGCTGCCATCTGTCACACGGCAACACAATGTAATGGAATATTGGTGGGAAGGTTCAGCCTCTACTGCCATACCGCCAACATCTGCCTCTGACATCATGGGCCAACAGAATAAAATAGAAGGCATTACTTTCTCAGTAGCCCTCGTTCTTGTCCCCACCAATGACTCCAGATCTCTACATTTTGATTCCACTAAAGAGACGGTGACTGATCTGCTACATGCTGTTTCTATTTGCCTGTAGTCATTACACTGGTGATGACTTAAGTCTGATTAATTAAATTACAGACAGGATATCTATTCCATCTGCTTTCACTGAGTGTCCAAATTTTTTTCTTTCCAAAATTTAGGAAAATGACTATTGCTTTGCGGAATATCCGGTGCTCAGTTTCCTGTCTGCTGTACTGACTGTTAAAAGAAGGTTCCTGTGGAAATTAATCTGTATGCGAGCTACGCTTCTAATTAAAAAATAAGTAAACCTGTTCAGCTTCATACTCCTCAGAACATACAACTACTATGAGATGTAGTGATGGATATACTTTTATCTGTGTAGGTAGTTAAAAATGTATATACATGTAATGCATTGACCTAAATGAAGGGCGGCTTACTGACAGTGGTGATGCATGTGTTTAGGTTACGGATACGGGATGCAGCAGGACTGCAGCACACACTAATAGGTATTTTTATTGTTTTTATCACACCAAACAGTGCAAAAACATAAAACACTTCCTGCCCTTCCTGTTGATGTTCTGTCAGTGATGTCACTTACACTCCACTAAAAGTTTCCAGAGCCGTGTAATTACGACATGCTCACAGAATTCATATTCCCTGCCTCAGGTAAACATCCTGTTTGGAAATAAACGTGGTCTGGATGTCCAGGAGAGCGAAATTCAGGCACAAAGGAAGTATATTTGTAAACATAATCCATTGTTGACCAAGAGAGGGGCTTTTAAAGTACAGCGGAAAAAAAATTAAAAACTTAAAAACAATACTTCCAGAAACGTGTTTTGAAAAGCATTCATATATTTGATCTCTTACTGAAAAGGAAATGCAATACAAATCAGGGAATTTGAGCTGTATACAGTCGCATAACTGACATTCTTCTTTGAAGGCAGATATCTCATAGCAACAACAAGAAAGGAACTACTTAATTAACCTGTTATGTTCCGTGTTTGATTTATTAGGTAGTGAGATTTCATAAAACTAACTTTATTATTTTTGGATGGACCTAAAATTTGTTTTGCCCTATCTTTCTCCACCAAAACGCAGCTAGCTCCTATTCATCTTATGCCACCTGGTGAAGCTGGGACATAACTTTGATAAATATTTTTGATCTCTGAAAGTTTGCTTGACTCTTTGACAGAGGAAGTAGGTCCTTTCTGTTGTTCAGCATCAGCTCACGTACACTTCTGGTTGTTTCTGTATTTTAGCCAATTATTTAGCTAGTGTGGCATGTTGCCTCTTTGGCTTTGTATCTCTGTGCCATAAGGGAAGTGACATTTTTCTAGTTGGGTTATGTGCAGTAAGGGGTGACCTTACTTATTTGTCTCTTCATATGTCAAGTGTCTGTATGCTTACACGTACGTGGGAAGTACAAGTCTATTTCTGAGCAAAAAAGTAGTCTGAGGTGGGGATACTGGGTTTGTCATTGGTGTTGTGGTGTCCCTAAGAAACTGTGCAGCAGTAATGTGGTTTCTGCATCTTCACTGATGTTAAAATAAGGAAAAGGTGGTTCAGCTGGTTAGTGATCTGCTAAGTAAGGGAAGACTTTGATAAATGAGAAATAACTGTTGACAGTGCTAGAGATTGCTGAGAGCTGAGTTCACTTAAGACTGGTGACTTACAGATTGTATGGAAGTCTTGTACAGTAGATGCTTCATTTCTCATACCAGACTGAGTTTGCCCTTCATCAGAGCGGTTGTCATGCTGTCACTTTCCAAAATAAGACTTCTGTTTCCCTTTACTGCTGTCAGATATTAAAAACAGCCTTACATGTGAGGCGTGTAGATAGCACATGGCTGTGTTTGCTGCACAGCTGATGGAAGGTTTTTCTGTTCACGCTGTAGTCTGTCTGATACTGGTAAACTGCTCATGTGCTGGGGTTGGTGTGGTGCACCATCCTGTTTAAGCCCAGGCTTGGCAGACTGAGCATATTCTGTTTCCTCCGTAGTTCTGATCCCCTGCCAGCCAGAGCCACACAATAAAGCATTGCAGCTGACTGCTGCACCATGGAAGGAGGCACAGACACTAATACAGAGTATTTAATATTGGAGTTAATGCACTGTTGACTTTTTCCTTTTCACTGCAGCTTTTGGAGGGCAGTATATGTCTCATCAAATATCACTAGCTGAGCAGTTGCACAGCCATCTCTCCACACCATGAAAAGCAAAGTGCTTCACATAGCCTTCTCTTCTGGCTATCTCCTCCAGCCCTCCGGCTTTAGTCCTCCAATATTTGCATTAGTCACTGCCTAAGAGGAGGCACGTAACATTGAATAGGTTAGCTTATAACTACTTGTAAGTGAATTCTGTTGTGTAATTTCCCATTTTAACTTCTACAAGTTAAGGTGCCTGTCTGTTGTCGATTCCATTGCCGTCTTCCAGTCAATTATTTAGCACCTTTAAACAAGACACTTCAAGTATCTTACAGTATTCTTTGTAGATCTGATCTTTATATAAACAGATTTTGTGAGCTTACTTGTATGCAAATACAGTTCCAAGTGCTTTCATCCTAGCAGAAAATGTCTTGAGGGCTATTTACAGCATGAGTCACAAGGGTGAATGTTACTGTCATCTTCTTTGCTCTTTTATCAAATATTCCAGGTTAAACTATTTAAATATTTAATCCTTTTCATTTTTTTTCTCTGCTAGCATGGAGGAGTCTATGTAAAAAGAAGTGCCAAATTCAATGAAAAAGAAATGAGAGCAAAGTTGCGGGCCCAGATGAAAGCTGAGACTCCGGTAAGATTATACTCTTCTTTCCCCTCCTCTCATCATTCCTTTGACCTTTTTAGCGTCAAAGGCTCATTGGAGAAATGAGCTCATGCTTCATATCCCCCACCTACAAGAGAGCAGTCATGGATTTGTTTTTCTGTATTTCTGCAGTTATGTCTTGTGGTTAGAGTCAACTCCCTGGTGCAACTGCTGGAAATTAGACTAGTCCTTTTATGAATGATATGAACTTTTTGATTCTGTCTGTAGAGGGCAGGGAGGATTTGGATGAATATTAGAACGCTTATTAACTGCTGATGTAACTTCTTTGGCAACCGTTTCCAGTGTTCCCCAAGTTTCAAAAGAGAGCATTTTGACTACTGTGTTGTTCCTTGTCAGAAACTGGTATTTTTGTAGAGTACCGGTTGTTTATCCTTCTGAAAGTCAAGAGTTAGTCTTACCAAATCTTAATTAGTCATCCCTGTGATCAGTCCACTGTTGGTGACTGTGCCATCTTACAACTGAGCAATTCTGTCTGCTACACTTTCAGGAGGAAAAAACAATCAAAATTGAAAAAAAACAGCTCTCAATAATTTTCTATTTGAAGAATGATTTCTAGTGCCAAGTGACTTTTCTCATGACTCCCTTTATGGTTTGTGGCTCAGTGGTTAGAATCAGTGTGTTTCGTTTCCATTACTTGCTGTGCTTTAAAATGTTTTTTGCCTTTTTGGCTAGACTTATGAAAGCCAACTCAGGCAGTCTTGATATAGAACAGTTACACATTCATTTTATGTAAAATGATGTGATTAGGACTTTCCACTCCAGATACTAAGTGGTAAACCTCTTAAAGCTGAAGCCTGAGTAAAAGGAACGTACTGATTGTTGTGACCTTCTTAATACTTTTTTTTTTCTGGAGATAATGTGTTTGTGTGTGGAAAAGTAAACCGTTCTTACACTTACTGACTGCTTTAGATGAGTAAAGCATCCCTGTTTAAGATAGAACAAGTTTGAGTGCTGTCTTGAAGTAAGGCTTAGCATGAATACTGGTTTTTTTCTTGTTTGTTTTTAATGAAGCAAATCTATTTCCCATTTTGAGAAGATGAGTTACAGTGGTCAGACATACATTACCACAACTAAGTTTTTGGCTGACATGAAATGACATCATTTCAGTAGAATTCCACGTGTCCACGTGTTCCATGTGTTCCCCTCACAGAGAACAACTCTTTCCACACACAGCACACCAGCAAGCAATGTGTATCTTCTGTAGCCCAGTGTAAAGCAGACAAATAGACTTTCTGTCTTTTATAAAGACCTTTCTGTAAGGATGGTGTAATTGTGTACTGAGGCATGCATTTTGTGTTGATAAGGTCCAAATTCTGGTTTCAGTCACATTCAAAAAATGATTTCTTTATTAGATTATACCTTTGTGATATTGTACTCTGTAGTTAATAAACACTTTGAGTTTGTTAGTGTCTTTAAGATGTTTTTGCTAGTGGGAAATAGAAGTTTAGGACAGAAAGTAGCTTAAACATTTTCATATATTCTTAGCATTACTGTAAAGGTGAATGTAGTACTTGCTGTTCATTGCGTCTTCATAAAACGCTCTTTAAGAGTGTGTAATTTCTTTGATTAGTATCTTTGTTCTTTCTGTTCGTGTGCCTCAGTGTGTTGTCTGGGACTGTGTTAGCTCAGGATTCTCTCCTTGAGAATGCATTTTCTGTTCCGGAGTTTGTTGGTAGTTGCTTAATTGATATGAAGCATAGGCATATATGGACCTGTCCGTCTAATAATGTCTGTAGAGAAAAGATGGCCGTATTCAATAGCAGTAAATTGTGCCTGCATTACCCAGGAGAATTCTGGGATGTTGAAAATATTGCATTACATTGTTATTTTCTGTATGTAAGTGGCAAAGATTCTGCTTTCTTGCAGTAAAACTTGCAGCGTAATTGGATAAACAAAGACAAACAGAAAGATCTATGAAATGTATCTGAAGTCATTCCCCTAAGCACAGCACTGGTTCAGTTTGCTTTGGTTAGACTGGATGGAATCTCCTGGCAGGGTGTTTTCCCACAAAGACCCATTGATTTCTTTCTAGCTAAAAAAGCAGCTTCTAGCTGAGTCTGGTTTTCTGGCTTCCCTCTGCATCCACTAAAATACAGGGGGTTGTTGTAGCAATAATGTTTTGGTTGCAATAAGCCTTGATTTGAACTCTGCATTAAATCACTCTGCTTTATAGAACCATTTGGATTCTTTTATTTTTTAATGCAGTCTTAGGAACACATGTCTAGAAACCCATCTCATTCTGCATGTCTTTTGGAAACCTGTAAGTAGTGTTTGGTGATGCTGCAGTGCTATGCATTGACTCAAGGGTAATGCATGAGTTGCAGTGTAAAGGGAGGTTGAAGCATAAAGCTTTTCTTTAAAGCTGCTCCCACTGTGGGCTCTGCTTCTCGTGGTGGATGATATTCACATGTGGTTAATAAATGAAGTAAGTCCAGAAGGCTTTTTTCCTGGGATCTTCTTTCTTCTTATTCTTTGACTGTGTTTGGATTGAAAAACTAACCTGTCTCAGCTAATGCTAAGTAAATTTGGGACCACTTGGGTATGTTTGATTTTTGGTGAAATTGCATTGGTTGTCTGGAAATTCCTTGGGTACAAACACTGGATGTGCTTACCAAGCAGTTGTTGCCATTGTCCTCCTATTATGCAGGCTAGCAGTACTGGAGAGAATAATATGAAAATGTATACTGTTTTAAATCTCTTTCAGTCAAGCCATATAGGAAGGGACACTTACACTTTACAGAACTGACATTGCCAAAAGCCTGTTTACTGAGACAAATGATTGCATATGCTTGAGTAAAAGACAGACCACTGAGCTGTCATGTGGGGGAAGACTGAACTTTCTATAATCCGCTTTATCTGGGAATTTAGATGTAGATGCCATAAATGCTCTTTAACCTGCAATTACTACTGAGAGAAGATGTGATAACCTGTGTCCTTGGTGCATTATTCATGAAGAAACTTTCAGGCTCTGACTTAGTGGGGTATTTGCATCAACTGTAATGCTTTTAAAATGAAGACATTCTAATCGGTAAAACAAGTGTGCCCTGAACTAGTCAGCACAAGAACAAATTGCTGCAGGCTTCATGTGAAAGTAATGAGTGTACTACCCTAAATTTCTGTTAAAATTTATGCACTGGATGCTACAGTTCAGAGTAGGCTTTTGCTCTGCTTAGTGAGCCGCTGTGACTGCTTGGTTGTTGTAGGCATGCGTGGTAGAGGTTTTTTCCTTTAATGTAATGCTGGAGAAAATCTTGCCTTTTAGCCGCTAAGGGAAGAATTATTGCCAATTAGAGAGAGATGGAAGGGAATCCGTGTTAAGGGTCATTTGGTTATTTACAGTTTCGCTCCACATAAAGTTTAAACAAAAGAATCCAAATGATTAATGTTCAGTCTGTCCGGAGCCATCTCTGTCCCCATTAAGAAACCTAAGACGTGTAGGAAGACGTCCTACACCAGCCTCCTGCTCTAGTTAGAACAGCAAACCCTTTCGTTGTTTTACTGTCTCCTTTCACTTGGTTCCTTTTAGCTTTTTCTATAATGAAAAGTAAATTAGAGGTGAAATGCAAGCAGAAAAATAAGGCTGCCTCTTAGCCTCTCACATTCACAGTTAGGCTTGGACTAGTGTGGCTGATCTCATGTTGGGGCAGTGGGCTGCATGGCACTATTTCCTCATTTAGGACTCCACCTGCCTGCCTTCAGCATCCCCTTCTGTCCTGCTGCTCCACCGTATTCCACCTCGCTTCCCAAAGGCAGTGCAGCTTTAGCTTGGATGCCTAAAGCTCTGCTCCTCCTGTATTTTCATAGTGGAGGTCTTCAGCTGCTAAATTTTCTTATTTCTTCCTTGAAACTGTTTTACATCTCAGCTCACCACGTAGCTAACGTAACTATACACACGTGCCTCATTATTTGACCTCTCACTGGGAAAGCTCACTGAAAACTGGCTTTGTTCACAGGACGTAAAATCAGACTGATGGTTAACAAATTGCAGCCTACCATCTTGTGAGAGAGTTTGAAGGGCACTTTTGTGCTGATGTTGTTTTCAAATAAGTTGTAAAAATAAATAAATAAAGCATTTCTCAGTGCAACAATCTATTCAGCAGGTACTTTATATGCTCAGTCTGCTTGTTTTATAAAGAAATTTGACTCTTCTGAGCAGCAAACATGACTTTTGTTTCTGCCTGTTGTGCCTGGAGAGAAGGAAATCTGCCTTGTGAGATGTGCACCTGGTTGCCCAGAGGTGGTGGATACCCCATCCCTGAAGGTGTTTAAGGCCAGGCTGGATGGGGCCCTGGGCAGTCTGATTCAGTACTTGATCTAGTGGCTGGTAACCCTGCCTGTGGCAGGAGGGTTGGAACTTCAGGATCCTTGAGGTCCCTTCCACCCCAAGCAATCCTATGACTCTGTGATATAGCACAGTATGTAGCTAGTTACTATGTGTCTTGTTTTTGTCATTCATGTGACAACAATATAAATCTTTGTAATCTGAAGCAGTGCCAACCAAGCAGCAGGAGCCTGAGGAGGACGGATACATTAATACAGCTGTTATAAGGCTTAACGTAATTATTTTGTCATACACTTTCTATTTTGTAAATCCCTGGCAATTTCTTTATAAATCCTGGATGTCTTTGCTTGCTTTCCTTATATTGATTTTTGTATTTTGTTCAAATTATGCCAGATATGCTTTCTCATACCTTATCTTTCTCAGTTATTGAGCTGAGTGTTAATGTTTCTCATTCGGTTCACCAGAAGCATATCTTTCAGGCAGTAGTCTCAGTCGATTCAGATGTGAATCCATCTAGTCGTCAGGATGCAATAGTGAAAATAATAACATTAAGGAAATGCATGATTTAATATAATTTGGAAATTGGTAAATAAAAAATATTTAATGGTTTTCTCATGTCATGCTCATATCTTCAGTCAGTAGTGCCACCTTCTTGTTGTCCTGTGTTCTTCTGTGGAGTGGCAGCTGCTGTCTGCAAGGACACCCTCCAAATCCTTGTGTATGGACGAGTTTTCTCTTTAGTATCTCTTCTCCCTGTATGCTTACAGAGCTGCCTTTGTTCTGTATTCTGGGGACTTGTGTCTTGCTTCATGCCCCCTTCCCCTGCTCCAGCCACACCAAGTCCTTTTCTGACACTGTGCTGTCTCAAGGACTTCCTCAGCTGCTTCCTCTCCTCTATAAGCACTGCTTTGCCCCCCTCTGTGCCATTGCTAGGAAACTTTGACAACGCTGAGAGAATTAACAGAGTTGCTGTACATGTGAAAGCCGTTGTCATCATCCATTCCTTTAATTGGTAGAATAAGGGACAAGTTTACTGACTTCACGCTGCGGGCCCTTCAGGTAACCTGTGCCTCTTTTCTGGTTTCCCGGATGGAACTAAAGTCAGTAAAATTCTACTAGCTGAATCCTGATCCACTCTTTGAAACTTGAACTGATCAGAGATAGCATCCTGACATTTGCTATACAGAAAGAGGCATGATGAGTGTGACTTCCCTCTGAACAGAGGGATCTATTTAGCGTGTGTGAAATTGGTTTATCAAAGAACTGGGGACTGTGATAATGCAAAGGTTTTTTTGTCTTTTTCAAAGAAATTAGCTTTTATGTAGCTAATGGCTCTAAATGAAACATTTTGTAGCAAACAAAAAAAGAAAGAAAGAAAGCCTTAGCTGCATCTTAGTGTTTCTAGGCAATTAAAACTCTCCTACAATTCAGCAGTTCTTAATCCAAGTTCAGCTTGGGGAGCTTATTTAGTTATTAAAATCTTAGAGATTTGTAGTTCTTATAATCTCTGGAAATAGTGCTTAAGGTTTTAACTTCTGCTGCCCATGCTGGGAGAAGAGAAGAGCCAGTGGTGCAAGTAGCTTCAGTAGGCCAGATGCACTAGCAGAGTATCAAGAGCAACACTGTCCGTGAATATAATAGGGCATCTATTTGCATTCCTGAATTTTACTCAGGTAAAACAGTCCTACTGGCTTGCATGTTAGGTTTATGTATGTGCTGAATTTCAAGCATAAAGTACTTCTTTGTCTTGTTAGTATGCTTTTAATTGAGAGGTTTCAGATTCTGGTCAGCAAACTTGTTCAGCTGCTTGTGTTTTAAAGGTTTAGAAGAGTAATTAAAATACAATTTCTCCCCTGCTTTGTATTACACATCCAGCACTGGGTTAAGTAGATTCTGTGCTCTGTTGTGTAATCAGCTTTCAGGGCTGATTTGCTGCTTTGAAGGCTGTTAGTGATGCTATGTGTTTTTAAGTGCTGATCTCGATACCAGAAAAGGTTTTCCTCTCCTGTGCACTTCACTTTCACATTATAACCACTATACTACACTTTGGAGCTGAGCATTCAAGCTGTAATGAGGGAGGAAGTATCTTCATCTTGACGTGCTATTTTAAGGATCCAAATTACGTGGTTTGAATATAAGTGCCTTTATGAAAAGAGAAATGCATCTTAGTTTGAATATTGTGCCATTTCCAGCTAATTCTGGAAAGTTCTCATTTGCCAATTAAATATTTTCAACATGCATGCATACATGACTTGAGGAAGGTGCGAATTTTAACTGGTCTGAGAATTCCTGTGTTCATCCCTGTGGTTATGCTGCTGTCAAGTTAGGATAAAATGCAAACTCCATGCTTCTTAACCCCATTTTCATTTGCTGTTTTTTGTTGTTGCTTTTTCATTTAGTTGGTGCTGCTTTTTGTGTTTGTTTTTTTTTCCCCCCATAATATCTGTACACATCTTGGCTTTCTGCTGATCTTTGAAAATTCTTGGACTTCACCAGTCTCTGCAGTCTGTCAGTTCTCCTCCTCTGCAAACACACTGTTGTGAATACAGCCTTTCCTCTAGCTCCATTCAGCTCCATTCAGAAAGTCTTGCAGCTCATCTCTTTACCGTGCTCTGCTGACACTGGTTTTGCCATTTTAATTTTCCTATTTTTTTCTCCTCTGCTAGATTCACAGCTATGTACTACATTTTCCTCTTTCTTGATCTTGTACTGACCTCTCCAGTTGGCTCATTTCCTAGATTTCTTTCCTTCTCTGCGTTTTAGCACATTTCCACCTTCCTCTCTGCAGTAATTCTGGAGAGTTCACTTGCCTAGGTCCCTTCTTTCTGCGTTCATTCTTTTCTTTTACTGTTCTGCCATCATCAAGTGCAAAATACCAACACACTGATATTTTGTGGAGCAGAAGCACACTATAGTCCTGTTTATCCCTTCTGAGCTTTTATTTTACTGTGCATCACTTTGTGATGCATTCTCCGACTTGTCAAGGTCTTCATGTACTCTAATAATCTTTCTTGTACTGTTTTGTAAATCCATTATCTCGTTTCTTTCAAATGTTTCTTGAGACCCATTTCTGCAAAAATAACAAAGAAACTAAATAGCCTAGGCAGAGTAGGCATGATTTTGCTATGTTTATGTTCAGTTCCATCATAGTTACTGTTCGTGGCAGTAGCCTTTTCTTCTGTAGATGAGGCCCCAGTATGAAATTTTCACCATTAAGTGTTGCTTTCTTCTACTTCTGTATGTAAGAGACGATGCAAGGCAGGACAGGGGAGTGTGTTGGAAATCTCTGTTGTGTTTCAAAAGCAAATTGAAAATTCATCAACTTATGCTAAGCTATCACTTTAAGTTCATAATATATTTGATAACTCATACGTGAGAGCGATCCATAAAGGCACATATCAGAGCCGTCATAATTTCAATTAATATTATTCCTAATTATGAATGGCATTAAATTTAGATAGTAAGAAGAAAGATTAGATGCAAGATCTGTATTAAAGCAAAACACTTCTAATTTAGATCCATTGTGACATGTCAAAGGACAGATGTTATATTTCAAGTTGAATATTACTTTGGGACTTCTGAATATCTCCTCTTACTCCACTTAGAAAAACAGTACTGTTATTGATATCAACTGTTCCCGACTTCCTTGCTTTTGTTAATGCATGTCATCTTCCTTCCTAAATCACCTGGACACCTATGGTGTACACTCTAAGAAAATTATTTTCAAGTCCAAACAATGAGCTAAGAAATTTTTAGCCCAAATATTCTGATTTTTACTTT
Source organism: Gallus gallus (assembly GCF_016699485.2). Lineage (NCBI taxonomy): Eukaryota > Metazoa > Chordata > Aves > Galliformes > Phasianidae > Gallus > Gallus gallus. The sequence goes on along the minus strand of NC_052534.1, from coordinate 88,182,361 downwards.
CTATACATAAGTTGTGAACTAAATGCAATATGGACTTGTCAAGTGCTGGTAATTTCTATAAAAGGAATCAATTTGAATTCTTTTTAAGAACTTCCTGTTTTGTTTTGCTTTTTCATCCCACAGATGTATTTAGTGATTTTTCCAGAGGGGACTCGTTACAATCCAGAGATACCAAAAGTCATTGCAGACAGTCAATCATTTGCTGAAAAAGAAGGTAAGCAAAAAGATCTTGGTATCATTCTTTTCTTATGGGGTTAACATATGTTATATAAAATGTTGTATAATATGATCTCACCTTAACTGGACTGTGTTAAGCCTGCCTGCTTGATACTTAAGGGTTAGACCCAAAGAAGCCAATGTTTCTCATAGCACAGTAAGATGAATATACTTATTTTATAGTACACTATACTTTGTGTACAGATATTTCATGCATTTCACATTGTAAAGGAGTATTCATTTGCAAGAAAGTTCTCTCTAGCTTTTACTTATATGTATTTATGAACATTCCTTTTCCTACTCTTCAAGGACATAGGAATAATGTACATTGGATCAAGTCACTGATTGGTCTAACTTGATTTTATAATTCCATTTACAGTTGTTATTGAAATAAAGGATATTTAGCATAGGAAATGTTGCACCTTAAAGGAAAGTCTTCCATCTCTTTCTCTTGAATTACTGTTAATACTACAATTTCTTTTGGGTTTGTTCCTCTTTCACCTTCCAATCTTACCCCTCCTTGGTTGAAATTTATCCTGTAGTTGCCTCAGTGAGCGTTGGCTTCTTCTCCATAACCACAGATGGAATTATTTCATCTTTGGATCGTCTTGCAAAGGCTCCCAAGCCTGTTTATTTTTCTCACAGCATATGCACAATACACATAAACTTTTAACTCCAACAGTTCCGTCAACATATTTCCTGCTTTTGTTTTTTCCTGTTGACGAAAAGTGAAATAATTCATTCTGAAGGTAAGCAAAGACTAACAAATAGGTCTGGTAAATTCATTTCTGTGACACGCTGAAATGAATTCAGAAGCCTGTGAATCAGCCTGTTGATATCATCAAGCTATTAAGCATTGTTAGTTCTTGTCCAAAAGGATATATGCTTTTCTTCTCCTCCTTGGGAAGAATGCACTTTGTTCGCACGTATGTGCATGAGAGCTGAAGTCATAATGTATTTATTCATCACTTCAGCTTCCTGTCGGAAATGAAAGTCAAATGTTTCATTTAGTTGGTGGTTCTTTGAGAGTTCAGAAGGGGTATTGGATATGAGGTGTTTCTTTCCTCTCTTCTTTTTTCAGAGAAGAGAAAGGGCTCTTGTTGTCATTGTTTTAATAAACCTCTTGAGTTATATATCTACAGTTTGAAAAGCAGCAAAAATAATAATAATAATAATCTGCTTTGTGCTTTCAGAGCACCTGTTTGTTTCTTCTAGTGTTTGTCTCTAGGTTTGGTCTGCTTTTATTTTGTAAGGGTTACTCCTTTTAAAAACACTAAATATGTGTACTTACTAAACAGGAAGCACCTTCTGGTTTAGTGTAGAATCCTCTTGATCTGCTTCTCCCTGTTGCTGAATTCTTTTGTTGTTATTGTTCACAAAAATTTAGGCTCTCCTCAGTTTTTTTCTATGGAGAGGGTGGGAACTGTCCCTGCAATTCAATGGGAAGATTGATACTCACTTGAACTAGAGCATCCCTGGCCAGGATGGCCAGCCTGCCTGACGCTAAAAGCTGCATACCAAAATATCCTTATGGCTGGGAGCCACAAGGCACAGACCATGTATGTCGGGGACCTCCAAGGACAGGAAACTCTGAGTGACCGTCGGCAGGAGATGACAACTACTCCCCAGAGCCCTGCCATGTAGCAGTGCCACCCATGGCTTGTGGATTTTGGCAGCCCCATTGCCGCCAAGGTCCTGGCTGCTGGCCGCAAGAAGGGACTCAAGCACAAGAGCTGCAACCGAACGCCTCACCGGTCACATATCTTGCTATGGTTTTCTAGAAAGTCACAATGGGCAATAGCTATTCCAGTCAGAGAATGAGGGCATTCGGTAACTTAAATTTTGTCCTTCAGTCATCATGGAGAAATAAAATGTCTGATGATTTTACCTGGTCTTTGATACAGAGCTTGGTGCTTCGGTGTTGGTTTTACTGACGTGCAGGGGAGTTTTTGTTGTTTTATAAAATACATCTTGAAATGTGAGTAAGCTTTATAATGGTATTTTTTCCTACACTTTTGCACAGTTTTTTGTATTGAGGAAATAATGCAAATGTAACATAGAAAAAGTGGTTTAATTTGCAACAATAAAACTGACTTGGTGTTATTTTCTCTAACAGATGGAACCAGAGATATTGTACCCAAAGATAACACAGCTATTCCTAGAGCACAAACATAACTCATGTTTATTATCATACTGTCTGAAATACTGTTTTTGACATAACTGTGTGTATATGTTTTATTAGTTTTTCAGAGAGGAAGTATGAAAAGGTTTTGTGAATTTGGTGTTTATTTTTATTCTCCATGGGCTAGATTCTCTTCTGGAGAAGATTCATTGGCTTAAGCAGAATTATTGGGCTGAACTTTAATTACCTGGTCTTAATATGACCTATTAAGTTGCATCTCATAGCTTGATATTATTTTAAAGAAAATATAAGTAATGGACACAGTCATTGTCTCTTACAGTTGGACAGAGACCAATTAAAATATGTATAAAACCCAACCCAGAAACAAATGCAGAGGTTCACACCCCAAAAGCTTTTTTTCATATTGCTGGCTGCAACTATTATTTCTTCATCATTGATACGAATATTTAAATAAATCTTATCTGTCTATGAATAGGATGAAAGGATATCAAACAGCAAAAGAATATAAAGGTGCTTGAGGCCCCTCTTTGAAGGTAACTTTTTAAAAATACTGATTGTACTTTATATTACAGTTTATTTTGTCATCAGACTTGGGTTCTATACAAAATACCAGTTTTTTTCCACTGCAGTTGTTTTCATTGAGATGCAAAAAGTTGCTTACTTCCAGGGATCCGAGTTGTGTGGCGATGAATTGAGAGTGTTGTCATCTAAGAGTAATGTGACTACCCTCAAAAACAGAAGATTATTTATTCTACACATTTTACAAGTGCCAAACAATTCCAATCCAATCAGACTTTTACCCATTGTGGAACAGGCAGCATTTTAAACTAAAAATATATTAATCTGATTGTGCCACGGAAGGAAAAATATGCTGACTGAATTTGGAAAGCAAAAGTTACCTCTTAAAACTTTGGTTTGGGATTAGTGTGGAAGCTATTTGTGGGGAAAAAATTCTCCACAGAATTTAAATTGTTCTAGTATTTAACTTTGTTGCTTCCAAACTGTAGTGCTTGCTGGAGTTTCACAGTCATGAAACCACATAAGCAGTGTTGCCAGAATTTCAGGTGAAAACATCTGTCAGGTTTTCACATTTCTGTCAAGTAAATGACACCCCCCCCCACTTCCAAGCCATTGGCATCAATGCCATCTACGTAGGTGGATATGAACATCAGGAGAGGATAGCAAGGATCATCACGAGAATCAGTGATCATGTGAGATGCTTCCAGCAATTGCTACCAGGATGCTCTTTTTTTTCCCCTCTGTATTTCAGTGTGGATGGTTACGCATGTATTTCCAATAGGACATCTCCTAAGAGTCTCATGATCAAAGGAAATATTTCTACTTACTGAAGATCTAAGATGTGAAGGCGAGTTTTGTCTCTTTTCCTGGGGTTTTTGCCTTCCAACTTTCACTATTTAAGTATATAGTCAGTAATCTTAAAATGTGCTTTAGCTTTTCCACTGTGATGGAATAGTCAGCTAATATGATTGCCATCTTCAAAATCTGTTCTGGTCATTCTGTTTGATATATGTTGGAGACTCTGATTAGGTGTTGTGGGCACCTTGAAAAATGCTTTTGTTCTCCCATGCTAGTCAACTGGCTTGACTTTTTGAGTCTAGGAAATTGTAATGTGTAGGTAACAGTCTTATTTTCATAGGGATGCAACTCAAATCTTGTAATGTTAGCAGTGGTATTTTTATTGTAGGTATTTGTTTTGAACTGTGAATCTTTTTTGAAGCATATTACTGATACTGGACTATAGAACAGACTTTCAGTAGAACCCACTAAATACTGGACTTTTTTTGTACCAACTTCTGGCATAAAATATATTTCATTTATATGTTTTCACAATATATGTGTATGGATTTTTAATAATTTTCTAGGACTTAGACCTCTGTAATTTTCCGAACAGCCCCAAATTTCTTAGGTTTAGTAGAATATGAACTTTATCCAAATGTTAAGGAATGACATTTTAAAGATTTGAAAACAAATGCGAATAATCCAAAGCCCTCCTACTCCTAATGTTACTATTCTGAGAAGTCAAAGAGAACATGATAAGAAGCTTGGTAAATTTAGCTTGGTTTGCTGTGCTGAATGAAGACAAAACAATCTTTCTGAGTGAAAAGCATTTATGGAATTCTGTATTAATGTTTGATGTCTAACAAAGGTCATTTGACCAAGGAAACATTTCAGGTATTCATTTATTATCTCCCTAGTCTCGTGTGGAACAGTTGCAAATGTAAATGTTCTTTCAATGCTAAGTTTATCTTTGACTAGTATCATGCTTTCTACTAAGATGTTTGTGCATGCAGGATATTCTTATCTCAAAATTGCTTTTACAGGTCATGTGAAAAAGAGGTGTTTCTACCAAGCTAATTAAAAATGTTTCCCTTCTAGATCCTGGCATTGGTTAAAGACTGTATTTTAAAGCAATTTGAAGTATTTAATATCCAGAAACATTATTTGAAACGGTCTTTAAAAACTGTCTTTTGATGATATTTTTCTTCACACACTTTGATGTAAGCATGCTTGTTGTAAAAGGGCACACTGAATTTTGGAAGGAAGAGTAATGTTTTTTTAAGTGCTGTGTCGTGAGTGCATCTTAAGTAGCATTTGAGAGATAGGCACTTAGGATGAAGAAAGGGTTTCTGTTCTCAGCAGTTGTCTTTAGAAAATCAATGTTAGGAAAGTAAGGAGCTATCTTACATTCTTATTTCTGGGTTTACCCATTATGAAGAATAGTGACCGGTGTGATGCCTCCTGTGGTTTGGTGTGGGATTGCTCTGCTCTTGCTAAGAGGATTTCTTACTTCTCTTGTGCTGTTGTTCATAAGAAAACTCACTTTTTTTCAAGAGCATACAAGTTTTTAATACTATCAGCTAAGACTTTTGTATGCAAGTCAATGGAATGCTACCATACAAATAGATTTATTGATATTTTCTCTAGTTTTTTCAGTGACAAATGATAAGAAAAATGTTTTACAAAGTTATTAAATGAAATTTAAAATGGCAAAGATCCCCATTCCTACACAGATTACCTGTTGGTTTGGTTTTTTTCAAAGAGATGGGAAGGCATTGCTTTTCTCTTTACATTAGCAATAACTGAATGTTATTCCAAGTTGTTGTTCCAAATGGATGTTTCTTAATTACCACAGTCTCATATTTTTCTCAATGTTCTCAGTGTATACTTACATTCACCGAGGCAAAAAACATTTGTAGCAAAGCAGTAGATGACTTGGCAGACTTTGCCTAGAAAACTTAAAAGTATGGCTTTTAAGAATCTTATCATTTAAGCACTTTTTAAGTGCACACAAGCAAATGACTTTATACCTTATATCTGACTTTTTTTTAAAACTCCTCTCACCTGTTCTTTTTTAAAATATTTTTATTTTCAGTGAAGGTGTGTGTTTATTGATGCCTCTTTAATGCTACTCAGCTATCATGGGGACTTATGGCCAATTACCATGCTGTCTACTGGTTAGGTAGCAAACTGTGCCTGAGAATATTGGAATTGTATCTGAAACTTGCTGCTGTGCACCTAACTTTTCACTGTGGGGATGGGAAGATGAAGTGTATTATAACTGTTTTTCATATGAGCACATTTCTCTTACAACTTCCTTGGCAGAATTTCTTAAAATCTGCTACATGAGAGAAGGTGTCTAGGGAGTTGGAGATACCTGCAAGCTGGGAAAGGAATCTCCATCGTGAACATGGAGCACCCGAACCATACATTATTTTGTATGTCTCTCTGAACGTTGTTTTCAGTAACCAAACCTTCAACTACTGAGGGTGTTCCAGTAGGCTGGGAGGAACATAGTGTTAGGTGTGTGCATAGGACACCAAAAAGCTGCAGAGCTTTTAGTCAGATATTACTGCTGCAGGAACATGTGTACACACACACACACACAAAGGGAAAAAAGAGGAAAGAAAGACCCAGTTAGTATTAAACTTAACTCATTAGTTTTTTTTACCTCTTTTTCCATTTCTGTTTTACTATCAATTAACATAGTTTTATAGGAGGAGGAAAAACTAATCAGACTAATTTAACGTCCACTTCAGTGAGAGTATAACTTTTGTTGATTAAATGTGTTAGTGCTCATGTAATACACAGGGTTTTCATCATTTAGGATGTTTTTTTTTCTTTAATTGGTTTCGTTTCAAAATAGTGTGTGTGTACATGTCAAAAGTAAAATTATGAATAATGCAGCATTCTGAAAATGTTGGTTGGTGGCCTGCCTGCACTGGAAGCTCTATGAGCATTTGGCTCAGATTAAAGGAAAAACAAGGGAGATCTTCTCTATAGAAATCATTGGAAGTGGCCTCAGAGATCATCTGATTCCAACCCCCTGCCATGTGTAGGGTTGCCACCCACCAGGTCAGGCTGCCCAGGGCCTCATCCAACTTGGCCTTGACACCTCCAGGGATGGCGCAGCACATTTGAGTGCCTCACCACCCTCTGAGTGAAGAATTTCCTTGTAACATCTGACCTAAATTTCCCCTTCTTTTAGTTTAAAACCATTTCCCCCTTGTTCTATCACTATCAGGCTGTGTAAAAAGTCAGTCCTCCTCCTGCTTTATAAGCTCCCTTCAAGTGCTGGAAGGCTACAATGAAGTCTCCCCAGTTCTCAGCTTTTATATCTAACTTAATCCTGAGAAATTAGATAAATGGTGCCTTTGGTTTTTTGTTGCTCTTTTTCTTTTGTCTCCATGGAAAAAAAAAAATCTATTCTGGAGATGCTGATGTTTCCTAAGTAAAGCTTTTGTTTCTTTCAGAAAGTCTGCAGCAGAATTTTGCATCTTGTATAGTCTAGTTAACTGTTGCTGGTTGAGGTACCATTACTCAACCTACTTATTCAGATTTTCATATGATTATAATGATTTTGGAAGCTCTTGATACAGTTCTCTTGTATGCCTGCATCAAGACATTACATTTTTTAGTATTTTATCTTGTTAATCATTTAAATATCAGCTAACATGAAAGAGCAAAGCTGTAGCATTTTAAGGTAGAGTATTACATTATTAGACATCTAGTTTGTTTTCTTTGGCATTTAAAATGAAATCTCATGACCTCAAATACTTTGACAGAGTTCTAACTTAGTATTGCACAACATTAAAAACAGTTTAAACACAGTGTATTTTGTGAATTGGATGGAGGCAGCTTGCCAAGGTAACTATACTGTAGCTACTTGGGTTTAAATTCTGTTTTGTTGATTTTAGCAAAGATCATCAAGTAATTGCAAGGTTCCGTAAAAGGTTGTGTTGAACTCCTATTGCTGATGCTTGTTTATCATGCACTGGAGCTACATTAAATAACAGATTATGGCTTTTATTGGTCTTAATTAGATGAATACTCATTTTGAATCTAAACCTTCAAGAGTTCACGGGTAGCGCATGGCGTAAGAGGGACTTATTCTACAGTTGGACTCCTCAGATTGTCACTGACCATCTTCACCACCAAAACTGTCCATGAATTAATTAAAAAAATAATAATAATAACTTAAAAAAAAAAAAACCTGAAAAAACTGGATAGTCTCAGATACGTGTATTATTTTGTCTAGAGGACTGAGTTCTTGTTGAAGCCTGATTTCTCCTTTCCTTCCCCACAGTACTAGTTTGGGTAATGGGAAGATGAAATAGACAGGAAAGGAATGGCAGTGTTTTTAGGGCAAAATTAGTGTGTTAGAGAATTTGGATCAACAAGAGTTATTTTGAGTGGAGTGTCCACACTAATACCATTGCTGTTGCAACACTAGAATATTCAGTGCTTCATTTACTGAGTAAACATTTAGAAACATAATATAATTAGCTGTTTGATGTAACAGTTCACAAGCTAAAAAAACATTGCCACCATATTATCCTTCAAAATATTTACCCAATCCGAATAACATTTTGCATAGACAGTTATCGCTACTGCCAGTAAGGCTTAGAACAATGACTTCAGAAAGTGCTAGTAAATAACCTTTTATCTCCCTGTTTGATCAAAGGGGCTCTTAGCAGATATTAAGAAATCAAGATAATGATTTATACTGAAATTTTCAACTACAGGAATCTTAGAGAAGTTTAGAAGCTGTACTGTTCAGTAGATGCGCACATAATTTTAGATCATAGTATGTTTTACCCAACAGAAGAGGGTCAGAAGTTCAGTACAAAATCAGGACATACTATAAGATAACTTTTGTGTTGGTTTTCCAAGTGGAAATCTACCTAAAGCAGTACCACAATATTTTGGCTTAGAAAAAGTCTCTTCTAGTGACAGGAATTAATAGCACTGATGGGAGGTGCTATTTAAATAAAAATAAAAAATAAAAAAATTGAAAAGTAAACCTGTAAGTGGTAAGGCTAGAAAGCAATAATCACAATCCTATTCTCTCTGAGAAAAATACATATTGTACAGCAAAGCAGTGATTTTTTTCATAAAATTCAGGCCTGTTTGTAGAAGCATTTTCAAGTGAGTGTAGAAGAGCTGTGTTCAGATCACAAAAATATTTGGTGTATTTTTCATTTTGCAATTCACTGTATATTAAAACTTTTGAAATAGAATAAAGTTTATACTTTCAAGCCTAATATGTTTGTTTGTTCTTCAGTATGCTTTTGGCGGAAGTGGTGATCTGGTATGAAATGCTGTTGTTAGGACCTGCAGATTGCTGTTAAATTTGACCTTCTTATTTGATTTGGCTGGTGGGAGGGTAGTGCCAGAGCAGTACAGTCAGTAGCAGGTGCAAGCCTGCAGAAAATAGTAGTAGAGGCATGGCTGCAAGGATAAAGTGGAATTCCCCATTTCTCTCAGCAGCAAATCATTGCAATTGGCTAAAGCTGTCTTGAGTCTAACTGCTTTCTGTCATCCTTCCTCAAAATGAAGACAATCAGCATAGCCATTACCCCAGTGTGTGGGCACAGTGATGATGGTTGGATTAGATGTTCTTAGAGGTCTTTTCCAACCTTAATGATTCTATGAAAAAAAAAAAGAGAAAAAGAGAATCAAAAGTAGCAAATAGCAAACATATTTAAATATCTGATAGCACTGTAACTTTAGAGAAATCTTTTGTCTTGTTTAAGCGTGTGTAGCCTACAACAACTGCTGCTTAATTACTGTGCAATAGTATTAGGATTCAATATGTTGATGGAATTGGTTTGTCCATTGGAAGTAAAACGCTGGATAAGCATTGGGCGTGCTTAAAATTATCTGTGCGTATGCCTCATCTACCAAATCTGTTTCTGAGGCAGGGTCTCAAGTGGTGATAATCTCTGTGTTCTGTGTTTCTCAGTTAATTATTTTTTAACCTATATTGGACAAATGTAAACAGTAAGGAGAAATGCTTCTTTATCATCTGTGAGCTACCTTAGAACCATCACTACTTCTAGAGCAGCAGCTGTAATAAGGACTCTTCAGTTGAGCAGCATATTTGTCATTAATATCCTGTAACAATTCTGTTCTGTCTTCTACATGTGTTCTGTAGAGCAAATGCGATGTGCACACGTGCTGTCTCTCAGCTGACAAATGAGAATAAAAATAATCCTTTTGTTATTCTGAGTGGGGGTGCTGAAGTTTGCTGGCACGATGTTCATTTTGGAAGTATCGCTCAGATTACCTTCAAACACTTTAATTTTCTTTCCTCCCTAGGACTTGCTGTATTGAAGCATGTGCTAACGCCACGTGTGAAGGCAACTCACGTAGCAATCGACACAATGAAAGACTATCTGGATGCAGTGTATGATGTGACTGTGGCATATGAAGGTACTGTGGACCACAAAGGACAAAGAAAACTGGCACCATCTATGACAGGTGAGTTGATGTATACTAGACATGCTGCAGCCACATGTATGTTAACATGCAAAGACAACTTCTGGTGCTTTTCAGTGCTCTGGAGATAATCTCCACAGTGCTCCAGCCGTCTTACCACTCCTTGATGAGGCATCAGTGATTAGTGACTTGGCTCAATAAAGCTTACCCACAGCATTCCTGACCTCCCCTTCCCTACTTGCACACAGAATATTTCTTTGCTCAGATTCTGTCCACCACAAGTGCTCTTTGGAGTTGAAATAAACTTGAGGCTGCAAGCAACAGGTGCCCTTCACCTTCATGTTTCTTCTAACACTGGCCTTTGATGTGATAGCAAATTCTCTTTCTTCCTGCTTTTTTTATATGTAGTAGTATATTTTATTTGTAATTTTTCAGATTGCTAAACATTCCTAGCAACCTTATGAACGCTTCAAGCATGTGGTACAAGTGGGCTTTACTTACTGCATGTAATATTTTAACCGCTTTTAGCACCTTAAGAAACTAGGGTAAATTAGTCCTACATTCTGTTGGTTAATAAAAAGTAAGCTCTAGGGTATCTGCTAGAGAAAACTTGGACAGGAAGCTCTGAAATCTGGTGAGTGATGAGTTGTTTCTTTTCTTAAAAAATTCATTTATCTATACCATCACTGGAGGGCTGAATGGCATCTTTCATTCTATTTGCAGTTGGTAGGGGTCTCAGCCATATCTGAGCATGTCTGTTGTTAGTTGGCTCACAGTAGTACTTTCCAGTCTGTTGCAATTTGGATATTAAGGGCAAAATATGCCACATTAGTTCAGCTTTGTGTTGTCTAGGGGGCTTGCAGGTAAATTCTTAGCTAATTTGTCACTCCCCAGCTGGTCCACTGTCAGTGTGGAGCTAGGACTTGGTTCCTTCTGCTAAAGATGGTTGCCAGTACAGCCATTTCTATCTCACTTTGTTAATGGGGGCAACTTCTTGAGATGATGTAAAGTTCATTCTTCCAGATGCTGGTTTTTAGATGTTCTGGAATTGTCTGTTTTTAAGTTTTCACCATATTTAACATTCTTCTGAATAGGTAGGAAACATAACTACTAATGCTGTGTATTAACTCTTGTAAGTTCTTAGGACAGTTTTGTGGTCAAACATTGAAAGTGGTTTAATGTATTTTATTTAGGACGTAATCTTCTTTTAAACTCAGTTTTGGAGATTTTTATTATTTAGAGTTTGGTTTTTTTATTTATTTTAAATACAGACCCCCTTGGAGATTGACAGCCTCTCTCTTACCCTGTCACTCAAGATTCCATTTAAAACAAATGGAATTGTTTCCCCTTCCCTGTAGCATATCTTGTTTCATGACTGGATTATTAGACTCTCACACTGGACCTTTCACTGCCTGATTGTTAATTAAGCTATTAAAATATCATTATCTAATGATAAAATGGCAAACGTTCAAATTCCTTACAAACCCTCTTCACCTATTGAGTTTTCAAGTTTCTATGAATTATGATATAATTACGTAAACAGAACTAACAAACTGAATTTCCCCGTTGGCCGTTTCTTGTGCCCGGTGTCAAGTGGTAGTTGGGTGGTTTGGGGTGACCACTGCACATCCAGCCTTCTCAGGTCTCCACGGCAGGGAGCACAGCCTGTGTGGCAGTGCTACATACACATCACTCAGGGATGTATCAGACTTACTGGTGAGGCTGGAATAATTACTGTCTCAGGAACAATAAAGCTAGTAACACAGAATGAAGTGAAGCCAACCAGTTGTTATCCATTACAGAGTAGATAAAGGGAATATCCGTCCAGAACATTCCAAGTTATTGTGGCAGTCACATATATTCCATATAATACAAATTATGTAGATTAAGGAGGCTTTATAAATTACAGAGGGGAACATTCCTTTAGACCCTCCAGACACAACATAAGAGAAAAAAAGTAATAATTTCTGTTGTAAAAGGTCAACACCATTTCACTGTTCTGCAACAGTCCAACAACTGGTCTGTTCAGTAATATAACGCAATAAAAAGATTTGAATCATTATATCATCGTTTGAATTGTATTATTATTATAATCTTTTTGTTTAAATAGACTTTCTTAGGAAAAAATGATTCTTTTTCACCCTAGAAAACTGAAATATCATAATGTTTACTTGTTGAACAGGATTAAATCCAAGCACAATATACTAGCAACTGGAAAAATGACCTTCATCCTTTCTGCATTTGTGCTTAGAGTAGAGCTGTGAATGCCAGGAGCATCTGATAACATGCTGCCTTTTTAGAGCAGGCAAATTATTTAGTATTACCTTTCAAATATGTTGAATTTTTTCGTGGCTATCTGTGCCCTTAAATATTTTATTGGCCCTTTCCAGCTGGAAGTTCTGTTTTCAAAGACATAGATTTGATTAGTAGTTGCATACAGTGACATTGCTTGTTGGTGGTGCTTCACATCCAGTTGTGGCTAATGGTTGCAATTTGTATTTTGTACTTTTTCTACCATGTATTCATTATTCATTCCTTTTCATTCCAACAAGTTTGGATCTTGTTATGTTTCCAATGAAATTTTTCCCCACATGGCAACCTCTCCAAAGAGTAACAGTTTCTCACAGACCTCTTCCCTCTCCCACTACCAAAGATGGTTTGTCCAGATCATTAAAGACAGACGGCGATGATTCCTTGCAGGGAAGACTGTGCTGCTAGACTGTATTTATTTGTGATCCTTAGAATTCTAAGATCCAAATAATCACATGGACAGTTCAGCACAGCTAAGATGCAATTCATGTTTACATTCTTAAACAATTTAGAGGAAAAAGAGGAAAGAGATAAATGCTTGTGCTGGATATGTTGATAATGTTTTACTATAGCAAAAGCATATATTATCATTCTTCTCAAAAGAACCTAATTTTCCTTCTTCCACACGAATGTGCTGAGTGTTCACATCCTGCGTTGTGCTGCGTTGCCTGGTGTTAAGGGGTAGCTCTCACGGGACGTGGGGACTGTTGCCATTCTTGCACCTGAAAGAGCATTATGCACACATTTACATCTTTATTATTTTGCCTGCAGCCTGGAGGTTTTACCATAACCAGATGGTATTTATCTGGCCGTTGTAGATGAAAGAGTGTGTGAAATAGCAGCATGTGACAATGGTAAACATTGAACAAAAATAGAAAGTACATGTAGACTCTGTCTTAAAGAAGTCAGAGGAATTCCTGAGAATTATTGACTCTGCTGTATATCAATTCCAGAACAAACACTTTGAAAGCATGTGTGTGTGCACATTTCTGAAAATCAGTACATCACTTTGATCGGTATAATTTGAGGAGGTCAGACCAGCCAAACTTCCCCAGGGGAAATTATGCTTTTCCAAATGCCTGTACTTGTATTTGGACCCAGTGAAGTACAGAACAATAGCAAAGAAACTGGAGCAATGGAAAGCAGTCTTTGTCTGGACTCTAGCCTGAGTTTGATCATATCTCCTGTCTTTTAATATCCAAAGAATGATAGCAAGCACGTAGATAGATGTGTCAAAAGAATTTAAAAAAGACACTATGTATGAGCTGATAAACAGTATTAGGTATAGAAAACATTCAAAAATGAAATTGAAATTTATAACGATGAAGTGACTAATAGTCTGCTCAGATCTCTGCTAGTTGTCATTGCCTGAAAAACACTGAAAATTAAATTGCGTTTACTTTAGAGCAATTGAAAGGATGTAAATTAGAAGTGAGGCTGGACATCAGCATTGGTGGCATCTCTGGAGGTCCCCTCCAACCCCTGCAATTTTGTGATTTGGTGAGATTTGCAGCAAGCGTGGGATGGCTTTTATGGCTTTTTGACCTTTATGGTAAATCCAACGTCATGAATTTGTCGTGTTCAAACAAAATTTAAGTAACTACCTTTCATATTTCATAATGTCAATTTTCCATTGAAGTATTTGGAGCAATTTTGATAATACTGGTTGGCAGCAAAGTTCAAATTACATTCTATCTTACAATCATGCTTGAAAGAAAACTTTTGAGGAGCTCAAAAGTCTGTCTGTTAATTTCTGGATGACTTATTTGAAGTGGCACTTTACACACAGACTTGTACTGGTGTGTCAGTATTCTGCACATAAAGACTGTCTCAGTAAATGAAAAGTATTTTAGTCCTGTAACAATGAAACATTGTGCTTCTGTTTGTAAATAACAGCATTCACCAAACAAAGGCATCAGTTCATGGGAATGTATACAGCCTTTGCTGTAGTTCCTTACTGGACTCCAAAAACCAGACAAAATAAGTCTGCCAGAGCATGGTTGCCAAAAGGAGTAAGGACGTGATTTTTTTTGCCTATCTCAAAGTAAAAACATAAAGAGATATGGAGTCCCTGTAGCCCAGTTTCGTGCCCCCTGCAACACGGAAACTTGGATGCCTGAGGGTAGTAAGAATAAGGCAAGCTTCAGCGATGCTTCTCTTCCCAAACAACAATCACTTGTGGATGCTGCTTCTGTGTGTTACAAACTTGCCCTGAGTGGGGATAACCCCTCCGGTTTCCCCATGCGCCCAAGATGTGTGCTTGTCCGATCATAAACAAGAGCCTTGTGCATCTCTGTTATGTTGAGGCAGTTCCTACTGAATGTAGGCATCTGTGGCTTCCATTTGGGAACGTATAATCAGAAGACACAATGGTCATCAGCCAACCTTTGCTAAACAAGTTGGATTTTCAAAGTATTTACCCTGGAGGCTTATAAAATCGCTGTGCTCCATGTGCCTGGTGCATGTGTGCAAGGAATGCCCCCACAGCATTTATGTACAGCAGCTTGAGGAACTCCTGATCCTTATGCAAAAGTGTATCTAAACCCTGAGGATAACGATAACAACTTCAAGTTCTTCACACAGTCAGGTTTGGCCAGAAATACGGTGCTGCGCTGAGAGCCTATGTTTGTTTTTGTTTTTTTGGGGTGGTTTTTCTTTTGTACATCAGAGTCCCTTTTTTTTTCCTTGCACTGTTTGTGGTACTGTTCTCTGTTTATCAAAACAAACTGGCTGAAGAAAAGGGAAAAACAGAAATACTAACAGTACTGGCATAGCTCCTAACAGATCCTGTTTATTGCCTAGAGAGATTATTGTTTTGGATTGTTCCAATCCTTGTGTTTCTTCTTTTATTTTTTGTGTATGTGTACTAAAATTGTTTTTTTTTTTTCCATTTCTGGAACTTGAAAAATGTGTCAGGGAAGACTGAGATATCTCTATGGGGAGTCACACAAATCTGGTCCAGATTCTTTCTCATCAGATTTCTTTTTCATCAGATCTTTCCAGCCACCATCTGTGAGACCCTTAAGGTGTAATCCACAGACCTAACACGATCCAGGCTGCTTCTGGCAACCTATTGATCGAAACTTCTATACTTCTGTAGGAAACTACAGAATTTGGCCAGCGTACAGTATTCACAAATTGTTACAGAGCAGCACGAAGGCCAGAGTGCATCTGTTAAAAGACAGATTAAAGCCATTCAAAGATTGCTTCATTGAACAGTCATGTGCAAGGACTGTGGGTCTTCATCAAGCAACATCTTTCCAGCAAGATAGCTTACAGTGACACTCTGCGGCTCTCTGGTGCTGATACCAGTGCAGAAAACTGTATGTACCATTTTCTAATAGTAGCTGTAAACGGTCCTTTATGTCTGGATGTCTTTTGAAAAGTACAGAAACATCATTCTAGACTTGAAATCACAGGATTTGTTAAGATGCAGTTCTTATCTGCCATCTTCGGGACCTTTAGTGGTTGGTTTTTTTTTTAAGCTTTCACATCTTTCCCTCAGCTTTTATGGTGCTCAGAGACATGATTTAGCGGAGGGTTGTTAGACTTAGGTTAGTACGGTTAGCTTGTGGTTGGACTTGGTGATCTTTAAGGTCTTTTCCAACCTGAGCATTTCTATGATTCCGTGATTCTACAGTTCCCTTCTCCAAACTGTAAATTCAGCCTTTTAAATATTTCCTTTTTTATAATGCAGGTGCTTTTTTGCCTTAAATGTTTTAGTTGTTCCTTTTGACATTGTATTATTTTCTAATTCCACATTCTCCTTGAGATACAGAGTTCAGAATTGCAAACTCTTTAAAATGTGGGCTCACAATCTTTTTATATAGCTGCCAAGTGGCTCCTTTTGCCCTGCTCTCAGTATTCTGGGGTGATTTGGAGCTACTGCTATCTAATTGCAAGGAGAGTTTCAGAGAATCATCACTGAGCTCTCAAACTGTGGCCACCAATTCCAAACTAAGCATCATATTTCAGGTTTTTTTTCCCCCATGCTTATTTAGGCTGAAGCTTGGCTGCCTCATTTTTCCCTGTTTGCTCAACTTGGAGGTCCTTTAGGTGTTCCTCATCACCATCTGGCATTTGATTTCCCAGAAGAGCTTACGATCTCCACTTTTTCAGATCTTTTTCAGGAGATTTCATTGTCTGCTCATTGGTCACAATGAAGAATAAAACCAATCCTAGCATCAGTCTCTGGAGAACCCCAGCTGCTGGGTTTTTTCCATTCTGAAAAGTGACCATTAAGTCCTTCCATTTGTTTCCTCTCCTTTAAGCAGCTTTCGATCTATAAAACATCATTTCCTCTAATCCCATGGCAGCTTAGTTTCTTTAATAGCCTCCAGTGTAGAACCCTGTCAAAGGCTTTATGAAAATTCAAATATATCATGGGCAGCGAATCCCCTTTATCCGCCTGCTCCTTGACACTGTTGTAGAAAGCCATCAAATTGGTGAGACAGGATTTCCCTTTACAGAATCTATGCCAATTCTTTTCCAGCAGGCTGTGATTATCTCTGTGCTTAGTGACCTTACTATAGACTCTGCTATCTCAACCAGGGATGTAAGACTCTTCGGTTTGTATTTCCCAGAACCATCTCTAAAGCCCTCATCTGAGGAAGGGAAACTCCTTGTTTTTCTGGCACAGTGTCTGTTTGTGATGATGGGTTACACACTTTTGTTTTCAAATTCCACGTTTGAGAGCTTTTGGATGAATGCTGTCTGGTTTTGGTGACTTCCTGGCATCTAACTGGTTTATTTAGTCTAATACTTTCTGTCTGTTTACTTATTGATTGAGTTCCTTTGAGCAGCGTGGTACAAAGAATGCAATAGGTGTAGGGGTAAGACAATCTCAGCCAGGAAGACTGGTGCAGGCAATTATTGAGCCCCTTTTGTACAGTGTTACACTTTACCACTCTCTTCGCACCTTTGTTATCCAGCAGTCCCACTAGTCCCTTAGCTGGTTTATTGCTTTTGATGTATTCAAACAGTTTAATCATTAGTGTGTCCTTTGCATTTTTAAGTTCCTTTTTCATCCTCTTAATTTTATGTTTACTTTTGGCATGAGCTGTTCTATGAGTTTTCCTTATTTGGACAAACTTTCTATTTTTAAAAAGAAGGAATATATAAGTAGCATCCTTAATTTTCCTATTAAGCCATACAGATGGGGTTCACAGTTTTTGTTTTCCAGAGTTGCACAGGTTTTGAGTTTCCAATACAAGTTTTGCTAAGTTTTGGTATTTAGGTTTTGTTGGTTTTTTTTAACAGCCTGCGGGCTGCCTTCCTTTCTGCTGTTTCTTCTTGTGTTCAAGAAACATTTAGATGTTGTACTAAGGGACGAGGTTTAGTGGGAAATATTGGTGATAGGTGGACGATTGGACTGGATGATCTTAGAGGTCTTTTCCAACCTTGGTGATTCCATGATTTTGCAGTATTTTGACACTTTGCCTTCTCCTCCTCCATGCCCTCTCCAATTATAGAGTTCCTCTAATTGTATATGATGATTCTGCATTTATTTTGTTGTTACAGACCACTTTTCACTAATGCTGTGCACTACTCCAGGCCCCATTAGGAATGGCATCTTTCCTTGTGGGTTCTGCAAATAGTTGTTCCAGGAAACCATTTGATCTTTCCTCCTCTGCACCTCATCTTGATGAAGCACTGGTGTGGTTCAGCAAAGGAGTAGCTGGAATCTCACTCTCCTGCTACCAGTCCTGTAATTGCAGCTCTCAGTCTGGCTTAACACTCTCACCACTATCATCAAGCTTATAATCTTGTTAATAAGGCAATCTTGACACCATATGATGTATCTATCTAAGATGTATTTTTTAGAGGATACACTAGGATTTTTTTGGTTTTTTTTTTTTTTTTTGCTTCTGTCTCCTGGTACTGTCTTTACGTTGCTGTGCTGTATAAAATCCTCTGCACATGCTGCTATGACCTCACCTGTATTTCCCATTCAGTCAAATTCTTGTCCTCTTGTCTTCATGTTAAGGTTTCCTATTTGATGTAGAGGCTTTTGAGTTTTGTCCTCACATCAAATTTCAGCCATGTTCACCTCCTACGTTTGGTCAACCCGAATGGTTGCTTTTCCTGGCCTTTTACTTTTCCCAACTCCTGGCTGCTGAAGTACTCTCTATGGCCTTTTCAGTTTTCACTGCCAGCACCCTGGCTTAGTTAAGATTCAGGGGAATCCCATTTTTCTTGTGTCTACAGGTCTTCCAGCTCCTAACTCACTTACTGCACTGTATCCTTCATAGGTTAACCTGGAGAAACAGATCTCTCTCTGCCCCTGGTTTGCTTTCCCTTCCAGTGCTGTTCCACTCCAGCACAGCTTTATTTTTCAGAGCAAGCAGTGAAATAGTTTCCTGGCAGCTCAACTTGAGGTGATGGAAAGCACAGAGCTGAGAAACAATGCATCGCTTAAATCTGTGTTTATTTTGCCAATTGGTGGTTAATTTGGTGTCCAAAAATAAATGAAAGCAGAGAGATAGGATGTCATTCTTTTGAGGAGGAGATCATTTCCAAACTGCTTTGACAGCCGAATTTAAGTCCACACTAATGGAAATTTAAGAAGTAAAGAAAGCATCTGCAGTTCAGAAAGGAATATACATTTGCTATCATGAGGTTGCCTATAGAATTGTGTACACAGGACAACACATAGTGTTTTGTTACTGAAGGGGATGCATTGTTATGTGTTCTAAATATCAGTTCTTTTGAATAAAAATACATTATTCAGATCTCGGTTTCCTGTGATACCACTCTCACCCTATTGCAAACATAACTGAAATCCATTAAAATAGGAAATAAATGGGGGTTGTTGAAGTGGATTTGACTGTATCAGGCTTCCATTTCTCCTTTCTTAATTGTTAAGGATTTCGGCAGTAATGATGAAGCAGTCAAAGAGCCAATGTAAGAGGCTGGAATCTGAGCTACCCTACTGCTGTCGTACTGCAAGTGCATGTAAAACCCAACTTTGTTAGTAATTGAAGATGGGAATATCTGTTTAAGTACAACGTCACTGCCACAACTTCCTTAAGGTGCAAGACAAAGAATTTGGAGTGCTGAGATAAACTTCCATGCCATCACAAGGGGAAAAGTGTTCTAAAGCCATTTATATATCCCTACTCAATATTAGGCATGTGTAAGTTTTGGAGCTTCTCTCCTTCCCTCGCTTTCCCTGGTAGTGCCGCTTACTTAAATAGAATTAATTGACTTTTGAATGTGAGGAGCTGAACACGGACAGAACTTTGCTGAAGTCCCAGCAAGCAGAACACTGTGTGTAAAATCTTTGCTTGCAGTTAAGAACTCTGGGAAACTGGTCCCTATCCTGGAAGCAATTGCATCCCTTTCATTAATTCTAATTCTGCGTTGAATCCTTCATTCCTGGGTTAGCATGTATTCTGTCCCACAGGGAGAGGGCGGGCAATTCATAGTTTAAGAACAGAATTGTAAGGTCCCCTTTATTCTTTTCAATTCTTTCCAATTCTTTCCTTCTGCTGTGATTGGTCATTTAAGGCATGATAAACATCCTGCACTTGTATTCATTATTTAACCATACAGAAAGTTTTATTAGGAAATTCTCTCCCACATCAAAATCAGTCCTCTTGGCCCCCACACAAGTTGTTGATGGTCGTTTAAGCCAAATCATGGTTGATTCTTGATTGACTAACACTGTCTCTGGTATGATGCTTGATTATAATGCATGATTTGCACTTACATTTTGCCTTTTGAAGGAGAGTTCAGGCTTGCTTGTTCCTGCTGTTAATTACAACAGATCCTGGCAAATTTAGGGATCTGAAAAGCCTGTCAGATGTTGGCCTTAAGGGCTAATGTCCCTGAAGTTGGATGTAATTTGCACATAATAAATTGCTTCAATAAGATTTTGTTTCTTAGCTTAATTACTTAAGTCTTTTGGGAGTTAAGCTAATGTGAAAGTAAGGGTCATGGGACCACCGCAAACCTTTAGAGGCTGTGTTGATAAAATCCAGCTGTTTCTTCTCAAAAACAACCTGCCAGTAAACCGTTCTTATCCATTGGTGTTCTTAAGTGATTGCAGTGATATTATGCACCTTAAAAAAAGACAAAGAAAAAAAGGTTAGTTGCATTAGACCATTAAATGAATTGGATAGTTAAAGACTAATCAGGTTCCGTGGCTAGCTTGATTGCACGTGTTACAAGGTCATCTGCAGATGTGTTGGATGTCCAGGCTTTGGATAAAATGGCTTCGAGTCAATGGGTGGGAATATTGATCCTCTCTAGGGAAGCCCCTGTAGATGCAGATCACACAGCCTTTAGTGAGGCTGTACTTAATTGCAAGGCTGTGGAGAAGAGCATTGGGATTTAAATAGGCAGGAAGAGGAAGTTTTAGGTTCTTCGCATCTGTGGACAAAATGTGGACTGAGTGAAGAAGACCAGTGCAGGGAGTAGAAAGAAGCAGCTTGCACTGGAACTTTAGCGTAGAAGAAATAGCAGCAAGGCTTAAGTATTTTTGGAGGGAGGGTTTATTTCAAAGCAGATGAGTGGTGTTGCTACATTTCAGACTTTGGTGGGGGAAAGTATTCCTTTTGAAATATCAATATCTTACTCCATTTTTGTTAACTTGAGTTAGATAATGCGCTCTGTTGCTATCTTTAAATAACCAAATAGCAGTCCTTTTTAAGAAGTATGTAGCGTTAGTTTTAAAATTATCACCTGGCTATGAACAGTCCTCTCATCTAACTTAGAATTTCACTTTTGTAATTTTCTTTAATCATTTATGACTGAGATTATAAATAACGTCAGGAAGGAGCCATTAGTTCCTATACAGAACAACCTGTGTGCAATGAATAAAAAGAAAGGTTCACCACACGACGCATAGAACATTTTAAATATACTTTAAAGCTAGATCTTCAGCCGGAGCTGAATATGCATGGCAGAGATGCTTTTTATAGTAGTATAAAAAACAACATACCATTTGGCTTCCAGGCACTTGTTTTCTATAATACAGATCTGCATATTTTTAGAATGTCCCACGTAATAGGTAATGTCCCTCCAAAAGAGGATTTATACATCAGTGAACATTATAAGCAGTTAAGATACAGACAATATGTCCATCCTTTTAAAATATTCATAATATACTTCTAGGTGCTTGTACAGTGAATGACCTTCATACGGTGTCTTGGACAGTGTCCCCGGAGAATCAGACCTGGAAAATCCTTTCTGACCATTAAAAGCAGGCAGGAAAACCTCTTCTCGGATACATGAACCTTGATTTCATCCTGGCTAGGAAAAACACTGTGCGTGAACCTGAAGATAGTTGTGTGTCCATACCATCACTCTGGACCTCCAAGTCCTTTACCTGCCTGCCTTCTAATTGCTGTAGCTAGGAGATGGCTTTGCTAATTTTTTAAGAGCAGTACTATATTTAGTGTTGGTTGTGTTTGCCATAGCTAGGAGGTGGGTCTGTTTTGTTGGAGCCCTTGGTCAACCCTTGAGCTGATGGCAGACAGCATTGCTCTCTGTGTGCTGAGGTCTGTACAGTGAAGGACTTTGTCTGCATGAGGACTAGACAGTCTGCATCAGTGTGCCATAAGACTTTACTGATCCCTTTATCTCTTCTCCTTCCGTCCCCCTTTACAAACACACAAATGCATTTGCATGAACAGGCTTTTAAAATTCCTTAAGGCAATTTCTAGTATATGATAAGGATTATAATGTCCTTAAAAACAGAATAATCTTGCCAAGAAGGAAAGCAAATGTGGGGAATATCTGCTTTGACAGACAATAATAAAGATGTACATGCAGTGACAATTATTTTGCACAGACATTCTTGGAGATACCCTTAATAATTACAGGTCACAGTCTTCTGTACATGTACATAGCTGTCCAAAAAAATGTCAACAACCTGAAGGGACCACCCAGTCTGTGTTAGATTTGTTGCCCATCTGTATAGTAGAAAGGCACTTCTCCCTTTTCGGAATATGAAAGTTGTCCAATTTTCTAAATACTTCCATGCTCACATCATTCATCTTCTTGTATGGGGATGCTATCATTCCTTCAAACCCTGTTGCTACTGATATATGTATATTAATAGACAAATGCTGATGGTTTTTTCATGCCAAATGCATGATTTTTTTTTATTTTACCTTTTACTACTTGTAAGATATTCCACACGACCATTTGGATAATGGAGTTTTATCGGTCGCTGGCTTAGTGCTTGCTTGCTATATTTTACCAGGGAAAAATTGAGGAAATAGGGAAGGGGAATTGCAGTAGGGCTCTTTTGCATCATCCAGGAGCAAACAACATTTAGATGAAAGATTAGATTCAAAGAGAATTTAGATTCAAAGAGAAGAAAAGAGGATTGCTAACTTCAATCCAAATTGCAGGCTGGATAACTTTCTTGCAGAGAAGTTACGGCGTCAAACAGTACAGAGTGAGCAGATTGCTGCTGAGGTAGAAGTGACAATGTTTTCCTGCTGTGCTTTTTAGAACATTCTTCCATGCCATACCTGATAGCCAGCCCTTCATAACAGCGTGTAGATCAGACGGCTGCTAAGTTCAGTGAGGTACGTCCAATTCAAACATAAATAGGGAAGGCTTTTGAAAACAAAAGTTAAGCTATCAAGGCATTTAACAGCTGTGAGGGCAAACTTCCAGCACATTTTAGATGAATAAATGCTGTACAGTGTTTCTGTAACTCGGTCCTGTTATTTTGTTCTCTTTTAGAGTTTCTTTGCAAGGAATGCCCAAGAGTTCATATTTTCATTGATCGAATTGAACTGAAGGACATTCCAGAAGAGCAGATGTATATGAGAAGGTGGCTTCATGAACGATTTGAAATAAAGGATAAGTGAGTAGCACTGAGCTGAACTTTCTGTTTCAAGAGGCTTGCTTTCTTCTTTGATATTAATAGATATGCCTGTAATTGTTGCGTTACCAGCAGCGCAAGCTGTAGGGCTCTCTGAAGACAAGTGGTGTTGGTTCTCCTGTGCATATTATATGTAATACTTCTGTGATTAAAGCTGAAATCTATAGGTTTTAGGCCTTTCTTAGAGCTGCAGAAGCATGTTCCAGACCAGACTCATGCTCAGAGTTATATATAACTTATGTTCTTGAGGCTGAGTCGTGTGCATCCAGCAATGCAGGATTCTCAGGGCAGACAAGCAAAGAAAAAGGAGATTGGTTCTAGGTTAGTAGTTAGCATTATGGCTAGACCTTCCTAACTTTGGTAGGTCTTGGTCCAATCTCTTTTGCCAAAATTGTGTATGCATCTTCCATCAGGTAGTGATTGGATAAGAACAGAAGTAATCCATAGATGCCTACCATCTATTCCCATTGCCTACCATGGGAAATTAGGTAAATTTTTATCGGTCCCAGCCACCTTCGAATCATGGCACAAGTGCCTGGATCGCTCCAGATAAGGTCACTTAATGAGCATTGTGTGCCAAAGTAAAGATGTGCGTAGATGTGGGATTTAAGTATTGTCAGATGTTGATTTGCCGTGGCTGAAGTCCAGCCTAAGGGAGCTGAATCTTTTTACCTTCTAAATCACTGAATGTGTTGTGTGAGTCAGAAATTTCCCAGGTTCTTCAGGTGTGCTGGCTTTAAAATTATTCAGGCATTCCATGGAAGAGTAAGCAAATGGATGAGTTTGACCTGTGATTTTTGAATCTCTGTAAAAGTTAACATGCTTATCTGTAAACAAGGCAGTGTTACTAAAGTGATAGAGAAGTTCAGGATCCGTAGGTGATTTCATTTCCGAGACAAGGAACTGATATGTAACATAGAAGGCTGTTCATTGTCCCACAAGCAGTCTTATAGTGAAGACCAGCAAAACCGAACAGCGATCGTCTTCATCTCATTGTAGACTCCTGTTGACTGGAATCCTCCCTGGGACCAAAATAATCTGTCATGCAGATTTAGAGGTGCAAAAGCCTAGAGTTTTCAAATCCATTCATTACTGTTTATGAAAGGTAGAGAAAAAAATTACTACTAAACCTATGGTGTCACCTTTTACTCATGTGTGTTTGACTTCCAAAATATTCTGTCCTGTGAGCCCTTGTTAATTAGAAGTCTATATCATGAAGACACTTTACCTCCCACTTCAGTTTCTAATGACTAACTCTATGATATTTTATCTTAAGGTATTGCCCAGTACTCTTGGCTTATTTGCTGAATCCTGAATGAAGAGGGTTATTTTTCAATCTTGATATCCAATATCGAAATTCTTCCCTAAGGAAAACAGACTTTTACTGCTCACAAGGCTTCAGATTGAGTACTCTGATGCTTGATGTTACTTTTACATCGCATTCTTAAAGCATACAGATTGATTGAACGTGCTGCAGATGAGCTGTTACCTCTTGTTGTTAGCTAACTAACGTGTCATCGGTAGCATAAATGTGACCATCTACTTTTCTCTGTTTATAGGTTACTAATAGAGTTTTATGATGCAAAGGATTCTAAAAGAAGAAACAAGTTCCCCGGAAAAAGTGTTCATTCCAAATTAAGCCTCAAGAAAACTTTGCCATCTTTGCTGTTTCTAGGTGGCCTGACTGCTAGTATGCTTCTGACAGAATCTGGAAGGAAACTTTATGTAAAAACGTGGATATACGGGACTTTAATTGGCTGCCTGTGGGTTAGCATTAAACCATAAGCAGATGTTAGTCTCCGGTCAGTGGGATGTGCTGTCTTTTCTTGCACATTGCACCAAACTTTTTCCCGAATTTATAGTAAAAACGTGTAAATAAAGCCTTATCGACTGAACATTGGAAATAATAGAATTTGTGACCTAAGCCTCTGTGTGGTCGGTCTGGGGAAAATAAATGTAGTTTTTCAAATTTGCTACTCATTTTTGCTGGAATAACGGCGGATAAACGGAGAAGTCTGATAAATGGCTTTCCCCATGAGCTAACACCCGTCTCTGTCTGCAGATGAAGTATGAGCTATGCGTCAGGGTGTCTTAAGTGGACCTGTGAATGTATTTACAGAGATTAATTTAGGTTATATATTTATTCTTCTGATATTCACGTTGAATTTTCGTTACTCCTTGGTGCGTTGCAGCAGCCCAGTTGCATCTGCCCCAGCTGTATGGCAAGTAAAATCAAATACTTTTTTTCTCTGGCATTTTGCTTTTCAGTTGTAACTGAATACCGTGTTCTCAGAAAGGGCCTGGAAAGCTGGCAAATCATGAGACGCTCCCTAAAGCAGAGTAAAACGTTCATGGGGAAGGAGCTCTGTTTATCTAGTGCATGATCTTTGATTCTATCTCAGTATTAGCCGATTATTTTACATGTGCAAAACATTAAACCTTACTGAGCAAACGGCTTATTTTGCGCACCCCGTATTTGTGCATAAGAGGAATGCGTGCAGTATAATGACGTGGGTTTTTATGTTGCAGCCTAACCTGGCTGTAGCCTTCCTTGTGTCTGCGTTGCCCATAGCGCGTCAGGCCTTCCAGCTGGGCTCACCGACCCACCATGTCCACGTGCCATAAGCAGCAGTGAGCGCTCACAGCTCCCTGTACCTCACCGGCGTTGGGTGTGAGCTGTGCCCTCTGGGTAACACGCAGACCCAGGGTTGCTTCAGGAGCGTGGGTTACAGTAGCAAGCAACCTTCAGGTGTCCCTGTGAACCACGAAGCACGTGCCTTTTCCCAATAGTCTGACTTAGGCTGATGTCTCATAAGCTGGCACCCATCTCAGTGTTGTAGTGTTACATTAGATTTCCAAGGCATCCCAGGCGATGCGGATTTCAGGGGGACTGAAGTTACAGGGTTGACGTATACAACTTGCACAGCAGTCTAGGAGTGAAAGAAATGTGCGTCCTCTCACCTGCCTGAAAATATACTTCTAAAAGCAGAATCACCAAACCCTCTCTACCAGAAAGCCTGCGATTGCCACGGCTGGGATTTTTGTTGGGGAAATGCCATTTCCTGATATCAAGGGAATTGTCCATATGTACAGCAACGGGGTAGGAAAGAGGATGTATTTTAGCTTCTTCCGCTAAGGAATCAGACTCCCTGTGTGAAAATGAAAGAACCAGAGAATATTTTTGTATGACACTTGCAAGCTTTAAATGTGCACCTCTTTCGCTTCAGTATGATTTGTCTTGCATTAAAACCCACCGTGAATTAAAATCTCTCTCTTAAGATTATAACTCCATTTTTCAGATTCCACTGTTGCCACTTAATTGGAGATACTGCTTCTACTGTCGATTTTGTTTCTCGTTGGCTTTTTGTTTGTTTGTTTGATAGAACGATGACAGTTCCACCTTAAAATCATTGGGTACAGCTTTCAGGTTGCAGCTCTGCGTCCTTCCATAATGGGTTTTGTCACTGGAGTTATTTATATCGGTGATTGATTCAGGATATGTTGATGAACCGTGTGAAAAACAATGACTGGGAACAATGTTGAAAAACAGTATTGTTATGAGGCTGTGAAACCAGAAGGAAAAAAAAAAAAGCCATTTTATGTAACAGCCAAATGTGCTCACGTGTAGCTCTTCCTATGCTCCGCTGACCATTGCCAGTGAGTGTAACCTGAAGGCAGCGTTATCAGGTTAGTTTGATTTTGAATCATGGAATGAAATTGTACTGTCATGATTACATTTCTTTGTAGCAGCTAAGAATAACATTTAATTGCACATCAGAAATATACGCAGACAGCTTAACTCATTTGTAGAAAAATAAATGCTGTTTTGGAGAGCCTAATTACCACAAAATACTGGACCTCTCTTACTGTTTACTTGTCAGGAATATAATTGACACAGTGCAACAAGCAGGATGTTTATTTTGAATGTTACTTTCTATGTTACTCTTAGTTGTTTTTTTTTTCCTTGCAATTAATTTATGAAGTTTTGAAACTGTAATTTGCTGATGCATTTGGCACTGGGAGTATCACATGCTATTTCTAAATATGCACTGATATTAACTTGAAATATTTCTTCATTAAAATAAGAAGAGCTGATGCTCATTCAACTTTTCTGTCCTGTCTGCTTGCTGCATTTTTTCTGTGTTCTTATGTTTGCTACTTGGGTTAATGGGAACAGTTCACAGAAAGAGGCCACGTGTGTGGCTTCGTGTCCTCAGCGGAAGCATTTGTGTGAGAAGGAGTCAATGAAAAGAAAACAGCTTTGTCCTTTTCTTCTTTTCTTTGCAGCTAAAATGTGTCAGAACTACTTTCTGCTTTGGGTTCCAGCTCAGTACAAGAAAGATGCAGAGTTCTTGGAATGAATCCAGAGGAGGGCCACTAAGATGATCAGAGGACTGGGACACCTCTCCTATGAGGAAAGGTTGAGGGAACTGGGCTTGTTTAGCTTGGAGAAGAGAAGGCTCCGGGGACACCTCATTGCGGCCTTCCAGTACTTGAAGGGAGCGTATAAATAGGAGGGGGAATGGCTGTTTACAAGGGTGGACAGTGATAGAACAAGGGGGAATGGTCTTAAACTGAGACAGGGGAGGTTTAGGTTAGATGTTAGATGGAAGTTTTTCACCCAGAGGATGCTGACACACTGGAACAGGTTGCCCAAGGAGGTTGTGGGTACCCCATATCCCTGGAAGCATTCAAGGCCAGGCTGGATGTGGCTCTGGGCAGCCTGGTCTGGTGGTTGGCGACCCTGCGCATAGCAGGGGGGTTGAACTCAGCCAACACATAGCCAGTTGTGCAGTAACAGCTTTTCCACCTGCATCAGTTGCTGCTTATTAATAATGTTCATTCAGGTGCGGAACCACAACAAGCAAGAAATGGGCTCTGCTGCGATGGGTCTTCTACAGCCAGCGCTGGGCAGAAGCAGGAGATGAGAAGAGGTATTGCAAACGCATGAAGCGTATATCAGTAGTAAATGTCCTATAAGTTTTAGTGATGTGTTAAATCCGAGGAGCAACCTGCATTCCCAAAAACATCTCTTATTTTTCCGATTGTATCTGCGCCTCTATAAAAAGAGATTTCCCTCCACACAAATATTGTTCTTCTGTGTCAAATGTATGTAAACCTTTTGTATTCAGCAGCGCTCAGCAGCTGTTAGTTCCAGAATTACACGCTTGTGCCTACTTCTGTGGAAGGAAATGGGCTAATAAGGAAACATTAACTGAAATAATGGAGAACGTAAAAAGTGCAGTGAGACAGAAAACTAAAGCAGTAAGTGATGCTGTGATGAAGAAATGACTGAGCAGGACATCAGGGGAAGATGGATTGGGAAAGAAGAGAAAGACCAGTCCAAATCAGACATTTCCCCAAAGCTCTGTGCTTGGACTGGCTTTGCACTGCTCCAACCTACTGCAGCCTTTTGTTCCCTCCTCCAAAGCATTATTCTTTTTTTCTCCCTTCAGTAGAACGCAGCATACAACTGTTGGCAGGGGCATATTTTTAGTACTTAAAAATTGGCCCCGGATTATTTTGGCATTTTGGAGCGCATAGATGATATACTCACCTTGAGGGATGGAAAGGTAACTATTTTAGGAGTGGATAATGAAGGGAACCAGGAGGAGGTTTGGGATTTGGGGATTAGGGTTGCTAAAAATGATGAAAGGCTTCTCCCTTCCCCGACCTCCAAATAAGAAACCCTTCTAATGGCACAAATTTCAGGTCAGCCGTGCCTGAGAAGGCGATGGAAAGAACAGCTAATGGGTTCGAGATCTTGTCACCTTCTTTATAAAGGCTTTATAAAGGCTTTTCCATTGTAAATATGGATAGCAGTGGTTAGCTGTAGGTCAGCTTGGCTCTGATGACAAGGCTTGGAGCACGATGGGGTTTCTCTTGTCCTCATTCTTTTCATGCCCTTGTCTGTCTCATCAGCTTGGAGCTCTGTGGTCCCAGTGAAGGAGATCTTAGCATTTACAGAATTTGCTAAGCATACAACAACAGCAAAAACAACAACCAAAATTATTTTAAGTTTGTATAATGGCAAAAACATAAAATCACGACAGTCATACAACTGAAACAAAATACATAATAATCCAATGAAGGAAAAGCAGCAGTAACCGAATGCAGAAAGATTAGAAACATCAGCTCCAATCAGGCATAAATCACGTGTGATTGATTCCAGGGAAGATCTGTTTTCCACATGGGGACAAATTTCCCTGTCCATGTAGTGAATGTTTCTCCTACCAGTCCCCTTTCAGTCCCAGATCTGTACCTCCACCTTTGCTTGACTGGTCTGGTGTTCTCCTAACGAAGAATCCCTCATCACTAGAGTGTGAGTTTTCAGACACTGCTGTGAATCTGAGGTTTCCTTCATTCTCCTCTCTGACCCCCAAATATTTTTATACTTGTATTCAGCTAGATAAATTGCTAATTGGTCATTGATGCTTACCTCCTTTAAGCTACATTCCCCTCTTAAGGACGGTAGTGGGTGAGGAAAGCCTCTTGCTCCTTGTGAAGTTAGTGTCTGGGACACTGATCTTGCTGTTTAGAGAGGTTATTTGTAGGTCTGTACTGGATGTGCTGGATGGGTTTCTCCTCCATTTCCATTGGAATGTGCTCTTCCATTGACAGGCAGTTTGCACAGCTGTAAGTAAATACACAGACTAGAAGCTACCCTTAAAAATGATGTTCCTGGCACATATTTGTAATATGAAAACTTTGTTAGCTACGCTTGTACAAACTGTGTTTCACAGCCATTCTGCTTCCCTTTTATCTTGTGTGGGAACTCAGCTTTCGAATGGCATTTTGATGCCTCGTGTTTGTCTTCCCTGCATGACTAATTCAAACCAGAATTGCTTTAACCTGTTTGCCTCATTAGGAGACTAGCCCAAAGATAACACAGAGGAGACAGATGTCGAGAGGCAGAAGTTGCTGTCTGGCTGTGTGGTGCCATCCCTAACTCCTGCCCCAGGGTAGAGGAAAGAGGAGTGTCCAAATCCCCTGCCCTCTGCTCAGCCACTGGTCTAGGGTGTTTCTTTACCTGCAAATGAAGAGCCTAAGGACAAAGTGGGACCAGAGATTGTCCCTGTGTGTGCTGGCTGTTGTAGCCTGGAGGTTGTGGTTATAAAATGAGGAAAAGGGAGAAGGATTCTGTTTCACAATGGTGTTCATATCTGAACTTGAGCCAGCAGTGCACTCAGCTGGCCCTGAAGGCCAAGGGCAAGGGCTTGTATCAGAAGAAGTGCAGCCAGCAGCAGCAGGGAAGGGATTGTCCCCTTATATGCAGTACTGATGGGAGTGCAGCTCGAATACTGTGTTCAGTGTTGGGTCTGTCACGGCAAGAAGGGTATTGAGTTGCTCAAGCGTGCGCAGAGAAGAGCACTGAAGCTGGTGAAGGGACTAGACAGGGTTATAAAGGGTTATGAGGAGAGGCTGGGGAACTGGGATTGTTTAGTCTGGAGGAGAGGAGCCTGAGGGGGAGACTACATTATATTCTACAGCTACTGAAAGGAGTTTGCGGCAAGGAGGATGTTGATCTCTTTTTCCCAGGTGGCAAGTGATAGGACCCAGAGAAGGGCCTCAAGTTGTCCTACAGGAGGTTCAAATAGGATATTGGGAAGAATTTTTTCGTGGAGAGAGTGATCAAGCTTTGGAACAGACTGCCCAGGGCAGTGCAGTCCCCCTCCCTGGAGGTATTTAAGAGAAGTGTGGATGTGACTCAGTGACTGGACTCAATAGGTCAGGCTGATGGTAGGACCTGGTGATCTTGAAGGTCTTTTCCAACCCAAGTGATTCTCTGTTTTTGTGATTTTTAGAGTGGGTTTGTTTGGAACAAACCCGGCACCTCAAGGGCTCCAGCAGATGCTACCTTTGTCACTGCTACGCCTGCTTTGGTCCTGGAGTTGCTGCATTGAGACCCTCCTTCCCCCATCTTCATTAGAGCCTCCCATGAAGGCTGAAATTGACAAAGTGATTTTGCACTTCTGGATGCAGCAAGCCTCCGGCCGTGCGTAGCTGTGCAGATGTTTCATCCAATTGGGACCACAGGGGAAACAGAGAGGGGAAAGTCAATTTGCATTTGGCAAGATGTGAGAGTTAACACTTTAATGATCTCAGAAAGTATCACATGCTGTTCAACATCATGAGGCAAAAATAAGAGAATACGCAGAGTTCTCTGGCCTGAAACTTGAACTTAAGGTATTAAGTTAAATTGCTTTTCATTCTTTATGAGTAATTCTCCCTGGTTAAGATTTTTCACCATGTTTTAACTAGCATTGACATCCTTATTCTAGGAGATACATTATTGGCATTGCTCTTATCTTAGTTTGCTCTCATGTCTTTCAAAGTCCAATTTGATAAAAAGAGTATTAAAATGTACTTCTAGTCTGTGTAATGTATAATCATTTTTGGTTTCCATAGACTAAGGAATCGTCACTTCTCGTCACATGAAGAATATAGAAAGTTGGTTCTACATCAGGGTGCTTTCATAAATTCCCCCTGACCACAAAGCGTTCCATTATTATGGTCAGGTACTGATGAAAGGTGGAAAGTTATTTAAAAAGCACTTTGTTAATAAGGAGGAAGGATAAATTAAAATGAAGAATTACTTTTTCCTGAAACCACACAATTCTACATAGGACTCAGTTGCAGCCATAGGCTCGTCTGCTCTTCCAATAGCAGAGGAATAAATACAGGTGAATAACAAGATCTACGCTGCTTTTTAAAAAGACAGGAAAGTAAAAGATTGCTGAAGAAATGGTGCTTTTATTGTCCAAAAATGACCAGAAAATATTCCAAAGACCTGACAATTAATTTTGCATAGCAAATAGTCCTAGTGCCAGTACAGGATATGGCATTGTCTTCTGTGTTTAAACAGTAATAAGAGATTGTGTCTATATATCCTGATACTGTCAGTGGTATTCCTGTCCTGTGACAAGATAACGACAGATGCAAGGAGTTGCAGTATCTAGAAAACATCCCATTCTGTGCCGCCACGTTGGGGATTCCAGGTGGCTGCTGCAGAAGGCAATAGGAACATGTGCAGCACATCTACAACCTGGATAGAGGGACTCCTGGTAGAGCAGAAGTACTTCCTGGGTCACGTATCTTCACTGCCTTTCATGGTTGTCCAGTGAGCACTTCTGTTTTGCAAAGTTTTGGAGCTGTTTAATGCATTCACCGTGATGGCATCAGATGTATAATTCTGCCTTCGTAACCAGGCTTATTTAATGCGCATTCAGTAAGGTGTGGGAAGGCCATCTGAGTAAGAACAGGGAGGAAGAAATGAGGCCCCCTGCATCCTTCCCTGCACGTGATCTCACAGCTGCCTTGCAGCCTTCCCCTCCCCTTCCCTCTCTGATTCCCCCCCAGCCTCCTCACATTCCTGCCTTTCCCAGCACTCTGCCAGAGCTCACATTGCCCTCTCCTCCAAGTTCGGTTCAGCTGATGTCTTCCCGTAGCCCAGATATAAGCAGGTTACAAGTCATAAAACAAAGAAGTCCCCACACTTTCGACTCCGAATGTTGGGATTTTGTAAGGGCAGCCCTTCTCCTTCAGCCCCAGCCCTGGAGTGTGTCCCACAGCAAGGAGATCACCGGAGAATGAACCCAGCAAGCTCTCGCAGGCTCTGTTGAGCATGTCTGAGCGACAGCTGCTCTGGTTTTCTTCCAAAGCTTTACAGAATTGGCCAAATTGGGACAGACTTTCCACCAAGATTGCAGAAAGTCCATCCCAGCAGTAAGGTTGCTACTCTGTCCCATTCCAAGTCCCCCTTCCAGCAGAAGGACTTCCAAAAAAGTACTACAGCTTTTCAGGGGAGATTGCCAGAATACTGGGAGGGGGACATGGGCTCTCCTTTGTGTTAAGCCTGCCTATGATTAGGCAAAGGAAAGAGGACGCTCTTAGACATATTGAATTTGTTTGGATGAGAGCTCTGAAGAAAAGTCAGCAAATGTATACCTGGGAAGGAAAGTTTTAGCATAAGTATTTTCTTACTGGGCAAACGAATGTGCAAGTAAACACAGGATGTAGAATGCACAGTGTTGGGCTGTCCTTACCAGAGGCTGCAGATGTAACCTGCATTGCTCCCTGCCTCAGCTTTGAGCTTCTGGATAATTTGGACAGAAGGACTGACATGCAGTCTGCTGTGGCTGGGCCAGGTTTGGGTTCAGGCTTGGTTTTAACCAAGTCTCTTCAGCGAGTCCCTTTTGTTGCTGGAGAGAGCCGAGAGTCTCCCATCTGTGTTGGGAAGTTTGGTCATGGGAGACAGACCTGGTAACACCAACATATGCTGGTTAGCTAAGGACTGAAGCAGAGAGTAGCTAAGCCATGTACAGAGCACTTCAGTTTCTCTGAAGTGTGTTTCTCTCCCTTGTGTAAAATAAACACTGCATTAATTTCTAGCAGCTCTTCCAGAGCACACCTACATCACCAGAAGCACCAGTGTGTTTCTAAAGTGATGGTAGGTCCTCCAGCCATCCAGCTGAGGTCAGCGCTGCCAGAACTAGGTTGGTTGGCTGGTATTACTGACTTATGCGTGGAAAGGGTGATAGTCTGGTTTTAAAATGCCTTAGATACATGAGGCATGATGAAGGGGGGAAGAATGCATCCTTTAACTAAAATGATTCAGCTGTCTCTGCAGCATGCACGTTCTCAGCTATGCAGTATGCCAGCGCTGCATGCTCAGCAGCAGGCACATGGTGGTATCCCCAGGCTCATGGGACTCTTTTTGGGGGTCTCCACACCTTCCCCAGCCCCTCAGGCAGGTGGCCACAGCTGGAGTCTGCATATGTGTGCTGTGCGAGCGGGTAAGGAGAGGCAGTGCTGCGAGGCCCCATTGCTCCACCACATCACACTTCCCTCCGTCCTGGCTCAGAGGGCCCCTGGCACTACCTGTGTTCTGAGAGGAGCCAAGGAGCAGCTCCCTGCAGACAGTAAGGAGCAGTTTGTACAGGCTCTGTCTGTGAGGTTGCCATCGAGGCTTCACCCTGGTGCTGCTTCCCACCACAACAAGGCACTGCTGCGAACTGCGGCCCCGCTGCTCCCGCTGCTGCGTCAGACGGCACGTATGGAAGAGTTGGACACAAGGATTGCTGTGGCACCAGCAGTGGTTTGGGCCAGGCACGGCTCAAGGGTTGTGTTTTAACCGAGTCTCTGCAGCGCGTCCATTTTGTTGCTGAGAGTCTGCAGAGGCCTAAAGCGGCGGCACCACACATGGAGGGCGGGAGGGCTGGCAGGGTACGGCCCTGAGTGCCCGGGAACCGCAACGTAAGAACAGGAAAGGAGTCAGAAAAGAGGGCCGCAACGAATGTAGAGTGCATTCGAGAATCTTTGATGCCCATCGCTGCAGTGTGGGTCTGCGAGCGCGGCACACGCTAGCATCTACCACCACCTCGTGGTGAGCGGCCAGACTTCAGCTTCCGTGCTGAGTGAGGGATGGGGAAGGGGCAGAGAGGCCCTCCCGGCACCGGGAGCTGCTGGGCGCCCCTGAGCACCGCTAACGTGAGGCGGTGGGCAGCACCTGGGGCTGCTGGCCTGGCCGCCCCGATAGCAGAGACACTGTGAGCCCAGGGATGCTCCCCGAATGTCCGACTCAGCGCTCACTGTGTGGGCAGGGCGGTTTATGCCTCCTTCACCTGCATGGGGCCGTCAGTTGGATCTTGGGTTCAGTGTACTGACCCGCCTAGGGCCCGTAGGATAAACTCCTCTTTCCCTCGGTCTCCTGCCTTTCAGCAAAGCCAAGGAGGAGAGGTCCCCGTACGCTGCCTTTCATCTCCTCTGTTACTTCGAGCTCTTACCAGCGTGGGCTGTTCTGCCTTTGGAGGCCATGCCAAGCTTCCTGCATTCCTCCTCTCCCTTCTTGGCTGTCCAGCCTATGGAGAGCGTGTCTGAAATCTGTGGGCAGCGATTAGCAGGCCTCGAGCTACAGCCCAGCAGACAAAGCACTTGGCATCACGCTGGTCTCAGATAAGTCGAGACAGCCCCGATACTCGCAGCTACAGCCGGCCTGGGCTCCTTCATCTCCAAAGCAGCCTCTGCTCCTCCCTCTGGGGGCTGCTGAAAGCAATAGCAGAGCTGCCAAAGCACTTCACCCAAGCATGTGCGTGGTTTGTATCTGGTGTTCTAGTGTCCTCACACAGGGTATCCTGCCCTCCTCCCTTTGGGGAGAAATCTGCCCTTCTGTAAGGTCAACTTTCTCCACCTCTGTTTTCTTGATATACAGCAGGTAGGGAGCTGAGGAGGACAACAGAAGCTGTTATATTTAGCAACGTTCCCACAGAAAAGATTGGTCACGTTAGGCAACGTCTGATGTGCTTCATCTAAATGTCATGCGTGATCCAGGAATTTCCAGTGCCCAAGCAAACAAGAAGCCCAAGAAGAGTAATTATGAGCCTGCTTTTGGAAGGAAAAACCTACACCGTGGTTAGGCTAAGCACTGTGGAAGCTCTGTTTCTATCTTACTTTGGAAAGGTCTAAAACGCATCATGGGCTAAGATACACCCTCAGAATTCACTGCCACTGCCAAAGCTTCAGGTTCTGCACAGGACAAGGCCACAACCTGAGGTTCTCCCCAGGCTTAGATGTGGCACATCTCTCCCTTTGGGTCCAGAGACAACTGCTCCTCTCCAGTTTTCAACAGACTTGCACTAAATCTTGGAGTCACTGCACTGCTGCAAGCTTTCTTTCTCCCCTCAGCTCGCTCTCTGCGGTGTTAATGACCTCCTCAGCGTTCCTAGTGCTTAACTTCCCATGCAGAGTGATCAGACCAGGGCTGCATTATGTTACATTCTAACAGCATTTCTCAAACTGATAGAAGGAAATACCTGCAGCAGGGCCAGAACGTCCAAGGCATCCTGGGGTGTGTTCAGCAGCACGGCGCACAGCTTTGCACATCTCTGTCTGCGTGGCCATGCTCAAGGGAATCTGCAGAGCAACGAAGGGAGGGATTTGTTTCTTCTCGTGGTGGAGGAGCAGGTGCTACAGCAGAGCCAGGTTTGGTGTTGCAGTGAGGGGGCTGAGTTCTCAGTGGGCTGTGGAGGGACAAACGAATGTGGAAAATGTAATCAAAAACCAGACAGTGTTTCTAACTTCTGTGTCAGCGGACACGCTTACTGCACCCTAAAACCTGCTTTGCCTCACACGGTATCCTTATCTTCAGGATCTTCCATGTGCTTTACTGCATGCAGAGAACATAACTCACGTTGCCAACAGCTCGGTTTATGTTTGGTCGCTATTAAAAGCCGGGGGAAGCCAATAAAAGACAGCAGTGGCTCTGAGAAGCTCTCTGCTCTGCAGGCAGTCGGATGGGATGACCTTGAGAGCTCCTCCATTGATGGTTGCTGCAGTAATCGCCACCGCTGAGAAAATGAGCCTGAACAAAATGAATTCAGCACACGGTTTCGTTGCATTTTTCTGTACTTGTTTTTAGCTGACAGCCTCCCACACTCTCAGCTTTCAACTTTGTTTCTCTGCCGCTCAGTTGTCCAAGAGGTTTCCAGCCTCCCCACTCTGTGCTGCCTCCCCTCTTTCTGCTCCCTTCCCTCCTTGAGGTCTCTGGATCTCTGTTCTCTGGGCCAGGCACCCGATGTATCTCCATGTGCTATTTCCTGGTACCCCAATCTTCCTCCCTGCACCTCTTACTTTTACCCTGACTCTGCCCTCTGCACTGTTTTATTTCCCTCCATTCTGGGCTGCCCTTCTCCCCATCTGTTTTTGCCCTGTGCTTTTGTATTCTGGCTTAGATACCATTAGTTGGCCTGCTTCTTTGTTCTTGCATTTAAGAATAACTGCATTTCTTTAACCTTTTCTATTATGGTTTCATCATCACTTACACTCCATCGATTTCATTGATTTCAGCAGCACCAGAAAGAGTAAGATGTTGTGGTACTGGGAAGAGACCAGGAGCCACATGGTGCAAAGTGGCAAAACAAGGAAGGGAAAACCTAAGGTAATCGTGTTCCTGTGCTTCGCAGGGCAAGCTCTGCCAGCAGTGTGGATCTGCAGGAGCCAGGAGCAGCAGGGGATGTGCGGGCACCTGAAAGATGCACCTCAGCTTTCCAGAGCCAAGCAAACCAGGCATTAGCTCACATGCACAACTTCCCAGCATCCTTGCTGAAGGACCACGTGCTCCTCCACTAGCCACCATCCCACAGTGGGTACCACGAGTGAATTTGGGGCTGCAGACGTTGGGGGAAGCTCCTGCTATACAACCTGCATCCTCTTTCCCTTTTTCCCCAGTGGCCAATGACAAAGAGTACCTCTTTTTCCCACGTTATCGATCTCTGGGCTATGACACCCAGTGAACTTCTGTCCCTTTGTTCAGCCAATCTGCTGATGCTTTTTTTTTTTTTTTACAACAGAGATGTATTTGAACTAGGGAGACACTTTCTATTGATGAAAGCAATACAATCCATCTGGCCCCTAGTGCTAGGCAGTTTGTGCAACACAGCAGCACCTTGCATTGGCTTTGTTTGTTCCCCAGCTTGTACTTGGGTCAGCAGGATAATATCTTAATTGCCAGATCATGAGAAAGGAAATGTGAGAGCAGAATTAAAGGACCAGACCCGATAGCAGTGAGTGTTTGAGTCAGGCTATTTCAGCCGCCTTCCTGATGGCTGAACTCACAGGGCTGTAGTGCTGCAAGCAGCACAGCAGCAGATAGGGATGATTTCCAAACAGCAGTTCATGAGCATGCAATCATGAAAAGTTGCATTTAACCCATCGTTGTTTAAGTCACAATGATTTAACACCTACAACACGTTCATCCTATGTAATTCCCGTTAGCTGTGTTCAGAACTCATTATGTCATTCCAAACCCTTTCAAAGTCCCCAGTCGCCACAATGAATGCATCCCCTCACTGCTTCTTCAGTTTGTATTTACAGAAGTTCATTCTTTCTGGTTGAAGGACAGTTTTCAAGTGACCAAAGGCCCTTTCCCAGATACTAATTTAAAAATCAAAACAAACTGAAAAGCAAAAGAACAGCATAACAATAAGAAAGACCTGCTGAACCACCTGGGGCGTCCCAGCTCAGCCGGAGGGATGCAGACCCTGGGGAAGGCAGCGTGGCCATGCACTGCATCTCAGGCAGCCTCTGGATGCTGGGGAAGTGCAGAGCTGTCCCCAGTGGTGTGGGAGCTAAGAGGACCTCGCTGTGCACTTCGCTTTGCTCCTAATTACTGTAAACATTCAAGTTGCTTTGAAAAAAAAATAATCAAAATGCTCTAGGAATGAAAAAAGGGTTCGGAGGAAGTGGTTAAAATGTGGAAGTGTATTAAGTCACGTCCTTAGAAGTTGCATGATATTGCTAATTTCTCAGAATAGCTGCACCAGAAGTTGTCTTGACAACATTCCCAGTAATACAGTAATTGTATGTGTTTTCCATAGAGCAGTTTATAGTGGAGATATGAATATACTATCCCTTAAATTGAATTGCCATCCCTTTTGCTGAAATAAAAATCCTCCTTAGGACTTCTCAATGAGTATATTTTTCATAGCAGGAATGTTCAGGAGTTTCGTTTTCCTAATGAACGTGGGCAGTGGCATGGCTTTCCTATGTTGCCCTGGAGACTCAACACTGACTTTTATTTCATTATCCAGAGCTGCAGAGTCCATAAGTGCTGGCAGAACCGCACCTTGCAGATTTGCTTCAAACTTTTCAGCTGTCCCTGTGTATGCCCATACCATTTTCCCACTACTCCCCCAGTTCAAGCTGCACCCCAGGCCCCACCTGACAGTCCTCCAGCACCTCCCTGCTGCAGCCCAGCAACCTATATCTGTGGGAGCTGTCCATGGCCAAGTGCCTTGGCGAAGGTCTCATATGAGATTTGTCAAGAGACTTCATTTAGGCAGCAAATGCACTCTATTGGTTTTAAACAAACAAGCAATCAAACAAACAAACAGGCCTGATGCTCAGTGGTGGAGTTCAAAGCATACCTCCATGACTCTGAGCAGGTCAGATAGTTTCGTATCCCTTCCCTCACCTCTATTGACATGGAGCTCAGCAGTTCCAGCTCCAAAGAAAGGCTGAGGTGGGAAGGGACCTCTGGGGATCAGTGGGTGGAATGCCTCTTCTCAAGCATGGTGACCAAGAGGAGGGTGGTCAGTCGGGATCTGAGTATCTCCAAGGCTGGTCCATAGGGTGCTGGGCTTTAATGTACCATTTTGGTGGCATCTGTCTTGAGGTGGTTCCCCCAAGCTGCTCTGTGGCCTTCCATGCAGACCAATAGGTGACAACTGATAGGACTGACTGACCGACCCTGCCCTCTGGCAGCTCCTGTGGCAGGAAACCATCACGTCAAGGCTGCAGCGTGGGCCTGGCTGCAGGAGAAAGTATGGGGCAGGGGAAGTACCATCTGATGGGGGAGAAATAGAGGTGGAGAGAGGTGAGATAAGGGTTCCCACCTAAAGAAGAAAGGAGGGAGGTTGGGATGTGAGTTACAAAGACCAGATAAGAGGGTAGGCAGAGTAAGATCTTGAACTGAGAGCAGGCTGTTAATAGGGGAGGGATACATGGGGTTGACATCCTGGTGAAGTGGGATAAAATCATGTTAAAGGAAAGATGAAGTTGGAATTGTCTTCTTTAGTGCTTGTGTACAGCTCATCCCAGGCATATTTGTAGTCCCTGCTGAAAAGCTTTCTCTGCTCTTTACCTTGGTCTTTCTCTAAAGCCTGACCGGACCAGCAAGATAGAGCCCCACCACAGGACTCTTTTCGTGTTGTCTCACTTTTTCTCCCTGGGATCTGTTTTGTTCTAAGCTTTGTGCTCTTAGATGTTCCAGCTGCAATGATTTTTATCAGGCTTCTATCATGCAGGAAGCCTGATGCCCCCTCAGCCTTTCAACTGCGGACTGTTTAATCAGGTGCACAGAGGTAGGCAGGGAGAAATCAAATAATGCTCTATCCATACAATAGCTATTGTTTCCTCTATCTCCCAACTCCAGAACTAGAAGAAAAAGATGTTGTTTCCCATCTTCGCTTCTGAAAAAGCCCGACTTTTCAAACAGCCTTTTGATCTGCCTTCCACTGACTGCCAAGGCAACGGGCTCCCGGCCTGCATACAAAGGGCGCTTGCTCTCCCTCTCCTGCTCAGTTCATTAAACTTCAAGGCCTAATTCACTGCTGTTGTTCATTTCAAGTTGAGAAACTTCCCTTATAATGCCACTGTGCCATTTTGGGTAAAGTTTCATTTCTGCTTTTCAAAGCAACATGTAAAAGTATGGAAAACTAGGCCTCTGGAATTAATTTCCTTATCAATAACTTGTATCAAGAGAACCATCTCTCAATGATTTTGACACAACTCAAAGCACGTCTCAAGAAAACCAAAGAATTGACCGTGAGAGCAATGAGAGAAACTGGGCAGATAAACACAGTGGTCTTGGTGATGTAAAAGCTACATGGATGTGAGATGTCTGCATTTGATTACTTTAAAGAAATCCATTCCTTTCCTCTCATCTCTCCTTTGCTCGGCCTATGGCAAGGGAGAAAATTCATCCCTGCTGTAATCCAGCTGAAGTCATCTTGATCTTGTTTTCTTTAATGCTCACTGCTGTGCTTTTTGTATTTATATGAAGAAATGGCAAAAAGGGGAGAAAAAAAAGAGAGTGAGAAAA
The DNA here is from genome assembly GCF_016699485.2 of Gallus gallus. Taxonomy (NCBI): domain Eukaryota; kingdom Metazoa; phylum Chordata; class Aves; order Galliformes; family Phasianidae; genus Gallus; species Gallus gallus. The sequence continues at coordinate 88,141,510 of NC_052534.1, read as the reverse complement.
ATTAGGCAGAGCTACAATAACAAATGAGATACCAAGAAAAGATTAAAGCAAGAAAGAAAAAGTTATGGCTCAGCACGGTGTCAAACACATCAAAAAGTGGCCTTTTATCTTTAACTCTCCTCTTCCCTCTGTCTATACATTTGTCTTGCTAGACAGCTTGCCATGAGTTTGTTGTCCCGCATTGGTTTGACACATTTAAATCTTAAAAATTGAAAATGGAGGAGAGATGAAACCTTGCTTTTAAATAAGGTGGATATGTTTCACATACAACATGTTAATTTCAACCAAAGCTAATGTGTTCGTTTAAGACCTTAACTAAGATTCTTCCCCAAACAAGTCAGGGTTACTATCACTGCACTTCACATCTGTGTGCCTTTCTTCTTGCTTTTTCTTTTCTGGCATCCTTTCAATGATGATCTGTCCTGTAGCACAACTTCAGTGGGAATGCTGTCTTCCTCTCATAATGAGTAGCTGGAGAAAGCACATGAGTATGGACCTCCCTCTTCCTGGACCTCCACTTTAATACTGAATTCCCCTCCTATAAAATTCATCTTTTTTTTCGCAGTATCATCTCCTCCATGCCTGAGTTTCTCAAGGAAGGGGAATTTATGTCTTTTTCTGGAGCTCCTGCTCTTGCTGAGCCAAATGCTAAAGCTGCTCAGCTTTGCCAAGGCTTTACATAAATACCCCTGTATGTATATATATATATATATATATATATGTATGTGTTTGTGCTTGTAGGTACACACATACACGCCTGTATATTGGTAATGTTTTAATATTAATAAAGCTACGATCCCATTGAATCTTCCAAAGTTAGGGACAGAGAAAGAGTAATTTTCAAAAAGGAACACTCATATTGACGCATCTAAATCTTATCTGTATCCTGCTTTTGTCTGGGCCTAAATCTCAGTGTCTTAGTGTTCAAGGTACTTATTATATGTGGTAAAACTGCTTTGGCATAAAGCCTGATGTAGACAAATCTCTCGTCCCCCTGACATTTTTTTATTTAGAGAATAATAACATGAAAAAGTTAACCAACAATGGAAAATTGCAAAGGTTCAGGGACTCATCCCATTGATAGTGGCTAGCAATAAATATATTTTGTCTTCCTCTCATTATTTTGAACAAGCAACTGCAACCATTGCATTATACTCTTCCTACTGCAAAGTAGTCTCAATACCGTTAATGCGGAGCCCACCCTGGCCAGCACTAACATCATGCTCTATGCACTCTTGGGGATATCTGCTGTATAGACTGCAGTATCATATCGAGATATTCATGTAAACCTCAGTTTTAGAAGTAATAGAAGTGCTGTGTCCTAACGTTGCAAAGCTCATGTAATAAGAAACATAAAACACTGCACTCACTGCTTGGTGCAACGGTACCATTGCAAGTATTAGTCAAGGTGTTTGTAGGGCAGACCTTCTCTGCGTAAGCACACAGAAGCAGTCAGGGACAGGTGTAAACCAAAGAGTCCACAGTTAGAGACCTGTCACCTACATGCCAAACACTCCTGTATTCTCCCTGGGGTAAAATTCCTATGTTGTCTGGTTACAGCTGTGTTTGTGAACTCAGCAAAGGGCATCAACCCTGATAAATGCATCAAAGTGCATCAAAGACAAAGCTCAAAATACGGATGTTGGTGGCAATACAGAGATAATGAAAGTAGATGTGTACCCAGCTCGCTGAAGGGGAAATACGTTTGTATAAACACAGCACTTTTCTTTGAACATAGGGTGGCCATTGAGTCATGTAGTAGACTTGTTTAGGAATTCTCCAGCCTGCTGAGACATTTTAAAGATATTTCTGGGTTGCAGTTATGATTTTGCCACCTGTACCTCAGTAAATAGCCAAATACAATGCAAGCCAATCCTCAGTAAAGGTAGGTTACATAGAGCACTGCAGTATTAGTCATGTCAAAAATACATGGCTAAAAACTCCCTTTAGATAGAGAGCTGCTAACCTTCTTTCTCGGGCACACTGGTGAAAGTCCAGGCAGGTTCAAAGATTAAAAATAAATAGTCCTAATAATTTGCAGTTTAATATTTACTGATATTATTATTTCACAGAATGACAGACTGGTTTAGGTCGGCAGGGACCTCTGGTCCACCTGGCCCATTCCCTGCCCAAGCAGTGGAATGTGACACAAAAGAAAAACAGTGTGACACAAAAAGAAAAAAAGCTCTTGAGTTTGGCACTATCCAGCAACCTCAGGTAAATAATAAGTGTGTTCTGCTAATTCCAAGGCCATCCTCCCACATGGCTTTCTTTTCCTTTAGAACTTGTGATGTCTTCCTTTATCTGCTCATTTGATCCATGGAGCAAGTGTAGCCCATAGCCATCCATCCAGCACAGGACTCTCCCCTACAGAAGCCAGCAGCAGAGGCACAGAGGCCCAACCTCTGTGTTCTTTGACCTCCAGCAAACAGGAATTTAGGAACTTCCTAAAATGAGAATTTCATCCAAATCCCTGTGTACCAATGGATACATTTTCCATGAACTCATCCCATCCCTTCTTGAATTCACTGGCACTTTTGGCTTCTGCATAACCTTTTACAATTTTATTATATACTCATGAATGAGCTTTGTTTGTTTTTAACTTGCTCTTTGGCCATCTTACTGAGTGCTCTCTCCTCTTTGTATTCCAAGAAACAATGACTAATCATTTCTTTTTTAGCATCTCCTCAATGTTTGTCACTTTACAGGCCTGAAGTTCACCCTCATGCAGCAGCTCTCCTCAAGTTGCAGAATGCAGCCAAGTTAGTCTTTCTTCACAGCGCTTTTCTCTGTCTCTTTCCCAGTTCTCCCACGACTATTCTATGCCAGGGTGAGTGGAACTAAAGAAAGCATTCAGTAACTCAGGGCACAGGAGCACAACAGAGAGAACCGTGTGCTCCTGTTGGCCTATTTCTCCAGCCTGCCTAGGTCCTCCTGAATGTCAGTCCTGCCCTTGAGTGTACCAGCTGCTCATCGCCTCCACCCCACTTCAATGTCATCTGCGAACCTGTTGGAGTGCCCTCCCTCAGCTGCTCCAGGTCATTGATGAAGATGTTAAACAGGAAAGGTCCCAGGGCAGACTCCTGGAGCACTACCCCCTGTTGCTGACCTCCAGTTGGAGTGCAAACCACCAGCCACTGCATCCTGATCCCAACCACCCCTTCCAGACTAAAGGTTGCTGGAAAAACTGCATCTGAAGGCTTAGGGAAACCTGATAAGCAGAGGTTTGACAAACTGTTTCTGAAAATTATCAAGATCAGTCACTGAAGGTCTGTGGTTTTAGTTACTCCGGTTTTGATCATTACCACCAATAGAATAATTGATTGGAGCAATTTTTACCTTCGGCTCCCCTGCAGAGGATCACCCATTCCATCCACTCTGATATAGATTTTTAAGATTGATGGGATAAATCAATGGAGTCACCTGTCTCCACTAAGGAGGGAGCCTAAGCAACCAACAGCAAGTCAGTGAGATGAACCATACATGAGTCATTTTTGTATTTTAATTTTAATTTCACTTCTGTAAAATGATGATGTTAATGCTTTTTTGTTCTTCACACTTCTTTGAACTGTATGTAATTACTAAGGTGTTCTGTCTGATGCCTAGAGTAACAATAACTGACATATTTTTAAGCCTCTCATTTGCTTCGTGCTACCACTATTCACGATGAAGGGATGGAAGACAGTTTCTAGAGTAAATTAGTTTTGAGCACCTGCACACAAACCTTACATAGAAGAGGCATGAAGGGAAAAATAAGGCAGTGAATTTCCATAATTTCTCATTCTCTCAACCGTTTGAACTGCTGCCAACTTCATAACTAGATTGCCGTACTTCTTATTTTGCTGTTTTTAACAGGAGATAATTATAGCTCATTGTTCCACAGCTTACTGTGTAAAATGCTGAGCAGTACTTCTGTCCATTCTCCTCAGCTCTGAGAAATCTTAACTACTTTTGACTCTTGTGTCCCAGATAACCACTACTTAGTACTTAAAAGTTCATTAAAATGAGGCCAAACATAGATGAAAATGCCAACAAAAACATGCCTGAAGATATAGATGACTGCCACGGCATTGCCAATAGAAACACATTTTCTCACACTATATTTTTAAACATATCTAATGAATATTTTATAAACCTTAAGTCTATTTGATGAAACTGACTTTCTGCAAAGTAATTGTCCTAAGGATGAGAAATTCAAAAATGTAAATGATACTCTGAGGCAGAAGATGCATTCTGCAAATATCCATGTGTGTTTCTTTCGTGACCCAGGGTTCAAACTTCTTGACTGTTTTGCTCTGTATGGAAATAAGCTTAACCTACAAAGCACAATTAAAATGAAGATGGAAAAATCATGTTTGAGTTGCACTCCTGCACTTTCCACAATTGGGAAAGCAACAGTTCCCTTGGGTTTCCTTCTTTGGCTGTGAAGGCAAATGACAGACCGGTGTTTCCAAAACATTTCTCTGCTATTCCATGACATCGATTAGCTCAATGAAAGGAGATTCCTTTTTCCATTCTTATAATTCAAACCCAGATTGAAAAGCACAACTTTAGAAAACATTCTCTTAGAGTTTCCTCAATTCCTTTTTCCCTTTGAAGCTTCCCAAATTTGAAAGGCTGCCTGAAGCATCCCTTCTCCCAGCCTGAACTTTGCTCCAGCCTTTTTATTCTTGGATTGGTAGGAAGAAACCAGCACTTTTCTCACTAGCAGGAAAATGGAGTGGGTGAATAGGGCGCCAGAATCTTAGATTGGGACAGAGATTCATCGCTGACAGATGGGACAAAGGTCAAATAATTTCTTACTAGAAAATATTTAAAACAGGGAAGAGCACTTGAAGGCCCAAGAATTAACTAGTCTTTATCAGTCTCAAAAACGGATTGGCCAATCTTTCCTTATCGCATTTCCCTTAACATTCAGGCGCAAATGTTTGGAAGACTCTTCAGTCCAGAATGAAACCAGGATTCCTAACCACCTCACGGCAAGTAAGTCTAGCTTCCTATACTTAAAACTAGCTCTGAAACACTAAACAATTATTAGCAACCTTCGTGTTTTGTACCAATGGTGGAATTAGCCTCAGAAGTGGCAAAGAGGAGGATGAAACCTGCACGGAGTAATAACAGCAAACCCACGTGTCAGCAGGCACAGCTTACAGGCCAACATGTTTGTCATGCATGTTGGCACTAGAGCCTGAAATAATTGCTCAGAGCACAAAGTAGAGCAATTCTAGGAAAGATACAGTGTCCACCCCCACCGCTTGGGCACTGGCTGGCAGGAAGAGGATACAGATAACCGGAGGTATGACTACCTGTTATGACGGGAACCATTTTTTATTTGCCAGAGGCAGCAGAAGTCCCCACACAAACTGTTGTTCCCTCATTCCAAACAGTTTACAGCATTGTTTGCGATGTATTTCAATGAGAACCTGATGGTCGCTCAGAAAACACAAAATAAGCCTTTCTGCTCGTATTACACTACGGGCTGATGAAAAGGCAAACATCAAGTTCTTGTTAAAGAATAAGAGAAAACCAGACCGTTTTCGTTAATCCATTAGAGGCCTGACATTGCACCAAGGACCACTGACTATGTTTGTATTTATTTTAGAAGGAAATATCCGAACCAATATTGATCGGTCATTGTTTATGCTTTAGAAATATTATATAATAGGAACAGCTACGCACTGCATGAACAACCAAGCAGGATATGATGCATACCTTCAAGGAGATGGAAAATCACGCATATGTTAATTATTTATTGTGGAGGAGATGAGATGCTCAAAGCATGCAGTTTCCACTAGAAGTGCCAGGAGCTGAGAACCCTGTATCCTCAAACCTTTTCTCTTCTGGTACAGCAGAAATCTGAAATTGTTCCTACATTTTATTATTAACTGATGCAGAACTTCAGGAATAATGATCCAGCCCCAGCCTGTTGTGCTTACATGAACCAAAACAGAATAAGAAAAACCTGGTGAACACAAAACGTCAAACATTAGAGAAACATGTTGATGCAAATACATGCATGATATAGGAAAAAAAAAAAAAAGAAGAAGATAGAAATATCCATCTATGTGGTCACCTTGATAACTTCGAGAAAGACACTTTCCAGTTTGGTTTTCAAGAAGCAACACAGGGCTTTTCCCTTACTAAAGAACTTAAATGATTAGTGTTCTTGTTTGCATGTTATTTCTTCTGCTTTACTCTTCACAGGATCAGTGAAATGTTAGCCCAGCAATACTTTCTTTCTGAACTACAACAGGCTTCATCGACCTGTTGTGCACAAATATCTGATAATACAGACTGATTTAACAAATGCAGTACGGTATCTAACTTGCACATTCCTTCCTGTCCCAAGATAGCAAAGATCAGAGACACGAGGCATTTATTGTATTTTCTGTATGACTGAACAGTTGCCATAAAAATGCAGTTCTGTTAGGTCAGTATACTTAGAATAAGGATACTTCGGCTGCCTGTGCCATCCCAAACAGGGCTTTCTGGGATGAAAGTTGACCATGTAAACAGTCAAATCCCACTGCATTTTTTTCCTCCTATTTCTGAAGGACAGTCAGTTAGATGTGAAACGTAGGATTGACATTAAAGGATGGCTCCAGATTTGGTAAAGTGAGCAGTTCTTAAGATACATAGGTACAGTATACCTAACTTCTGATGATACTTTTGTATGACACCCTTTATCCAAAAGAAACTCAGGCAGAGGTCAGTGTTTTCACACAGAACCGAAGAGCCATAATCTCCCCAGGTGAAGTTCTGGAGACAGGATCTGTGCAGATATAAGAACTAGAGCGTGTATCTCGGGCTGCAGGAAGCAGCAGAAGAAGCACGCTGTTCCTAACTACATCAGAGCTGGCAATGCACCAAAGATCTACCCTTGATTTATTACAAGGCCTGTGACATCTTGAACAACCACAATTGATTGGGATCCCGGCCAAGCCACCACTTCCAGTACCACACAGAAATCTGATGCACTTCATGTGTAAAATAAACAACATTTTTGGGGCTCCAGTGTCTACCTGGATGGGTAAACTGCACCAGGAGCAAAATCTGTGTTTTCATGCCTGCCCCACCTGTGACCTGATCCCCAAATTTGTTCCCTCTCAGGTGAATTAGGCTGAGCAAAGGTCTGACCATTTAACTGACAGCTTTAAAAGCTCTTGTTCAAGGAAGAACACATAGCAACACGGATGTGAGCTTCTCTGGAACAGCTGAAGGGAGATCCTCTCTCTTCCTATGCTGTCAAATTCTAAGGATTTAGGAAAAAATATCTGCAGACCATGAATGCAGGCACATCTGTATATTTGCCTGCATTCCACACTGAGCCCCTATTTTTACCCACTGTTACAGCTAAGATGGCTGAATTACAAGGTCACATATTATGCTGAAGGCCATATCATGAGTCATTTGATTGAAACTCTGCTCTTCCTGGCTCTCAGTCCTTTGCTCTACTCATTAGTACACACAATATAATGAAATGTTGGAATATCCCCAGAAGGGAGTCTTGCTTAGACCACTTCCTCTGTAGTTCACCACTGCAGACCTCTGTTCTTGGCTTGGGCAGCTTTCCAGCTGAACTACATGATGCAAAATAACATTTTCAGTTTAATTTCAAGTGGGATAATGAGCAACTACAGAACTTCAAACTACAAACATGGTTCTAAATTTAAACAAAAGAGCAAGGGGAATTTTAGAGAGCATTCAAAAGAGTAAACAGTACAGAGCCTAAACAGATACGTCGAGGACATTATTCGCTTTTCCTATTATCCATCTTGACTAGCATTCTTTGATGCATTTAAGTAAATTATGACCTCTATTGCCTTTTTAAAGAAAATAATCAAACCTTTTACCTGAATTTCTAACCTAGGATAAAACGAACACCAGAAAGCTGTTAAAATTAACCTGCTGTTCTCACTGCTGAGAAATCATTGATAACATTAGGTATTTTATTAAAGTTGAATTCGAACTCTTCTATTTAATAGCAATTTAAGAAAAGTTTCATTTTACAAACTCATAGGGTGTTGGAATGAAAGATGTGATAGTTCCCATGTAACCTCATAAATCCTCTTGCTAGTCATTCTCGAGTCTACGAGCTCTAATAAAATTCTCATGAGAACACAGTATTCATCCATAAAAACTCCTGAACCCCCCTTGGGAGTTGGCTGGTTTATAAGGGTTCAGAGGTTCAAGCCTGTGGTTTATTTATTAAAATTTTCTCAGTAAATATATCATGGTATAATAGATAACAACCACACTGTTCTGTGCTAGCAACATCCGTCCTATATAAAATGTAAAATATAAAATATATGAAAAGTGCGACTCAGGAGCGATGAAGAACTTTAAGTTACATATAAACATGGGCACATCATTGGATTTTTCTGAAAAAGAAACTGAAATCTTAGACAAGGATGAAAATTTTCGTCCTTATTTTTCCCCTTACAAAATCACTGTCATGGAAAGCAGCTCACGTGTTGCTCTATGTAAAGCTACAAAAGGGGAAGTTCAGATCACTTGATGTTTTAACAGACCAGACAGGGGTTAAATGTTTATAGTCCCAAAAGATGACGATAAGTTGGAGATAACATAGCTGTAGTATTAGAAGTGTGAATCTGATAAGGAACACCATGTCAGTGATAGCAATACAAGTGTTTTGTGGATTTTGTGGTTAAAGGCTCTTTGCCTCCTTCCTCCAAAAAGCCTCCAGACAAACCCTAAAAATGAAAAGTGTAAAATCCTTTCCTAGGAACCAGAGAAGAGCAGTGGGAGTGTGTCCAACAACAGTAGCTTCCATGAGGCAATATTATACTCAAGATTTGCTCACAGATCATAGTGAAGAGTTGAACGGTCAGTCGGTGTCAGTCAAGTGTGACACAAAGTCCTTGTTCCCACCATGGCTGCCAGCTTCCATCTCCAAAAGCCATCTCTAAGCCACGGTCACAGCACTCCTCCAAAGGGTACCGCTTCATGCAGCTGAGTACTGCAGTCCCAGCACACCACAGACCAAAAATATCCTTACTGTAAAGTGTTGAGGCTATGCATGCCATAGGCAGTCTCCACTTTCTCTAGAAGTACTGTCATATTCAGAGAAAATGGGGTATGACATGGAAAAGAAGAAAGATGCTCAACAAATAAACTTCCCACCTGTGTGTACACACAGGACTGCGTGTGACAGAGCTGGTGTCCTTCACACTGGCACATCCAATACATGTTTAAGCAGAAAATTGTGTGTGTAAAACTCAAGTGTTCAATATGTAAAGCAACCAGCAGAAATCTTATTTTCTTAACAGAATCAAGAGTTTGTCCCTACAAAGAGTGCACACTGTTATTTATCCTTAACCAACTGTACCTGAAATCTGAGGGCACAGTACCTTTACACCTCTGTAAATCTTTTTTCTGGAATAGAGCTGGTGTTTTTATTTGTCAAATGATTTATACCATAAGATTAAGAGAGAGCAAGGAAATACAGCATTCACTTAGTTTTGCAAAGTAGAAAACCCATTATAGCCCACTCAAAATCCTGGGGCTTTTGGGGGTCTTATTAATATTTACTGGGGATATGATTAATGTTGATAAATATCTTAAGTGTGGGAGTCAAAGGGACATGGCCAACCTTTTTTCAGCAGTCTGTGGAGACAGGACAAGGGGAAATAGCCATAAACTGGAGCGCAGAAAGTTCCGCACCAATATGCGAAGGAACTTCTTCACAGTGAGGGTGATGGAGCACTGAACAGGCTGCCCAGGGGGGTTGTGGATTCTCTTTCTATAGAGATATTCAAGACCTGCCTGGACGCCAACCTGTGCAACTTGGTCTAGGGAGCCTGCCAAAGCAGGACTCGATGGATCTCTGGAGGTCCCTTCTAAGCCCTACAATTCTGTGATTCTGTGAAGGCTTCTGCTTGCATTTTATCTCCAGTGATAATAGTGGCCTGTAATTTACATTACTCATCTTTTGAAAAATCTCCAATCTACAGAATGTACGGGAGGTCATTTCAGTCGATAGCAAACTACAGAAGTGAGGGAGAAATATGTTTGTGACAGAAAGGCATAGGACACAAACATGAAAGACAATAGAACAAGAATGCTAAATTCCCTTGGAAAATGTAGAGGATCATGGGCAGTCCCACTATAAGTTCTGTCAAAGCTTGTTAAAAAATGTGAGGAGATATTAAGTGCCTACAGATGGCCATTTTGCCCAACAGATGGCCTTTCTTGTGGCTCACACTGTTGTGCCTGGAGCAGTGATTAGAGTACGACTCAGGCAAAAGCAGTGGCATGTTTTGCAGCTGTACTTCTGGTGGGAACCAGAGCTTTCCTTGCAGTCCAGTTGCAATTCAAAATGCAGCCTGAAGACATACTGAAACAATAGCAGTTGCATAGCTACCTCCCACACTGTTTATACTGCCATAAATCATGCTGTATTGTGGGAAAAGACTATTTAACAGTTAAATTAAGATCCTATAACTTATCTGCATCCTTTCTAGAAGAACAATTCTGCTAACACTTAATACATTAAATTATAAACACATCTCTCTTCTATCCCCAAAAGGTGAGGATTCTGTTATAGATCAAATCATCAGTTACACTATTGGCCAGAAACCTCCAAACTTAAGCCAACTGCTCACAAACCAAATCCATAACTGGCACTGATACTAAATGAATCACGTAACACGTGGCATTTGTTAGCACTTCACCATACTGTATGCAATCTGATTATTTCCTTACTCCAGTTCCAGTTTCAGCCTCAGCTCTTCTTTTTATGTAGGACATCCAAAAAATAAAGTGATCCAAATGTCTTTATTACCTCAGAAAATGTGAACTGTGAGAGCATTAAATGTAAATTCTTCACTATCCAGTAAAGACCCAGATGTCCTCTACCGTGCTTTTTCCAACAATCCGATTTACTGCTTCTGTATCGTTGATGACCCCTTGATTGAGAATCAGAATAGGTGTTCAGGCAACATTTAGTAAAGCAACTGTTAACTTTACTTTCAGGTTTTTGAGCAGAGTCTGGAAATAGGGTTGCCTGTCTCTTTGCAATACCCTGAGTCACGTGGAATGAACATCTGAGCCTGGCCACTATGGGCCTGGAGGGAATGCGCAGCCCCCTACCACAGGTGGCCTATTTAGCAACACCTGTGAAGACAGAGATGTATCCAAAGTGTGTGTGGGTCTGAATTGACCAAACCAAACTGTTTGGTCATTGACCAAACTGATCACGTTGCAGAAGATGACCAAAAGCCAAATTGAAGAACAACCGGGGATTTACAGAGTGATTTGACACAAAGCAGGAGTTGGGCTGGAAAGAAGAATAAAAGTGTAAAAGCTCTTAATGGGAGAGAGAGATTTGGATGGGAGACAGCCTTTTCCTGGCATGTGGCTCAGCCAGGGCGTTGTATCAGCCAAGGAGCTGCAGGGAGCTGCAGGGGTCTGCAGGAAGGTAGAGACCCACATCTCCCACAGAAGGCGTCTGTAAGCAGTGAAACACACATCCTTCGGGAGAGCTTTTGTAATCCAAACTGCCCGTGAGTAAAGGTTGCATACAGCCCCGTGCATGGGTCTGTCTGTGGGTGTCAGTGTGTGCACATGCCTACACCGAGAAAGCTTTGGGATCAGCTATAGAAGGATGCTTAGAAATTCATAAGTTTATCAATATTCCGTACCTAGTAGTACAGTCTGCCTGTTGTATTACAGATCTGGAATGCAAAAATCACTGATTGCTGGTTACACATTGTCCATGAAGTAATTAACTGCTTTGTTCCTGATCTATTTGAACTATGTGAACGGCCCTGCGACATCTAGCACGTTGACAGAGTGATCAGAGCCCTCTGTAGGACAAAGATTTCATGTTTTCTTCTACAGTGTTAATATTGAACAAATTCAAACAAAGAATACATTCATGCTTAGTGAATCACGTCTAAGTACAGGTGAAACCCCATGAGAGAATGTGATATTTATCTCCTACTCAATTGTTTTGAAGTAAGGCATTGCTCATCTGGTAATTTCCCACCAATCCCATGTGTTCATACACAGATGTTACATTTGTAATTCTTAACATGTTGTATTCCAATGGGGAGAGCAGCACTCACTGGTTCCACCCTATTTTTCCCTTTGTGTTACCTGTGAAAAGAACAAACCGGTCTGGATTTGGAAGAGAAGAGAAGGAGAGAAGAGAATCAGCCCTAGCTAAGCCCTGCTGAAGAAATCAACGTCCTCACCGTGTGAACGGTTGCCATGTGTTGCAGTTTCACTAATCACATAGCAGTGTTTCTGTAACAGAGCTCAGAACTTCCTTTTTTTTTTCTGCAAGACAGGCAAGCCTTTGCAATTGTACCCATTTAATTGGCCTGGCCAATTCTTCCTTCCATAGCTGTAATAACACACTCTAGTATTCCCCAAGGCCTGTTTTGTTGCACATGCCTGGATATGCAGTCAGTGCTAATTCACTATAACCCTGCTGTCCTGGCTTTCCCAGACTGCATCGATACAAACACAGGCATTTAATCCAAAATGTGCACTTTCTGGTAGGATCTCAGCCCTGAATATAGCCCAGCATCGCTAAGCCAGCAGTGACAGCAAAATCTCTGTGCATCCTTTCAGCGTGGACATTGCCTAATCACGAAGGCCCTAACACTTAACTGAGCAATGAACTTTGAACAACTTGGTAAAGGAAGCAAAAACTCAATTTCTGGGCTGAGGCTGTAGCTGGGTGTCCCAGCCAAAGATAATTGCATTTCAAAAAATTACAAACCTCGCATGAGTGTTTATAGTGGAAAAATACTGGCAGGCCATTGTCTGCAGCGCTGTATTCACAATGCTACAATTACAGTTTACCATAACGAGTGCAACTCTGTGGCCTGAAAGATGGCAGGAATACAATATTTTTTCTACGGAATATTTCTTCCCTCGTGGTTGTTTGGCTTGAAATCTGGAGTGCAAGTTGTAGTACTGTTGGCATCCTTTTTCTCACATTTTCACGTTTTGGGGCTGATTTATATAAGAGCCTTAACCTGGTTCCTCCTTTTAGGTGTAACGATAAAAATGACTTCCTTTTTTCCACGCTTTAATAATCGTTGGTGAACGTAGACATGCAAACACCTCCTGTTGTCTGATACTTAAAATCCTCCCCTTGCACCCACAGCAGCACACCCTTGGGCATTACCAACACAAAATGAAGATAGGTTTTTTCATTCTGCTCACATTAAGTCACCAGAGTTACTAGGTGAGGTCCCCGAAGTCTCCCTGAGATGTGTTTCTCCTGGTCTGGCTTGGCAGGAGACACATCCAACCCACGCTGCCTGATGAAAGCACCACAAGACACCAGCCCCATGCCCACCAGGGACTCCTTCACCACATAGCTGTGGGAGGCTTCTGGCACTTCGACACTGGAGGAACAGTGGAAAAGTCTTTAGCAGAGACCAAAGATCTACTGAGTATGCAGTACGGCACAGTTTGATACACCCTGGTGTATCTAAATGTGGGATGATCTTTGGAAGGAGAATGAAAATGTCTGGACCATTAAAAATATGACTTCTGATAGGTCTAGAAGATGAGTTGGTAATCGTTCCTGGAGGCTGCTGAGTAGTGGGTGGTCATCCTTCCTGGATATCCCAACTCTAATGATCTCTGAAAAGGAAATAGGGTCAGAATCTCACTGGGAAAGTACTGAACAAGAACAGTGTTGTGAGAATCCAAGCCTGTTCACCACTTTTTCTCAGTAGTACTTATGTAAGCAATACTCATGATGTTCATGTGATTAGCTACAGGCAGAAGAAATACTCATACAAATAAGGTCTGGGATTCATGCCTAGCAGTGTGTCTAATCTGGCACTCTCTCTCCTTCAGCTGCACTAAGCAATTTTCAGCTGAGGACCTTCAATTTATATATCCAAAATACATTGATATCCTAGGGGAAAATTCTATGATAGCTTAAAAAACCTTTCCTGAGACACGATTATTCATCAAGTTCTGTGCAGACAAATCAGAAGGATCCCCAGTGGAAAAAACAGCACCAGGAGGGCTATAGATTAAATCCCATTTCTAAGTGTTAATATTGAGTGGATTGAGCTAGAGTTGTATGTTTCAACAGGATACATTGCCTTGCTAGTGATCTAAACACCACGTTTCACTGAGTTAAGAGAACTAGAAATATCACCTTCAGAAAACAAACATAAACTCTCCTACCAACCTCACATTTTACCTCACATGCCTCTGGACACAATATTTGGGCCCTGAAAGTAACATGAGTGTTGTCTGGTGAGCTGGACCAACACAAAGCTATCAGCCATGTCCTTTGTCCAGTTACAGGAGATACTACTAAAAAAAAGAACATGCAAGTCTGGTTACTTTATACATTTCCCTTTTTCTCTTCCAGCATCTCTATATGAAGCTGTAGTCCATTTAATTTAATTCAATTACCTTTTCAGTCTGCTGATCTATCTGCTTCCAAAAATCTGTTCTAGCAGCAAGTTCCAGAAGTTAACAATCTGCTACATAAGATAGATAGATAGATAGATAGATAGATAGATAGATAGATAGATAGATAGATAGAGATTTCTATCTTTTCTAAACTAATCTATTGACCTCAGTGAGTCCCAATTCTAGTACTGCAGGACTTAGAGAATAACAATCCACATTCACCCTACCCACTGCCTTAATTCTGTAATTCCAAATCACATCCACTCTCTTCAAATTGAAAGCTTATGCTGCAGAGCCTCCTTCCCTTCCATTTGCTTCCTGAGAACGTGGCACATGGGTTTGAGCAAGATTTCATTCCCCTCTTCCATACATGAGCAAAGATCCCAGGGATCATCAGCTCTCCAAGGCTGTAATGACAGAGCAGAAATGTCAACAGTAAACAACATCTTTCCTCAGTTTTCGATGATTTATCATCATCACTTGGCACACAGTTCTCTGGGTCCCAAAGCTGGGTCAAGGGAGGGACCGAGAATGAAGAAGCCAGCGATTGAAATAACTCCAGTTATTACGAAATCTCAGCTTGAACCACTGTCTGTGCACCCCATAAAAGCCAGGATCTCACAGATCTCTTCCCTCTTGGAGGGAGGCTGCATTGACTTTCTTTCCTGCGTTGTTGTGAGAAAGATCTGGAGGATTTTTATGATTTGGATATGACTGCTTGTAAGATCGTAAGACCGCTCATAGTGGACTTGACTGAAGGCGCAGTCTTGCTCCTCTGCCAGACCACTGACTGCCAACAAGGAAAGTGGTCATGTACTGGTGTCTAGGAAAGAGTGTAAGATAAGAACATATGAATTTTATCCTAAGACTTTCAAATTTTCAGGCTATTTTTCAGCTCAGGGAAGGCACCTTGAGGCATACATGGGTTTTAGGTATGCTTTAGTGTCTCTGCTAGAATCTGAGGAGGGCAAGAGACTCTCAGGCCTTTGGCAACCAACCTATTGTTTCTTGGCGTAAGAAGCTGAAAACAGTCCCCCTGTATGAAGCACACAGTGGTGCATCAGAGACCTGATTTCTATCACAGGACTGCAAATACTGGGGCTGAGAATGCACACATACACACCCACACAACATCCCTTCTTCCCAAGAAACTTTCATCTTCACAAGTTGTTTTCAATCAGCTAAAAGCATCACACAGTGACAAACAAGCAACTTCAGATGACTCTGAAATCCCTTGGGATTTCACTCCGACTTCCTGAACTGCTCTAAGATCCACATACTTGTTAAGAAAGATGAGAAATTCTGGCTAACTCAGAAACACAGCACAGCCAGCGTTCCTAATCTAGATTTATTTAAATGAAGGATTTCTGAGGTACCGAAGAGAAAAATCTCCATTTCTTCAAGAGACAGATTCATTTGGCACCACTGCACTGATGAGAACCCAAGGTAGTTTGATCGCTCACTCTTAACCCTTACTAGATCCCTTTGACCAGGCCTGATGGGCAGAAACTGTTTTACATGTGCTCTGCCAAATCACTGCAGATCACAGTCACACTCACCCATTTGTCCCCCTCAGTCCTCCCAGTAGTAAATATACCCAGAACCTAATTTCACTAGAACCCTCACCATAAAATCCTGTTGGATACTATCAGCCCACAGGGCCCACAGGTGGCATGTGGGCACATATCTTATTTCAGTGTTTGCCAGCTTCCAGAAGCAGTTGCTTAGTTAGACTTGGAATCTGGGAAGATTCCAGAGAACCATTAAACAACCATAATCCTGAGTTGCATTTCACTCTATTTACCAAGACTTTTACTCAATGCCACTTCATATGCCTTTCCCACAGGCAAACTTCACAGGCAAAGTCAGAGGGAATACTCAGCTTCAGGTTATCTCACTCCTTCTCACTGATTCTTGCATGTGCTCTCTCCAGCCTCTCAACAGGTCTTGTGGTCCCAGCTCCTCCTCTGTGCCCCAGTGCTTGTTGGACCCTCATGAGAACTGGCTGCACTAACTAGTTCAGAAGAAAAACAGGTATATTTCTTCCTGGTAAGTCTTTCACTGGGCTATAGGGTTGACTCAGCCATTAGGACCTGGGGAGAGAGAGCAATAAACATCAATTACTGAACAACATAAAGGACTGAAAAGGAAAACTGGAAATGAAAAACCCCCTTAGAAGCAGCAGACCATTAAATTAGAGCATCATCTCCTTTGAAATCACTGCCCAATCACTCTTTTCTCTGCCCGTTTCTTTCTTCAGGCTTCAGTTCATGTCATAAAAGTTTAGCTCATAGAAAGATTCTTACTTTTTGTGGCTGTTTATTATCATATATGCTTGGAAAGATTATTTCACGGTTATTATAATGAGCTTCTTACAATTAGACTGAATGACACTGACCCATGCCTTCCCACTAAATTTTCCAGGAAGCAACACCTCAGGACTGAAAGGCAATGATCCCTAAGAGCTGCCCAGTGAAGCTCTACATCAGTCCTCTCAGCCTTGTAAGACTGCCTTCAATTATTTTAATACTGCCGTTCTTCTCGCTGCTTATATAAATGTGCATGTATGAAAGCTTACAGAATTTCTTTTTAATGGTCACCTTTTTGTATTCAAATATGACAACAGAATTCTTTGCTATTCAACTATAGATAATTAAATTTGAAGCCTCTGAAATAGCATTTTTTAAAACTAGATTTTCCTATTCTTTCCGTTCCATAGGCCCACTTGTTGAAAAGAATGATCTTTTGTGCAGAAATCTTCCAGAATTACGGCTGTCTCAGAGCACACAGCTGCTTCTTTTTCCCAATTCAGGATCTTTGTTTTCTCACTTCTGCTATTTCAGAGGCAAACCTTACTTACAACTACGGGCAGTACTCAGAGAATCATAGAATGGCTTGGGTTGGAGGGGATCTTAAAGATCCTCTAGTTCTTACCTCCAATCCACTGTATTCAGTGGTAATATAGCAAAACCTATAAACAGCTTATAGCAGGAGATGGGTCTTTCATGTGATTCTTTCTGCCAGCACCCTCCCTTCTAACAATACGTAGCCTGAGCAAAAATGTTGAAGGAGAGAGGCATGAGGTGTTACATTTCAGCCCCTTAAAGTCTTCTTGTTTTTCATAGAATGCTTGCAAATCAAGACAGAAGCTCAGCTGGAATATATACATATGCTTGGATGTGAGTGCAGGTGGGCCTAAAAAAAAAGATGTCCCTTCATCAATACAGATGAAATCTTCTGGGGAGTGGGCTGTATAATATCAAGAAGCTTCCTCTCAATACGTGACCTCTCTTAAGATCACATTTCCATGAAGATGGAAAAATGGCCCTGAAACTAAAACTTGCCAAATATGAAAACTATTTTTTCTAAACCAGAGAGACATTGAGGCTGTTGAGTGAAACAGTTATGTTTACAAAGGACAAAAACCATGTATTCTCTAAATTCATCCTTGTAATTGGCCCAGCTGTTGTAAATGGATCTTTCCAAAAACAAAGCAAACAAATCATGATATCAACCAAAACAACCAAAACAAGCTAAAATAAAACAGCTGGAAATAGACACCCGGCAGGGGAAATTTCATCTCAGACTGGCAGTTAGGAACAATTGAAAATGAGAATAGAAAGCACTGAGCAACATTTACACTAGCCTTGCTGCATGCTGTTATACCTCACTCCAAGGGATGAGGGGAGTGATTTACCATGATACCAACATACTAATTTAATGAATTCTCCTCACACAAAAAACCTCCCTCAAGAGACCATCTGTTCTGTGAAACACAGCAACAGTTTCACAACAGACAGTAGTTTAAGTAATAGCTTAGGGAAAACAATACCAAATATTTTTCATAACTGAAAATACAGAGGAACCCTACAAGCAATGTATAATTACAAGAATTCAAATTTAGCCCAGACTTCAGTGAGGAGTATCACTGAATTAGTAACTACAACTGGGCATTATCCTATAGGTGCCAAAAGACGCTGTAGTTGTTTATCTTTTGGAGTCACCTCCAGTAGGACTGCATGATTTTGCTCAGTTTAATCCAATGCTTATTTTGTTTATGCCGTGCTTTTCAAGAGCTGCAAGACTCAGAATGTATGATAAAGAAATCCAAGATTTCTGGGCTTCAGCTTAATGAACCCATTTTTGGTTTGTATTTTGAAGCCGTCCTGCCCTCAAGTGTCCTATACTTGTTTTCCAACAGTTGCTGTACCTTTCGTCTTCCTTCCCACTGACACTTGTGAGATAAGGAGAATGGTTCTATTTTCCACTGAGCACGCAGACTTGGACAGCTCATGTGGAGTGGGTTTGTGTCACAATTCAATGCTAACAGAAAAAACAAATGGGACATTAGTAGTGGAAATTAACTATGCTAAAACCCTAATGAGAGTACTGATAGACTTTCCAGCAAACTCTTTGGAGCGGAAAACTCCCACACCTTTAAGCAAAGAAATCTAAAGGAAAAACAAGATTTTGGCAGGGATTTTCAAATGACCCCTACACAAGGCAGGTATCCAACTTGCATTACACGGCATTGTGTGTCTCTCCCTGTGGCCACGCTTGCGTTCAGCTGGCTAGCAGGAACAATGGAAGCGTGGGGAATGTCACAGCAGGCATCTCCAGCTACCACTGGGCTACACATCCCAACTGATCAAGAGCAGCTAATTTGAGAGAAAGCTAAAGTAGTATCAAGGAAGATGAGAAAATACATACAAAAATAGCCTGTAGTGGAATGGCTCCAACAAACAGCGCTGGAAGATGAGAAGGGTAAAATGTTAGAATAACCACGTCAAGTGGTCTGATAAATCAGCTACGTGTGTAGGATCTGAGTCTTGAGGTCTGGGTCTGTTGGTTTCCCTGGACAAACAAACAACATGAGCATCCTGTCTGCATGTCTGCCATTGCAATTTCATGCAGATATCCCTCGGTTATGAAGACACAACACTGCAGGTTTGGGTAGAGTGGCTGGAAAGCCACACAAATGAAAAGGATCTGGGGGTATTCATCAACAGCCAGCTGAACATGAGCCAGAGGTGTGCCCAGGTAGCCAAGGAGGCCAATGGCATCCTGGCTTGTATAAGAAATAGTATTGCTAGCAGAAGCAGGCAGGTGGTTGTTCTTCTCTACTCAGCCTTGGTGAGGCTGCACCTTGAGTACTGTGTTCAGTTTTGGGAGCCTCACCACAAGGACATGGAGGCCCTGGAGCATGTCCACAGAAGGACAATAAAGCTGTAAGGGGGCTGGAGCACAAATCTTATGGGGAGCACCTGAGGGAACTGGGATTGTTTAGTTTGGAAAAGAAGAGGATCAGGGGAGACCTTATCGCTCTCCACAACTACATGAAAGGAGGTAGTGGCAAGGTGGGGGTCAGCCTCTTCTGTGTAACAGTGATAGGATTAGAGGTAATGGCCTCAAGCTGAACCAGGGGAGGTTCAGGTAGGATATTAGGAAAAATTTCTTTTTAGAAAGTGGTGAGGCATTGGCACAGGCTACCCAGGAAGGTGGTGGAGTCACCATCCCTGGAGTGTAGATGTGACAGTGAGGGATATGGTTAGTGGGCACAGTGGGTTTTGATGGTTGGACTAGGTCATCTTATAGGTCTTATCCAATCTTAATGATTCTATGATTCGATGCACAGAACAGAAGTGCTTTGGGCAATGTACTGAGGGAGGAAGAGCCCTGCACGAGGGGCTGCGAGCAGAGCAAGGCCTGGCTCTTGCCATCTTGGTCATGGGTTTCAGGGTGGATCTGATGGGGTTTTCAGACTTAAAATCCTAAGTTAGACTACAGATCTTTCACGCTGCCCTTGGAGCCGGCGCAGACCCGCCACCCCAAGGCTGCTCGAGGAGCTTTCCGAGGCAGCAGCCAACACTCCTTGAGCCGAGGGCTGCAGCTGCACAGCCTCGCGGGAACCCTGCTCTGCCTCCCCGCTTCTGCCAAGCGCCACAAAGCAGCGTTCACCCCTCACGGCGCCATGATGGCAGCACGAATCCGTCAAACCCCTCGCTTCTCGCCCACAGGAGAACCGAAGCCGGCAAAGCTCTGAGCACGGACCGCTGGGAGGGCGGAGGGCGGAGCGGAGGGAGGTCGGAGGGCGGCGGGGCGGGGCGGCGCGACGGAAAGAGGTACGGCGGGAGGCGAGCGGGCTCTGGGGGGAGTGATGGGTTTGTGCTGCGGCCGCCTTCCTCTTGTTGGCGGGAGAGGGCTCTGCCTGCCCTCAGCGGGAGTGGGGCAGGGGATGGGATGGGAGCAGCCTGCGCGGGGACAGCTGGCGACTGGGCACGGCCTGCTGAGGCCATGAAGGGTGGTGGATCAGAGGGCAGCTGTGAGCCCGGCCCCTGACCTCGTTCTTAGGGCTGATGTCGTAGCGCGGCCTCCTTTAGCCCTGTAGTTTCTGAGAGAACTGCGGCTGTGCGGGGGATTAAGTCACTGCTTCTAGTATTAAAGGCTTGACACGAAGCAAGGGGTGGGTACTCATTCCTCCTGTCCCTTCAGTGTGTGACACACCTGCTCAGGGAAAAAGAAGTATGTGCTTAAAACTAAGAATGCAGTTGATTTGGGAGAAAGAAGGGAAAAGCACAGCCTTCCTACAGAGAAGCCCTGAAAGCCTCCGCTCTGTGCAGTGCTGTGGCGCTGTGCCATCCTGCCTGAGGTGCACCAAGTGTGACCAGGCTGAAGGAGCACTAAGCCTTGCTCTGACCAGCCACAAAGCACGGTGCAACAAACCCGATGCTCAGCCAGTGCCCAGCTTACTGCTTGCACATGTGTATTTTTGGCTGGGAACAGCCTGATAGAAGTATGGTGTGCCTCTGTACTGAGGAGTAAGGAAAGGCCCCAGCTGGTGAAAAGATGTGACGGCCAATAGATGCACCTTTATCTTTTGAATGGTGTGACACAGTGATAAAGCACAACTTCCAAGAGTGTAATGTTACTTAGAGCACTTTAAATAGTATTTTTTTGACCCAAGTCTTCAGCTGCGATATGTTCTTTTCCCCACAGCTGGGACCATGGCTGTTGACTGGATTGGGTTTGCATATGCAGCTCTGTTGGCTGTTGGAGGTGTTATAGGATACACTCGTAAAGGTGAGTCCTGATGTGTTGAGGTTGGGGAGTCTGTTTCCTCTCTGCTACGCTTTGTGAAAAAGAAATGGTGAAAGGCATGTAACTTGTGCTGTAGTGAACACGACTGCATCTTAAATCCAGCCTGTGCTGCTGTCGATGAGCTGAGTCTCAGAATGTTTGCTTGGATCAGCTTATGCTTAATTGGTCACTTCTTTCTGTTTATCCAACTGATGGGTTTGTTTTCGGGGCAAAAAGCTGCTCTTACTTTTGATCCTCAATGAATTTTGTGCCATTTCATGTCCTTTAATTGTTCCCGTGTTAAGCACAATAGATTATCTTCAATTAAAATATATTTTCTGCAGAGACGTCTGGGACTGATTTGGGGATTTTCAGATGCACACCAGGGAGCGTACTTTGTATTTACTTCTTCTCACCTGGTGGTTAATTATGTCTGGCATTTTTAACGCTGTTCATTTTCACTCTAACATAGGCTACTAGGTTTTAAATTGTCATGTACTTTAAGGCCCATTTTCTGCGTTTGAGTCGTGTTGATGGTACTTTCTGTGAATCGGCTCAGCTGGCAGCAGCCTTCCTGAGCTGAGTGCAGCGCCCCGGCAGAGGTCGCAGCTGTGCCGAGGACAGCCGGAGCTCCCCGCTCACTGTCCGGGGTGAATGTCCCAGCAGAGCAGCAGTCTTGTTCACCATGGCATTATCTATTATGATTCTTGGGGTTCAGGATCACCGATTCCCTGCACAGCGTGTGCATGTTTGCTCCTAAAGAAATGGCTTTATATCTTTATTTTCTGAAAGTCTTCCTCCCCCCCCCCATCCCCATCTGCTTTCACTAACTATCCCATTTGCTTGTTTTCTTCTGTCTTTAGTAGCTGGTCAGTCCTTGTGGGAAATGTGATTTATTTATTTTTATCAGTAATGATTTCTGTTTTCTTGCAGATTCTTGATTAAAAATGTTCAGTATAACAGGACTGGGATCTATATGTCTTCTGGGGTTCTGGATTCTTCCTTTGTAATCATTTTGGAATCAGATTAATCCAGATATTGCCTGCTGTGCTGATTCTGCACTTTTATCATATGGTACCAAGTCAAATGCCTATTCAGAAACCGAATACATTGCTGAAACTCTGGACTTCATGAACCAGTTGTGTAATAGCATTGAAAGGAAATGTCAAATTAATTTTAAAAAAGACATGTTTCCATCCTCATTGCCATCTAGTTGTTTTGGGGTCTTTTTTGTTGTTTTATTGTATTTAGGTCTTTATTAAATGTAATGTCAGTGCTACCATGGCATCCAGTTTAGCTTCTATACGCATTGACCATAATGACTTTAATGTCATTTTTCAGAGACTCCCGAGTGCTGTAAGATACAGTAAAAATGAGTAGATAATCCAGAAAGGTTGCAAAAATGCTTCTGGATGTATGCGTGATAGAAAAAATGGCCTTGTTCAGGTTTGTTCTTCAAAGATTATTCTTCCCAAATTACAAGTATTAGTAGATCCTCATCCTCACCCTCTAATTGAACAGACATTGCCAGTAATGCTATGCAAGAGAATGACTGGGAGGGGTTACAGAAATGCTGCCTCTATTCACACAGGGTGAGTTGGCTGCACAGAAGCAGACGTGGCTCTATTTTCA
The DNA here is from genome assembly GCF_016699485.2 of Gallus gallus. Classification (NCBI taxonomy): domain Eukaryota; kingdom Metazoa; phylum Chordata; class Aves; order Galliformes; family Phasianidae; genus Gallus; species Gallus gallus. The sequence goes on along the minus strand of NC_052534.1, from coordinate 88,118,383 downwards.
GAATATTCAGATAGTACTGTGTAGAGAGAGAGAGCTACTGTGTAGATTGAGCATGAAGACATTGTGTTGAAAGATAACACTTGAATATTTTCTTTCAGGTAGTAAAATTTCTTTAGCTGCTGGTCTTACCTTTGGTTCCGTGGCTGGCTATGGAGCTTACTGTGTAACACGTGATCCAAGGAATGTGAAGATCTCATTGTGTAAGTGTTTTACTACAGTTTAAAACAACAACAAAAAAAGAGACTTCACTGAAGTGCCTGTAAAAATCTCTCTTATTTTAAGCATTGTGACAATTCTTTGTTTTTTTTTCCTTAGTTTTTTGAAATAGAATTTGACACTTCAGCTTAGCTTGCCAAATTCAAGAGCTTACGTGTGGAGCTATTGGCAAGATAAAGCAGCTCATTCACACAGAACCAGCAGGTGTGTAACCACCTGGCAGTGCCTCTCTTTGCTCGGTGGTTACGTAACAATGTGCATGTTGTGAAATCCAGCCGAGAAAGGTGGAAAAGTACTGGAATGAAATCATAAGAAACAGAATATAATGTAATTTGACAATTAAAGGTGGTGTGAGATAAAGTCTTGCATGATGTTGAGTGTCCTTAACTCTCAGTGAAACAAATGGTTGATGTGGTGATTTCCTTTGCTGCCAAGAAAGACAGGGCACAAACCATGCGATAACTGTCATCCTAGCAAGCTTTCCATAAAACCCTCATGAAAGCAAGGAACTACAGTCTCTATCTAAGGGGTACATCATTCAACTCATGTAACTGATTTGCAGTAAGAGTTACTGGAAACTTCTGCCACTCATGATTTTAGTACTGATGGCTTAGGCTGTGGTTTCACACACAGAAATACGTTTAAGTTGCATGTAATCCAGATTGTGTTAGCACACAATCACTTTTTCTGACCTTCGTTAGAACTTATGGTAGAGCATTTTTGTTGGCTTTGTGTTTGAAATCAACTGCAGCTGTAAAAATGTCTTTCGTTTAATTAAAAAAAAAAAAAAAGTAGCATTCACACCAATTGGGTTCTTTAGTAAAAGTAATCACAGTATATCTGAGCTGCTCCTATGTGGCCTAAAATTGGATATTCAGGTTTTGCAGCTGTGAACTTACTCAGACTACTGGCATCTTTTATGCACTGAAGACACAACCATGAATGTATGTAAATTTGTAGTCACTCAGTGTGAAATGCTGTTAAGCAGCATCCAATGTTGTACTTCTATGGGTCAATGAAATCAGGAATTTGGATACAGAATTTGTGGAAGAGAAAAAATAGAATTTACTACATGTTGTTTGTTTTCCAGTTCCCTTGTTTTGAAAGGACTGGTGTATGATTTCCACTAACGTAGACATCAGATGTAGTAATCCAGGCTCTCTAATAAATGCCTATGGATTTCATAGAAAATCAGAATGCTTTCATTTATGCTTAGCTTTCTGAAGCGCCTAAAGCAACTGGAGCATAAATGCATGGAAGAGGGTGACCCTTCTGAGCATAGGAACAAGTGGGGTAAATTACAATGTAATAAGAGACAAGTGCCCAGACAATGTAACTAAGGAAAGGAGAGTCCACTGCTGGAGTGCTGAAGCTCACTTCACTCCTGAAGTGAGCTCCTGTGTTCTAACTACTTACTGGAATCTTATGTGATTGAAGCAGGTGTAGAAATTCATGTTTAAGGTTTGTTATTGAGAATGCAGCTTAATACATTTGCTGTATTGAGTTGCTTAATGAGTTTTATCTTTATGGTTTACTGAGCTGAATCTGGCTTTATTTAATGAATTTTTTTTTAACTGATTAAAAGTGAAATACTGAATATCCAATGCTTTTCAAAATCAGGTCTAAAAGATGAACATCTTAAAAGCTCAGTGGCAATTTGAAAGGCCCAATACTGGTAACTGCAGGAACCTCACAAACTAAACCAGGCATGTTTTGTAGCTTCTAATTAATTGTAAATATACTCGGGGCCCTAGACAAGACACATGCTGTGGAATAGTCTGCTCTTCAGACATTCCTGAGAGGATCAAAACCATGGGACCAGAAAATAAGAGCAAGGGATAGTGAAGCAAGCTGTCTTTAATGAGTGCACATGCTTAGCCAGGAGATTTTTGTTTGTAACTGCCAGAACTTGTCACGTAATGTTGGGATGAGTTTAAAACTCATTTTTGACAACTGTGAGCACAGCACTGTCCAGAGAAGGTGGGGGAGTGTAAAGACAGTCCGGTTTATCTGCTCCATGAAAATAGAAGAGCTGCCAGGGTAATACAGTGTAGCTGCTAGAGTGATACAGCCCCGTACAGGAGATGTTAAGCCATATTCTGGAGCAGAAATAAAGGAAAACTTTCAAATCTAGTTTTTAAGGCTTAGCAAATACAGAGCTAGCACTCTAAAAGGAAAATTAAAGAAAGAAAAAGATAAAAAGAAAGAAAAAAAAAAACCCACAACAATCTGTGTGTTCTAGCTCCTTGAATAGCTAGTAAGAAAAACAGTTGCAGTGTTGGGATTTATGACACTGTATTTGTAACTCAGCATAAATGTTACTGTTAATGCTGAGGATTCTTCCAACTTCATTGGTAGCCCCCGGAATGTAGATATATGGAGGAATACAAATCACCACCTGACAAACTGGCTTTGCGTCCACAGAGGAGGATTTAGCATTCTGCTGCACCTGGAAACTGTATCTGCAGCTGAAGGAAGTCCTGGTAATGAATTTTGGGAAAGCAAGAATGCTTTTACAGGCCTATCTCTATGATCTAACATCTTACTGAGCTACGTTTCATAGCAAAACATGTCAGTGACCTTTGGTCATGCTCTGTATTGTTGAATAGTCCTCTGTGAAAGAGATAACATAAACGTATTGAATTGTTTTTTGCAGTTTCAGCTTTTCTTTTGACCGTTATAATGGGAATGAGGTTCAAGAGGTCCAAGAAACTGATGCCAGCCGGACTTGTAGCATGCCTGAGGTAAACATACATTGAGGATCTGAATGTAAAGATTTCACTGATTTTCAAATAGTTGCTACTCAACATCTGATTCAAGCTGGTATCAGTGGAGGTTACTGTCATCCAGCAGCTGTATGTTTTAGGTGAAATCAGTTTGGTCCTGTTTCCATTGACCAGCTTTTTGTCTTAGTAGGCAGATACATAAACTGAGGACAGCCTTTCTAAGCAAAGAAAGGAGATATCTGCAGTCAAACATTAATGCATATTGATAAGGCTTTTGGAAGAACCTGAGGAAAGCTTCAGTGCTTCCATACAGATACACATAAAGCCAGTCGTCTAACTTCATACACTTGCCAAAAGTTATAAATCAGGACTGAAACTGAAAAATGTTATTTGCTGTTGTGTCAACGACAGAACAGTCCGCTCAGACAGACTTTTGGTGGATACTGATGCTATAGATTGAAACACTTTGAAAGATTTCTTACTAGAGATTCTAGCGTTGGGTATTTATGAATGTGCTGTTGTTTAATGATGATTTTCACTGTTTATGTACAGTTATATTTATGGACTTTTTCTGTTTCCTTTTTCACAGCCTTCTGATGATTTTGAGGCTTGTTTTTATGCTTCTATAGGAGAATGTAGCAACTTGAGAACTGAAGTATGACAGCCATGCCTACCTCACAAACAGGCAGGCTCTCCATACTTGAAAAACAAATTAGAACACATCTTACTTTGCTTTTATCTTTTCTGTAAAAGATCAATACCTGTACCCTAATTACTGGCACTTGCCAGCTGGCATTTTGCAAGCTATTTGTAAAAGCTAAAACAGTTTTGTTAATGATACATTTTGATCTGCTTAAGCAATCTGTTAACTCGAGGGACCTTTACCTCTAGGTTTGATAGCTTTCAAAGGTGCTGAGCACACCAGGAAACTGCATTAGCATTGCACTGTATCCCAGAGATGTATTGTTTTGAAGCATAATTTTGTAGCTTCTGTAATTAAGTAATCAATTCTAACCATATTGTTACTCACTAATGAATAAAGGCATGTGCCCGTACTGTCTTATACAAAAACCCATCTTCCTTTTGAATACATTTATCTTCTTCCACTGTTTCTAAATATAAAACTGACTATCAGTATTGAAATAAAACTTAAAATGTTTGAAGCTTCTCTCAGTTTTTTATGCAAAGTGAAGTGTCATTTTGTCGGGGGAAGTTGGATGAACTGCTCTGTACTCATTAGTGATTCAAAACATACACCGTACCGTGTACAACTATTCTGGCACTAAGGGATGTGGTTTAGTGTCTCTTATATCATAAATATACATACATACACATAACATGCATAAATAAATATACATATTATTATAATATTATAAAGGCTACCTATTACCGAGTATGTATCTCGGGTCTCAATGCTACATCAATCCATTAGCAGAATACCAAGCTTCCTTTCATTGGCAGGGGCTCAAGCGCAGAGTGTTGCAAGCTACTCAAACATCTAAGGCGTATCTGATCAAAACAACCAACAGAAAGTAAGGAAAAACGGACCAGCCCCAGCTCCCACCTCAAGTCTTTAGCTAGCAAATGCTGGTACCGATCACCACCAGGTGTCACCAGGCTTACGTGCAAATGAGCTGATATTCTATGGATTTCAGTTTGGGACCTTGATAAGTAGAATGACAGCTGGACGTGTAAGGTGTGTGTTTTTCTATCCTGAATTAGACCGTCAAGGCAAGTCAGGGGAATTGGACTGCCATGTACCATAATAACAAGCTTAGATGACTAATGCTGCTGTAGATGAGGTGAATCCTGCTTTAAGTGAGCTCTACAGAAATGTTTAGGCAACCTAGTGCTGAAATGTGGATGCCCTCTGTCAGTTGCTTGCTAGCTCCTATCCTAAATGCAATGGGATTTTCTGTTGTTCGATACCTCCAGAGCTGAGCCATCTTTGCATTCTCAGAATTACCCCATGGGCACAAGAACAGGCAACAAAGCCCAACTCTAACCCAAAAGCTTATGTCTAAATACCTGTGCAGCCCAAGCAAGTAATGTTCTTAGCAAGTCTACTGTATCCCTAGGGGACTGAGCACGCACTTACAGAATGCAAAGGTGATGCCCTGTGTCAGTCTCTGCAATGGTTGACCACCATTCCATTTGTGTGGAATAGAGGCACAGCAACACAAAACTTCTTAAGTGCTATGATGGGCAAACTGCTCTTCCAGTTCAAACTGCTGCCTCCAGCTAGCCAAGCAATGTTAATTTTAAGAAGTCAAGAACTAACATGAGCAGCGTGTGGGTGATTGGGGTGCTCCAGATTTGTAACTGAAGTAGGTTACCGGCCCATACAAGTCAGAGAAGGAGTTAACTTTGCTGGGCAGCAATTCTGTCTGTAAGCTGAATGACAGGCTTCTCTGCCTCATCTCTTTGAGTCTTACTGTGAAAAACAGCTGACTGGAAGGACAAAAAGAGTTTATGCCTATATTTCTGAAGTGGACAGTGATGATTCCCATCAAATGAGGGTAAAGAATCTGAAACAGGCTTCGTCTCAACAGTCCTTAAAGCATCCGCAAACTCTTCTACTGGAAAGGTAAGCAGCCAGTGCAGTTCTCTTTAGAGCTGCTTCAGAAGCGACTGGGAAGGTGAAACAGTCAAGTGGTGTTCTCCTCACTGCAGCAGTCCAGCCATGCAAGAATAGTAGCGAGGGAATGAGTAGCAGCAGCCTAATTAGACACATGTACTTTGATCTTTCAGCGATCGAAATCTCTTCTAAGAGATTCATGTGAGGATTAAAGTAGTTTCTTACTTTCAGCCATAAACTTACAGAGATGGTGGGATTTTATTTTATTTTATTTTATTTTATTTTATTTTATTTTTTTGAAAATACAGACAGCAAATAAATGCAGCAGGGATACACTGAAGGTTGACCAGGGAAAGTAAAAAATGAATTCCCAAATGTTACAGAGTAGCTTTTCTGGGCTGCAACTAATAAAAAGGGAGGGAAGAGGCTTTGTTTGCAGTGCTTTGGAAACTACAGCTGAAATACTTTACTGCAATTAATGGCTAACCAAACAGCAAACATTAGTATGTTTTATTTCATGTAACTGATGGTAGCAAGAACTCTTGGTAATAAAACACTACCTTCTGTAATCAGCAGGTCCAACAGCCTTTAATCTAAATTGTCTTCCATCTCAAAGATTATAAGGCACAAACCACAGGATAGATCTACGCAGCTTATACTTAAGAGGCACAGCTTAGGCAATATACTATAGACGTTATCTGTAGCAGCCACATGATTAGAAACTGAATATTTTCCTCACATTAGCAATTGATTTCTCATCTAATGGAGGCTTCCTCTGGCTGCCAGGCTGCAAGAATTTTTTGATTGTTGGGACATTGCTCATTCTTCCTTTAAAAGCCTGTAAGAAAAAGAAAGAAAGCCAATGAAAGCAAGGCAATTATAATCCCATCCTTCATAGCTTAAGAATCAGATGACTTGGATTTTTTTACTTCTCATACATACATATTAAACAGAGAACATTAGTAGCTACTTATAGCCAGCTCAGCACTCGGTATTTTTCATGAAAAAATATACACATATATATTTGGAAACACATCTCACAACATATTGGTCTTTTTGGAAAACTCAGGTGTGAATATTCTAATCAGAAACAGTGCTCTGAAGTTTCCTTGGTTTTCCAGTTGTGGATGGGAGAATTTAATATTAAAGAGTAGAGATTCATCTGCAAAACGGTGAAATAAAAACAACAACACAGCGTGAATCCAAATACTACAGATGTATTTGGGCTAAAAAGAAGATAGGGCAGAAGCACCTCCGTGCAAAGCACCACAGAAGACAAGAAAGGAGAAATGCTTCTGTATACAGTTTCTTCAGAATGTAATTTTGCTAGCAAAAGTAGGACGGGAACTGTAGCCACAGCCAGCCATAACCTCCCGTCCTGATGCCCAAAGCTGTGTTTGAAGACGTGTTAGTGGCAGTGACAGGACCGGACTGGTAGAGTCAGTAAGTGAATTCCTGCCAGCTGAAAGCAACCGGGAGCAGCAGAGCGGAAGGAAGGTGCCTGTGGGGGTGTTCAGCTTGTTGTAGTCAACAGAAGATCAGAGAGCTGCCAGCAACTCAGTACAATGGCTCAAAAGACTTAAACATCAATGAGCTTCTAAAGCTGGGCAGTGAAATATGTATGTTACATTCCATGCTGAGATCAGATGACCACTAACCTGTAGCAGAGGGAATGCAGACAGTATATCAGACTTAAGTTCTTCTGTCATTAAAATGGCTTCCAGCAGGTGGATGTCTGCCCAGCTTAGCTTGTTGCCAACAAGATAATCCTGACCATGGTCTTTTAAGGCCTACAAAATAAGAACAAATAAAGAAGTCATACAGTATGCAGTGATTTTACCTGGATATTACAGACGGATTTCTACAGAAATCAACAGCAGAACAAATCCATACAAGAACCCATAAAGATGATTCCCTACTAAAAAGTCCCACCTGCCAATATTAGCATAAAAAAGGCAGCGGCTTCTGGGAGACACAAATACCTGGTACCTTGTTGCAGCTATTTCTTACACTGCCAAAACAGGCTCCACCAAAACCTGACTGCTGAAGCCATATGGGAACTCTCAGAGCATTAGAACCAGACTCCCTGCAGTGCTTTTGAATTATACCCTTGGCACAGACGTGGAGAAACTGCTATGCTGGGAGAAAGCGCTGCGAGAAAGTCTGCACAGCACAGCCATGCAGGGCACAAACAGCAGCAGGAGGTGAGGATCATTGCTAGCTCTAATTCAGAAAGAAAAAAAATGCTGATAGACACAAAAAGAAAAGAACCTAAAGGGAAAACAAAGTAAACAGCAAGTCAGTAGGAAATGGCAAAACAGTAACACAAAGACTATGTCCCTGGGAGCAACAGAGAACAACCTTTCCTCTCCTTGCCAACTCTTGCCTAGCAAAGACAGGCTTTTTGTGTGCTTTGAGTGCAGTAAGCATACTAATGCTGTAGCTCATAGCTCCTTAGAGGCCACCTCTTTAGTGTTTGCTAGCCAGCAGATAATTGCTTTCCTGCTTTTAAGCTAGATACATTCTGTTTGAGCACATCTCTCCATACACATCTAATGATGCCCAAATAAGGCAATTCAGAAAAGGACAGGAATAATCTCCAGGTGACTTCCATTACAGCAGTGGGTTTGAGAAATCACAGAACTAGGACCTCAACTATAACACGTGGTTGGATTTAACTTTGAACATCAAGGGTACGTATACTTTCAGTTAGGAAGCTCTGAGGGCTGGCACAGGTATTTAAATGGGGCATTTGTGCAAAGCAGTGGGAGCTACCATCCACTAAGCTACATGCAAAATGTTTAAGTCCACTACTTGCAAGTAACAAGGAGAATCTGCCCTTTGAGTAGTCTTCAAGACAGCAAAGGTGCTCAGTACTGAGATCAGCCCAGTATTACTTTGCAGCCTTCCTTTCCCATTGCTGAATGTTGGTTCCATCATACGGTCCCAGAGCTGTACCACCGCCTGCCTTCAAGCTATGAGTATGGGGCTGGGGCAGGAGGGCTGCACCCTGCTTGGCTGCCTTTGTGGGCTCCTGATGCTTCATCCTTTACCTTTTCATAAACAGGAAAGTATCTGGTTGTAGCTCGTTCAGTGATTAAGGCAATATTCTTTTCTTTCACATCGGCTGCTTGAAAAGGGAGAGCCATGATCATTCCCATCAGGTCTGTTGTTCCCTCCACATACATATCAATCCTGAAAGAAAAGGTTTAAATTAGCATTTTAGAACTCCCGTTTTGGTTATTTTCCTGAAATACCGTATTGAAGAGATCACTGAGTAGGATGCTTTTGAGTGAATGTAGCCTAAAACATTGCTTCACTTTCTTGTTCTTCCACTTTGATTCCAGCTCAGGTTTTTTCTTTTCCCAAACATCTTCAGAAACAGGCACACAGTGCATGCAACAAGCAGAGCATAAACCAGAATCTAACTGATGCTCACGTTGTTTTCACAGAATCTCAGAATCACAGGGGGTTGGAAGGGACCTCTAGAGATTGAGTCCAACCCCCAAGCCCCCAGTTTTCCACTGATACCCTACTCATCTATGCTGAAATCTATGCTGAGAAAAAAAATCACATGTGCAAGTTACTATGGAAAATATAACAGTTTTGATGTCCAATCATGAAAAGATCTTGAGCAAAAATGGCTGCCAACTGATAGAATCATAGAATGGCATGGTTGGGAAGGACCTTAAAGCCCATCCAGTTGCACCACCTCTTCTGCAAGTAGGGCTGCCACGCACTTGAACACATCCAGGGATGGAGCATCCACAGATTCTCTGGGCAAGCTGTTCCAGTACCTCAGCACTCTCACTGTGAACAATTTCTTCCTCATATCTAATTTAATCTACCTTTATTTATTTTAAAGTCATTTCCTCTTGTCCTGTCACTACACTCCCTGATACAGAGTCCGGCACCTTTTTTGTAGTCCCTCTTTAAGCAGAAAAAGTAAACATCCTTAGGCATTAAAACTGCATTACTGTTCTGCAGTTACCCAGCAACATAATGCAATTCCACTCTGGTAGTTCAAATAAGCCTGAACGTAGCCAGAAAATTCTAATTATATTGATATCTAACCATCATCTCTTACTGTTGAAGCCCGTTCAAGCTGTCCTTGGATCTGAGGGGACAAAGCACCAGTAGATTATATGCAGCTTTACACACAGGCATTTCACAGCAATATTCTTCTCATATACACTAAAAATGCTGGAAGAGTATAAGTAGGGACAGTATGTACTGCTACTGTACCAGGCTCTCTCCTTCAGGTCTTTCCCGTAGAGATTGTATTTCCCTGCTATGTAGCAGAGGATGGCTCTGCTCTGCACCATCTTCATCCCATCGATTTCCACCATGGGCACTTGCTGGAACAGCAGGGATCCATCTGGGGAAGAAAAAAAAGCCAACTATTCAAGCAGTGTAGTACCACACTGATTCTGAGAAACGGACTTGATAACACATCATGACGTTTCTAATGCTGAGTGATCTGAAGCTTTAACAAGGCAACCAGGTCTCTCCAATCTCTACAAGTCACATTATATCAGAGATCTTACAGAAATCTCCTCTCTCACTAATAAAAGTCAGAAGAAGCACTCCTTTTGTTCTCTTGGTGTGAACTCATGTTCAGAGGACAGTTTACAGACTCACCATTGCGTAATTTTTCTAGGTCTTCCTTTTTTTCTATAAATTCTTCCTCGAACTGAAAAGTAAAGACAGAAAACAACACTGCGTCACTCCAAAGGCAACGAGAAAACAGAAGGGGGTGTGGAAGCCAGACTCCACCTCTCCCTACTATTTCCCATCCTTCTCATCACTGTGTTGACTCCTATTCTTCATCACTTTTCCAGCAAATAACCCTGGACTATACACCACTCCAACCCACCAGTAAATGTACAGTGCTTTACACTACAAAAAATCCTCTTCCATCATAAAGCTCCGCTTACTTGCATGCATGAGCAGTTCACAGATACTGAATCATTCACTGAAAAGCAGCTCACGTCGTGGGAAATATTTAGAAGTTTTTAATATGTTATGCCTCTGTTTCTGTTACGCAGCATTTTATGCCCCTCTTTTTCTTATGCATACAACTGAATCATAGAATATTATGAGCTAGAGGGGATTTACAAGGATCACCGAGTCCAACTCCAGTGATTTTTGTCTGTTTTCTAAATGAAAAAAAGACATTTGAATGGGAGCACTTGTGCTCTGCAGCTCCTCTGTCAGCAATACCCAAAATGAATGAGCACCACTAAAAAAGCCTTTTATTTCCAATGCAATGCATTGTCTAAGAAAAGAGTTTCAGCACTGCATTCAAGCAGAGTGAACAGAAATTAAGATGCCTTAGGACAGCTTTCACCTGGTATGAACCTAGAGAGCTCCCCATTGGCTTCAGGGCATCTTTGCTGATTTATCGTAGTCGGGTACTGACCAATGAACAAAAAACACTTCTTGGGGGGATTGTGGTCTGAAGTTCCTCATGTGGTACACTTAAGACATGGGAAATTCAGACTGTTCTGGTCTGTAGCAACAATTTAAGATCTCCACAACACAAAGTATGTTTCAAAAATGAATGAATGAATGATTCTTTTTGCATATTAAAATCAAAAAAAATACCTCAAATACAATACAAGAGAGTGTGTTACTGAATGTAAGCATTCTACAGCACAACATGTGATATTGTACCTATCTCTAAACATGGAAGCACTTGGAAAACCTTTCTGAAACCAAATCCTTATTTCAGACAGAGATTAATCTTACTGCTTTATGAAATTAAAAAATAAAATAAGGTACAAACTTCAACCCCAGCTGCTGCTAACAGCCACCGAATTGACTCCATCTTCCCCCTTCCTCTGGTATAGTGAAGCTTCGGTTTCCCAGCCATGATTTCAGAGCTCTCCTTTCCTAAGAAATTCAAGGAGATATCTTAAAGGAAGCTTAAAAAAGAAAAAGCATATAAAATGTTCTGTTCCAAACTATTAAATACATCTGGATGAACATCAAAAGGACAATTGAGACCAAAGTACTGGGGTTTGGCACAACCGAAGTTCCTGTGGATTTAGTGGGGAGAAAAAATGGAGAATATGCATCAGTTCAACATAGAATTATTACCAAATAACAGTAATGCAATCTTTGCAGTGGGCGTTGGGTTTTGTGACAGCATCTAAGCCACACCATACTAGAAAACCTATTATACCAAACTGACCCCTTTACAAGAATTGCAAGCCCGAGACACCAGCATTATTTTTAGCTCTCCCATTATGAAGTTTGTTCTGCGCACAAGCTGAACCACATCATACATTATGCAGCATGCAGACTGACTTCAAGACCCATTCCAATTATATGAACAGTTAAACTGTAACAGGGATGTACATCTTATTGACTCTGAGAAAACAACTTTAAGATTCACGCCAAACAAATATGATCACCTCACCGTTGGATAGATAAGGCCTGGACAATGCTCCCAGCACCAAGGACTGAAGTCAGGCCACCAGATAATCACTCGGAGATTGAACTCGGTCCTTTCAAAGTTTCACTACCACCAGGTGCAGCTGCACACCACAGTACAAACCTGGCAGCTGAAGCGAGCTTGACTGCAGCTGGAAACAAAGTTAACGCTGGACTCTTTTCACTAACAAGTCCCAAAAGATAACAGCAGATTTAGTAAGAGGACAAACTCACAGACTGATAGCAGTGTGTTTCGTCATCTGAAAAAGTGTTTCATCATCAAGACAAGGTTTTATCTGTTTTCTATGGGCACGTTTTATTTACTCTTGCATAGCCTTTACAGCACTCAATTGAGCCACAAAACGCACCTTTGGCCATAACCTCAAAGGTGCCAGTGAAAATGCAGAGATGAGCAGCATAACAGTGACAGTAGAAACTGTACCTCCAAGCTTCTCCACTGAAGTTCTTTATGATGGGCAGTATCCTCAACACGCCCTATTAAGCAACAGCCACTGCTCTGCAGGAGACCCATAGTGCCCCAGCCCAAATGATAGGTCTTCCAAACCTTTGCTCAGCTGACACCTAGCCTTGTAATGCTTGTATTCTCAGATACCTTAGTCTCTTCCACCCAACTTCTAACAAATATGCATTTGATAACAAAGCCTTGGTTAAGCCTTGACAGTTTAGAGTGGTAAACAGCCTGGAGCTGTTTGGTGCCTAACTAATACTCAAATATCAACAAGGCATTTAGGCAAATGCCTTGCTACAGCTACCTCATCCACACGGATCATGATATACATTATTGAATTTCACAGTATTCTCCAGAAGCTGGCAGCCCGTGGCTTGGACAGGAGTACTCTTTGTTGCATCCAGCTGCTGACCAGTCACAAGGGGTGTTCTCCATGGGTCAGTACTGGGGCCGGCTTTGTTTAGTATCTTTACTAGTGATACCCACAAGGGGACTGAGCATGTTCTCAGTAAGTTTGCAGATGACAAGTAAAGAGGAAATGCTGATATACCTCGAGGTAAGAAGACCCTACAAAGTCATCTGGATAAACTGGATCAATGGGCTCAGTTCAATTGTATGAGCTCCAACAAGATCAAGTGATGAGTCCTGCACTTGCACTCCCCATGTAAATGTAATGCCACAGGCTTGGGGCAGAGGGGCTGGAAAGCTGCACAAATGAGCTGGGGCTGTTGGCTGACAGTTGGCTGAACAGGAGCCAGCAGTGTGCCCTGACAGTCAAGAAGGCCAAAGGGTATCCAGGCTTCTATCAGGAACAGTGTTGCTATCTGCACTAGGGAGATGATTGGAGCGAACTGATAAGGAGGACTAGAGAGCCTTTCCTTCAACAAGAAGGACAACCAGGCCCAGGAGCACGTCCAGAGAAGAGAAACGAAGATGGGGAAGGGTCTGGACCACAAGGGCAGGAGAGCTTAAGCAAAAGGCCTGAAGCGTTGGGGCAGGAGAGGAAAAGCAGAGATCTTCCAGCAGCGGCACTGCTGAGGGACACAGCTCGGGGCTTTGGGCTGAACACCCACTGTGGTGGCACCGTGCTGAAGGGATTCTGTTACGGCTCTGCAACACACGGACCTTGGAGAACACCGAGTCACATCGAGCAGCAAACTTTTACCTTTCCTGAGCAGCACTACCGGGCCTGAAGAGAAATCACAAACCACCCACATTCCGCTGCCTTGGGCCTCAGCTACACCCACCAGAGTGACTGCTAAAGCTGTGAGCGCTCTTTTCACTTCTTCTTGTGTGCGTTTTGTTCAGAACAATTCTATTCCCGGCCTTCCAGCAAGAAGCACATAAGCAAACTTCAGAGTGCATCTGCAGTCTGCTGCCCGAACTTAAAGGTTCCTCCTCACGGACGCAGACCCGCACACAGCCCGGGGCGATGCTCTGCTCCCCGCACACACACCCACGGGGCTGCTCAGGCAGAAGGACCTTTAGAACACGGATCCTGCTGCAGCCAGCCCCGTCCTGGGACTGCAATTGCTTACCAGAGGGCGGTTTCCACAGGGATTCGAGCTAAACGATCTGATCCAAGAACTATTCTTTCCACCTCCCTAGCTACAAGAGGCGCCTGGAAGAGTACAAAGGCAAATCACCGCCCGAGATCGCACGGCTGAGCCGCGCACAGCCTCTGGGCTCCGGGCTCCCCGCCGCTTCGACCAGAGCGAGCCCCGGTGCCATGCCAGCCCGCCACAGGACCACATCCAGCGGTCCGGCAGCACCACCCTCGCTCCCCACTTCCCCGGGCCACTCGAAGCGCCCAGGACGGCCCCCGGATCGCCGGCCCGGCGCGCCCCGCTCCCAGCACCGTTCCTGGACGGTACCCCTCGCAGTCCCTAGCGGATCGCGCCCGCGGACGGAACCTCCCTAGGGGCCGCCACCCTCTGTTCGGTCCCAGCCCAGCGCGCTTCCCCGCCGCCCGTACCGCCGCCGCGCTGCTCCAGGTCCGCCTCCGGAGTCCCGTGTCGGCTGTGGGAGATCCCGGAGCTCCGCGCTGCCGGCGCTGCGGGGCGGAGCTGCGCCGCTGAGGGCCCGAGCGGGGAGGGGCAATCGAGGCTGCCCGTGGGAAGCTGAAACGGCCTTGGCTTGGTGGAAGCGCTGCTCAGCGATCAGCTCAGCGTCACCGTGCTATCAACATGGTTTTCATCAAAAATCCAAAGCACACGGCCTTGGCAGCCCCTGGAAAGAGGCTCAGCTAAAAGCAGGTGGTGGTAGCAGGAGTTTCAGTGCCTGGAGGTGGCCCAGCTTCGTGCTGGGAGTGCTGCAACATCCACCTCTTTCTGGTTTCTGCGGCTGCACTTACACACGTGGGTGATGCACTGAACACACGTTTACATACTCAACTTCCTTGCTGGCCTCTCAGTAGCACAGCCGGATTTCAGGGACTGTTATGCCCAGCTCAACACTGACTTCAGCATCAGCTGGCAGCAGTCAACACAAAGCCATGCACGTCAGAGCCCTGCCAGCACCTGCTGCCAGCCAGAGTCCTCCTTCCTCCAACTGTAACAGCTCCTCAGCTGGCTTCAAGCATTCCTCTTGTAGTTGAGTGCTCATGGTTGAGTACTCATGTTAAAGGAGATATTGATGAAGCGGCCACACAAGAGGCTGAAATGCTACTGACAAAACAGAAGTGTAGTAGGAACATCTAAGTTGAAGCTGAATTCATCTAAAGCTGAATTGAAACACTTCACCTCCCTTAGCCCAGAACCTGCAGGCTCTGCCAAGCTCTTTCCAGGAGAAGCGTGTTGTCCACTGCTCAGGCTAAGCTCCTACATATTCCAGCAATGCTAGGGAACACCACTAAGAGAACAAGAGAGCCTTTGGATGAGTACATAGTGGCAAGAAGTCACTGAACGTACATTTTAACGTCAACTTTATTTCTGTAAAGGTCATGAAGTATTTAAGACAGTATGTTAAGTTTGAGACTACTGAGTTAAGAACTTCATTTGCCAATGTGGAAATGAAACTAGTGAAATTAAACTAATTTAATTCATTTCACTTAGCTTCTCAGGAAACACAAAAGACAATTGAATGGAGTTACAGCACAGTTAGGCTGCTGCTCAACTGAAAATGGCTAACACAGCTGGTACATCCTTTTCCTGAACGATTGGTTTCTTTGGGCTGCCAGGCTGCAGGAATTTCTTGATGTTGGGCATATTGCTCATTCTTGCTTTAAAACTCTACAAAACAAACAAAAAACAGCACTATACTTAAGACCAATGGCAACTCTCAGAAGTAACAGTGCATTGGGTGACATGAGGCTGGTGGCTGGTTCCAGGTGGCAAATAGTTTCTTGTCCTTGAACTGAGGGGCCCAGAACTAGACACACTATTTCAGATGCAGTCTCACCAGGGCAGAGGAAAGGGGGAAGAAGCATTCAAGGAGCGTTTGGACAACGCTCTCACACATTCAGTTTGATACTTGATTTTCATTTCTCACTCCTTTCCTTACACACCCTCTCCCCCCCCCCCCCCATATTTTCTCAACCAGTTTAAAGCAGTGGTTCTGGTTTGGTTTATCTCCTTTAAAACTGTCTATGCAATTACCTGCAAGAGGGGAAATTTTGCAAGTACATCGGGCTTCAACTCTTCCAACCATAAAATGTTTTCCAGTAAATGCACATCAGCTTTGCTCAGCTTGTTGCCAACAAGAAAGTCATGCCCATGGTCTTTCAAAACCTAAAAACACAGAACAGGGACCAGAAGCAGGTGTGATTTGTGTGCCACTTAACATGATATCTTCAAAGAAAGGTCATCCACTACATGGAATTGTCACCATAGCAAGGAAATGCAATGAGAACACCTGTAGTACCATCAGATAATCTGACCACTCTGCCATCACAGCCATTATATATCTGTCCTTTCCCTTCTGCATCTTTATTTTTTTCACTGACAGCTGAGGTCTAGCCCTCTTGCCTTCACTTCTGTAGCTCACAGAACACAACCATCACTGTACAAAGTACACAGGAGACTAGACACCATGGTAGGTGTATCTTGGACTCCTTCAGACGATGGGTAGCTCCCTTATTTCTCACCTGCTTCTGCTTCAGTTTGGGGAATACTGCACTGGGGGCTCCCTGCATGTAGCCTGTGCATCAGTTTCTTGAGGCCCTGCTTCCAGCTCACCCATCTTCCCTTTTTTTTCTTATATAATTACAGAAGGACCTGCAATCCTTCTGTATGTATGCCGCAATTCCTCTAATGCATGTTTAGTCAGAGAGTCCTGTACTTCAGGAGGTAAGTACAGTGTAAAAGCCAGTGCTATTGTGGCTTTTGTCTGAAACAACATACAGACTGAACCATGGACATCTGTGGAACTCAGTGCATCCTGGGTTGTAGCAGCTATGCCCATCTCCTAGATCTGCAGTTTCTTTTGCCTCTTCAGTGGTGTTCCATCTCCAGCCTCATCTCACTCCCACCACAATTACATTTACAATAGATTTTTCCTTTCTTTTCCTCTGAATAGAAGATTGTGTAGATCAGGGCTGGTGTTTCAGGAAAACAACATTAATTAAGCTACTAAATCTTTGCCACGTACCTTCTCAAAGACTGGCAAGTATCTGTTTGTGGCCTTGTCCAAAATATTAGCAAGGTCTTTCTCCATTTCATTAGCTGGTTTGAACTCATGGTGCAAGATTAACTCATTCAGATCTGCCAGTCCTTCCACATACATGTCAATTCTGAAAGGAACAAATCCAGTTGGTTATATCTTGAAATGTTCGACCTCTACTGAATAACCTAATGTATTTTAACATTCTACAGGTTAAACCATGGATTCCTAGTGCCTTTTTTTTTTTTTTTCCCCTGATAAAGCATTGATCTCTGATCTTCAGAAACTCCCTTCCACCTTACTTCTTATCTAATCTACCTATTTATTACTACTGTAGACATCATCTGCACTCACAGTCAACACATGCTATAAGAAAACTCGCTGAATAAACGTCTTGTGAGTCTAAATGTGAGCAGACATATTCTTGTGTCACACAGAAAAGCAGTACCAGCTATGAGCTAACAAACAAAGGTAGGACTGGTACAGTACAGGGCTCTCTCCTTCAGATCCTTCCCGTAGAGATTGTATTTCCCTGCTATGTAGTTGAGGATGGCTCTGGTCTGCACCAACTTCATCCCATCGATCTCCACCATGGGCACTTGCTGGAACAGCAGGAATCCATCTGGGGAAGAAGAAGACAAGGAGATGCTCAGCGTGTGACTGAGGATCATCTATGGGGATATGGGAAAATAACCACCAGTGTTATTCATCATCTGGGGCACTCTTCCTCACCCTCCTAATACAGTATGGAAAAAGTGCTTTGGACACCTAGACTATTGTTAACATTTGTGTTCATATTTAATGTTAACATACACATTAACGTTTACCTTTATGACTCTTGCATTGACTTTACATTGACCACATACTGCTTGGTGTTTCACGTGATTACTGCAAGAGCAAAATATCACTTGATATGAGACTGTAGTTGCGTAAATCCCTTCCTGGGGAAGATCAGGATGGCAAACGCCACTCTAAGCTCAGATATCTTTGAAAAGCCAAGCAATGAGTATAGATGTGTAACATCAGCAAACACTCTTACAGTGTGGGTGATGGAGTGCTGACCAAGGTTGCCCAGAGGCTGTGGAGTCTCCTCCTTGGAGATCTTCAAAAGCCACCTGTGTGTGCCCCTGTGGACCTACTCTGGGTGTCCCTGCTTGAGCAGGGGTTGTGCCGGATGGATCCCGAGGTGATGATTACTGCATCTTACTGTTCACTGCAGGAGATTTGGACTAGATGACCTTCAAAAGCCCCTTCCAGGTACAATGATTCTATGACTGTTTGACTCCGTACAAGCTAGCCTAGGCTTTCTTCTCAACAGACATAAGATTCTCCTCGTGTTCTAGGACAAACAATTCTAATCATTTTCATTATCAAATTATAAAATAGGGAAGAAAACTTACCTGTCCTTAACTTTTGGAGATCATCCTTTGTTTTCAGAATTCTTTCTTCAAACTGTAGGGAATACAGAAGAAAAATTGTTTTCTGCCTGCAGGTTTTAACTTCTGCATGTCATGAGACAACAAGGGCCCAACATGCAATGCTGATGGGATCTTTGTGTTGGATACGCCAAATCAGGTTTTAAAGAATTACTTTGCCTTTGCCATATTGTCTCCTGATCCCTCTCCCATTCCATTCATAGATCTTCTGGGCAAGCTACTAAGGTTGCTCCAAAAGTAATGCCTCCCCCCCTTTTTTTTTTTTTTGGAAACTACAACAGATAAAAAGAGCAGAGTAACATTATTTCAAATTAAGAGCAACAAAATACGCCAGCATAGTCATCACCATTAGCTATGAGTTTTCCTCAGCAATGAACGAGAAACTGTATGCCTTGTTAGTAAAAATACACATGGCCATCTGGAAGGTGGCTTGTCTTCCACATCGCTGTCAAAAACTGCTGAAGCGCCTCGCTATGCTCACATCCACTGTTTGGTCACCGTAACTGTTCAGGAAGCATTGGCCATTGTCAATGGGTGCCACTTTTTCTGCATGGAGGAATTCAATTCCACGCCTATCCACAATGTAATGAAATATTACCAGGAACGTTCAACTCTACTGCCACATCACCAAAGTCTGCCTCTGACATCGTAGGCCAAAGTAATAAAAAAGGGAGCACTACTTTCAGAGCAGTCCTCCTACACTAATATAGGCATAATACATATGCTGTTTTGGACACTGAAAGCAAACTAGAGGCCATCAGAAGTCAAAGGGCTCGACTCCTCTGATTAGAGGAGAAGAAGACAAGTTCTGCTGCTGCGGTGTCAAATGGTTTCTTGCACTGGTCACAAGGGAGATGGACATATAACGCTAACAGTGGGACTGACACACGATGCTTGGAAGAGAAACAGGAACTTGGTCATCATTTGCTTGGTTATGGTTGTGCAATGCATGAAATGGAGAATCTGAAATTGCTGGTATGTCCCAGTATTAATAAAGAATACTATAAATGAGTATTTGTTACTCGCTCTTAGTATAACAACTACATACAAACCTCCACTCCAGCAGCTGCTAGTAGCCACCTTATTGGCTCCATTCGGCCTCGTATATTGGCATAGTGCAGAACTGGCTTCCCAGACATGTTTCCACGTATCTGATTTCCTGCTATGCAGAACAAAAAAGAACTATCACAAATCAAGGAGGATCAGAATGCTGTTCATGAATCTCCAGCTGGTTCTCAAGCACCGCTCAAAGCGGTCTTCTTTTAAACCAATGACTGATGATGCAGGACTGTCATCAAATCAGCAGAGGAGACAAGAGTGAGAATATCTTGGAAAGTGGTATGGTATTTCACATGTGCACTTTAGTTAAGCACAACTGTGTACTGACAGCAAGTGGCCCATTTCAGAGAACATGCAAAGCAAAGACCACTTCCAGCCCAACGCGTTCTGCTCTGACCGAAAACGTGGCTGTGCAGTATGCACTGTCCCATTTATTTCAGCCTTATTTTAGGATGCTGTTTACTGTTGAAACCCACACACAGAACAAACTTAGTAATTACTGTACTTTCTCTTCTAGACTTTCTCTGCTAGAGTTTACAGTCCATTATAAAGCAACAGGAAGAATTTCCTCCTCTATCCTGGTTCACATTCATAGAACAGAATCATAGAATCATTAATGTTGGAACAGACCTCTAAGATCATCTTCTCCAACTGTGGAGCCATACCCACCATGCCCACTAACCATGTCCCTCAGTGTCACATCTACTCTTTCCTTGAACACCTCCAGGGACTGTGAGTGCACCTCTTCCCTGGGCAGCCTGTTCTAATACCTCACTGTTATGGCTGAGAATAAATTTTTCCTAATATCTAAACCTCCTTTCCTAACCTGAACCTGCACTGGTGCAACTTGAGGCCAGTACCTTGCCCTATTACTAGTTATTGGGGAGAAGAGGCCGACTCCCGCCTTGACACAAACTCCTTTCACGTTCAAATTGATAAGGTCTCCCATTATCCTCCCCTTCTCCAGACTGTACAATCATAGAAACATAGAATTGCTCAGTTTGGAAATGACTTTCAAGATCATCAAGTCCAACCACAACCTAACCATACTACCCTAACTCTAACAACCCTAAATCATGTCCCTGAGCACCACATACAAAAGGCTTTTAAACACATGCAGGGATGGTGACTCAACGACCTCCCTGGGGAGCCTATTCCAGCGCTTAACAACTCTTTCTGTTCAGAAGCTTTTCCTTTTATCGTTATTGATGACCTGGATGAGGGTATTTAGTGCACCCTCAGTAAGATTGCAGATGACACCAAGCTGGCTGGAAGTGTTGATCTGCCTGAGGGTAGCGAGGCCTTACAGAGGGATCTGGATAGGTTGGATAGCTGGGCTGAAGCCAATGGGATGGGATTCAACAAGACCAAATGCCAGGTCCTGCACTTTGGCCAGAACAACCCCAGGCAACGCTACAGGCTTGGGGCAGAGTGGCTGGAAGACTGTGTAGAGGAAAAGAACCTGGGGGTGTTGATTGACGCTAGACTGAACATGAGCCAGCAGTGTGCCCAGGTGGACAAGAAGGCCAATGGCATCCTGGCTTGTATCAGAAATAGTGTGGCCAGCAGGAACAGAGAAGTAATTATCCCCTTGTACTCAGCACTGGTGAGGCCGCACCTCGAGTACTGTGTCCAGTTTTGGGCCCCTCGCTGTAAGAAAGACATCGAGGCCCTGGAGCGTGTCCAGAGGAGGGCAACAAAGCTGGTGAGGGGTCTGGAGCACAGACCTTATGAAGAACGGCTGAAGGAGCTGGGATTGTTCAGTCTGGAGAACAGGAGGCTCAGGGGAGACCTTATTGCTCTCTATAACTACCTGAAGGGAGGTTGTAGTGAGCTGGGGGTCAGCCTCTTCTCTCGGGTGACTAGTGATAGGACGAGAGGGAATGGCTTCAAGCTGCGTCAGGGAAGATTCAGGCTGGACGTTAGGAAATACTACTTCTCTGAAAGGGTGGTCAGGCACTGGAATGGGCTGCCCTGGGAGGTGGTGGAGTCACTGACCCTGGTGGCGTTCAAAGAGCGTTTGGATGTTGTGTTGAGGGACATGGTTTAGCGAGAACCATTGGTGAAGGGCAAATGGTTGGACTGGATGATCCTGTGGGTCTTTTCCAACCTTAGCAATTCTATGATTCTATGATATCCAGCCTAAACTTCCTCTGGCGCAACTTGAGGCCATTTCCCTCGTCCTGTCATCTGTCACCAGGGAGAAGAGACCCACTCCTCTCTCACTGTAAGCATCTTTCAGATATTGGAAGAGAGCAATAAGGTCTCCCCTCAGCCTCCTTTTCCCCAGACTAAACAGCCCCAGTTTCTTCAGTCTCTCCTCATAGGGCATATTCTCCAAGCCCTTCACAAGGGCTTGTTGCCCTTCTTTGGACCTGCTTCAGCACCTCAGTATTCTTTCTATATTGAGGTACCCAAAACTGAACACAGTACTCGGGGTGAGGCCTCACCAATGCTGAGTACAGGAGCAGGGTGACTTCCCTAGTCATGCTCACTATGATACAAGCCAGGATGCCATTGGCCTTCTTGGCCACCTGGGCACACTGCTGGCTCATATTCAGCCGACTGTCCATCAGTACACCAAGGTCCTTTTCCATCAGGCAGCTTTCCAGTCACTCCTCCCCAAGCCTGTAGGGTTGCCTGGGGTTGTTGTGACAAAAATGCAGGACCTGACACATGGCCCTATTGAAACTCATGCCATTAACCTCAGCCCATCGATCCAGTCTATCCAGGTCCCCTGTAGTGTCTTGCTCCCCTCTGGCAGATCAACACTCCCTCCCAACTTGGTGTCGTCTGCAAACGTACTGAGGATGCACTCAATCCCCTCATCAAGATCATTAATAAAGATGTTAAATAGAAGCAGCCCCCGTACCAAGCCCTGGGGGACACCGCTCGTGACCAGCCACCACCTAGATCTAACTCCATTGACCACAACTCTTCAGGGCTGGCCATCCAGCCAGTGTTTCACTCAGCCGAGCATACGCCCATCCAAACCATGGGCAGCCAGCTCCTCCACGAGGATGTTGTGGGGGACAGCGTCAAAGGCTTTACTGAAGTCCAGGTAGACCACACTGACTGCCTTATCTTCATCCACTAAGCAGGTCACCTTGTCATAGAATAAAATCAGCTTTGTCAGGCAGGATCTACCATTTGTAAACCCATGCTGACTGGGCCTGATCCCCTGGTTGACCTTTAATTGGTCCATCATGGCTCCCGAGATTATCTGTTCCATAACCTTCCCTGGCACTGACACGAGACTGACAGGTCTGTAGCTACCAGGATCATCTTTCTGGCCCTTTTCGAAGACGGGTGTCACATTTGCCAGTCTCCAGTCCACTGGGACATCCCTGGTTAGCCAGGACTGCCGGAGAGTGATGGAGAATGGCCTGGCAACCTCATCCGCCAGCTCCCTCAGCACTCCAGGGTGCAGTCCACCTGGCCCCATGGACTTGCAAGCACCCAGCTTTCAGAGCAGGTCCAAAACTATCTCATCATGGATCACGCAGGGCCTATGCTGTTCCCCATCCTATCTACCAGTGCAGGGGACTGTGTGCCAGGGAGTAACAAGTCCTACAATGAAAGACTGAGGCAAAGAAGGCATTAAATACCTCAGCCTTATCCTGATCCTTGGTTACCAAGTTGCCCTCAGCATCCAACAATGGATGGAGGTTCTCCCTAGCCCTCCTCTTGCTGTTGATGTCTTTAAAGAAATATTTATTGTTTTCCTTTAACTTAGTGGCCAAGTTCAGGTCTAGGTGGGCTTTGGCTTTCCTAATTTTCTCCCTGCACTGCTTCAAAACATACCTGTAATCAGTTGCAGTTCCCTCAGCTGCTCCTCATAACACTTGTGCTCCACACCCTCCACAGCTTCATGCAATTATCTGGATGTGCTCCAGGGCCTCAGAGTCTTTGTTGCAGGCAGGGGCCCAAATCTGAACACTGTATTCAACTTAACTCCATTCAGCTACACCCTCTGAGCCCGGGCACTCAGCCAGTTTCTTACCCAGCACAGAGTATGTCTGTCCAAGCAATGGGATGCCAGCTTCACCAGGAGAATACTGAGAGACAGCGTCAAAGCCTTCACTAAAGCCTACATAGACCACATCCACAGTCTTTCCCTCAGCCACTTGGCAGGTCACTTGGTCATAGAAGGAGATCGGGATGGTCAAGCAGGACATGCCGTACGTGAACCCTTGCATTTTATGCCTGAATCCCTGGCATTTGTGCCATTCAGAACCATGGCACAGCAAACACAGTGAAGGCGTAGGCAGTACCCAGTTTATAGTCAAGTCACAGTTATGAAGAACAAGACAACAAACAATCTGAAGTATGAACAGCAGCAAAAAGCAAATGGCTACAACAAAACATATCCCTCTTGTAAGTAGCATGCCACTGTTTCTAAAATAGGAACCACTTCACACCTCTGAGATCTAAACTGATGGTTCTTCAACCTGTATGCATGCAAAGCAGCTGATTATTAATTAATCGTCTGATGCACAAAATCCTGTTAGCAAAGAATGCACTTGCAGGTATTTAATGCACAAAATCCATCCACTGACTTCAGCATCAAGTACACTAATTCTCTACACACAACCAAAAAGCTTACCTTGCACAGACTGGAACTCAGTCTGAGCACTCAGCAGCTTTGCCCTGAGGTTATGGAGCTTTTAGCCCCTCCTACAAAACAAACTGCAGACACTTCTCAGCTATTGGGTAACACTATTGCATCACATAAAATGCTTAGTTTTAATCACTTAGTACCTACAAGAGAAATCCTGACGGTGCACATGTGTAACACTTGTGAGAGGTCACCATCATTTAGGACAACCATGACAGAACCAAATCTTATACTTCCCACTTTCACTGTATGGCAACTTGCTACTTAACAATCATCACAGCTGCACTATTTTTGAAGATAAAAGTGTTTATTTGTTTCTGTCAAAGACACTACCCTGCATTTGACCTGGGGAAAATGATTGCTGCTTATGAGTGTAGGAGGTGGTGAAAGGAGAGTGCTATCAGGAGGGCCAACTGCTGTTTTATTTGATAACTGTGTTGATACCAAAGAGTTTAGTATCGTTTGATCTCCTCTGCCCCCACCTCCTGTCTAATTTGCCTGGTTAGTGCCGTTGTAGGCAACACATGCACCCAAGCTCAATGCACTCTGAAAAAGTCTGCTGAATCACCCTCGGCTTGAATGTGGGCCAGGACATTCTTCTGTTATTACAGAGAGGAAGTATGAACTGTAGTCAAAGAAAGGAGTTGTTACGGTACAGGGCTTGCTCCTTCTGGTGCTCCTCATAGATAATGATGTATAACATGAATTTGCTGCTGCTCTCCTTTCAATAGTCCTAAATACGAGTAGGAGGAAGCCCTCACCAAGCACTGGAGCCACAGCCGATACCCAATCCAAAGTCAGCAGTACGCACTCTGAACCACGAGAACAGCTTTTCTATACTGTGAGAACAGCCCTTCACATAGCTTGAGCTGATATAAGCTGAAGGATGGAGGCTCGCATAAACATAAGCTCAAGGACAGAGTGCAGAAGAGGCCATGGAGCTTGTTGTCAAATGAAGGTAAGAATGTAGAACATGTACAATACATCCTGTTGTTGAATATAAGATGGCAAAACAGATGCTTCAGCTCAGTTTAACATCAGTGGGAACTCATTTGGGCCATCCCCTCTAAAAGATTGGAAATTTACAGTGAGAATGCACCCCATGACCATCAGAGATGTTATTTCTGTCCTTGGAATGTAATGAATATGTACACACTATGCCTTTAAATATGTAGTCACCGCTCCTCTCAGTGTGCATATTTGGTGGGCGCGATCCCCCACACACCCAGCACTGTAATAAAGGGAATACCTGCTTGACATAACTCACTGTCATGTAACTTTACTTTGGTGGTTTTCTCAGCTTCAGCTCAAAAGGCCGGTATCTGTCATGGGTGAAGGCATCTGATTTTTAAGTACTTCTCTGTTCACATGAACCATCCAGGTGGGAAAGCTAGGGGAAATCTCAAATATAAACCTTAATAGCTTAACAGAGAGAATATTCAACACTGGTGCTGCTGCTGGCCACCAGCTTGTTCCCTACTGGGGTCTTCCTCTAAAATAAAGAGACACATATATGTAATTATTGGTTTCTCATACACAATACTGATTTCCTAACAAAGCATAGGAACGTTTTGCATCTTCAAACCTTGTGAATTTTCCTCTCCCATACAACGTGTCAGAATTCCTTTGGCTTGGGTTGGCGCTACGCTCAAAATTCTGAGGCAGTCTTTGAAATGTAAGGGAAATTGGTGCATGCACAAACTGCACTGTGTTATTGTATCCATAGGAGGAGGTGGGAATGTAGGGAAGGGATCTTCACCTGGGACTAAGCTGACCTGCAGGGCTATGCCCAGCCCTGCCTTGTTGCAGATACAAAGGACACATCCAGTGTTTTACACTATAAAAAAGCAACTGGATACTTCTTGCTTCTTCTGAGCTGCCGCTGCATGTGTCCAGCACACCTGAAAAGCCCAACTCACTATTATATCCCATGACACATTTCTCCTGAGCTCCACCCTCAGAATCCATCTGGGTAGGCACGTAACCAAACACTCTTTTAAACTCAGGGATATGTTGACACAAGATAGTCTTGCAGTTAGCACAAGATAGCTCCAGGGTGCTACCTGTTCACTGCTGCTTTTAGAGCTCTCTCTGCACACTCACATCACAACACGCGCCTTTGAAGCACATCCCCTGCTCTGAGATTTCTTCACATTCCCTCTAGTTTGCTCCCTTTCTCTCTCCTGCTTAGCTTGCAGTCACAGTTTGTGTCTTCTTGGCAATAAACAGTCTTACTGTGAGTACAGAAACACCCATCTCCATGGAAGCTCATCATGTTGGGTGGTACCTTCAACATGCTCTATGAGGCACAGCCACTGCTTCGCAGCAGAACTCAACCCAACCAACAGGTGCTCCAAACCTCTGCTCAGCTAACAGCTTGCCCTGGGGATTCACAGACAACTCAGTCTCCTTCAACAAAGTTCTCTTTTCACATAAATAGCTGCGTGATAACAAAGACTTGATAAAGTCGCAATCGAACTAGAGCAGCTTGATGCCTAACTAATACCTCAACAGCAATCAAGCATTTAGGAACATGCCTAATTCTGGCTACATTACACGTCATGTATGTACACTCCATTTCTCTTTCCTGTAAGGCCGTGACTTGCACTACTCCAAGTAAAAGTGCTCCCAAACAGCATATTTTTCAGAATTACTTCATTCCCTGGTGCTCCAGAAACAGGGGGTGATCTCAAGTCCTCTCCCCCTGAGGACAGAGCTGCACTCGGGATCCTCACAGCCTGGACAAGCACCAAATGAGCACTCCAACCTCCATCATGTGGGTACAGGCTGGGAAATGCACTACAAGGGCAGGCGAGCTTAAGCAGAAAGAGCAAACTTCCCTGACCTCCCCCACAGCACAAGGACAGCTGCTAAAAATCAACCCAGCCAAAGCCATGCTTGCCAGTGTCAGCAAAAGAACACCCCCGTACCAGCCTGTACTCGTCCATCACGGCTCTCTCACGGATTGGCCAAGGGTTGAAGCGTTGGGGCAGGAGAGGAAAGCAGAGATCTTCCAGCAGCGGCACTGCTGAGGGACACAGCTCGGGGCTTTGGGCTGAACACCCACTGTGGTGGCACCGTGCTGAAGGGATTCTGTTAAGCTCTGCAACACACGGACCTTGGAAAACACCGAGTCACATCGAGCAGCAAACTTTTACCTTTCCAGAGCAGCACTACCGGGCCTGAAGAGAAATCACAAACCACCCACATCTACTGCCCCTTCCCAGCCTGCCCTGCTCACAGCGCCGCTGCCGGGCGGTACCCTCACCTACCGGATAGGTCTCCTGGGCGGGCCGCCACTCTCTGTTCTGCCGCAGCTAAGCGCGCTTCGCCGCCGCTACAGCCGACCGCTCCCCCTCCGCTGCCGTCGCCGCGCAGCTCCAGGTCCGCCCCCCGCGTCCCGTGTCGGCTGTGGGCGGCCCGGGGACTCTGTGCTGCCGGGCGGGGCGGTGGAGGAGAGGCTGTCCGTGGGAAGCTGAAACGGCCTTGGCTTGGTGGAAGCGCTGCTCAGCGATCAGCTCAGCGTCACCGTGCTATCAACGTGGTTTTCATCAAAAATCCAAAGCACACGGCCTTGGCAGCCCCTGGAAAGAGGCTCAGCTAAAAGCAGGTGGTGGTAGCAGAAGTTTCAGTGCCTGGAGGTGGCCCAGCTTCGTGCTGGGAGTGCTGCAACATTCACCTCTTTCTGGTTTCTGCAGCTGCACTTACACACGTGGGTGATGCACTGAACACACGTTTACGTACTCAACTTCCTTGCTGGCCTCTCAGTAGCACAGCCGGATTTCAGGGACTGTTATGCCCAGCTCAACACTGACTTCAGCATCAGCTGGCAGCAGTCAACACAAAGCTATGCATGTCAGGGCCCTGCCAGCGCCTGGTGCCAGCCAGAGACCTCCTTCCTCCAACTGTAACAGCTCCTCAGCTCTACAGCTGGCTTCAAGCATTCCTCTTGCAGTTGAGTGCTCATGGTTGAGTACTCATGTTAAAGGAGATATTGATGAAGTGGCCACACAAGAGGCTGAAATGCTACTGACAAAACAGAAGTGTAGTTGGACCCCAACCCCAATGTACACCAAGCAGAGGAACATCCAAGTTCAGAGGAAAGCTGAATTGAAACACTTCACCTCCCTTAGCCCAGAACCTGCAGGCTCTGCCAAGCTCTTTCCAGGAGGGGCGTGTTGTCCACTGCTCAGGCTAAGCTCCTACATATTCCAGCAATGCTAGGGAACACCACTAAGAGAACAAGAGAGCCTTTGGATGAGTAGGCAGGGCCAAGAAGTCACTGAACGTGCATTTTAACAACTTTATTTCTGGAAAAGTCATGAAGTATTTAAGACAGTATGTTAAGTTTGAGACTACTGAGTTAAGAACTTCATTTGCCAATGTGGAAATGAAACTAGTGAAATTAAACTAATTTAATTCATTTCACTTCGCTTCTCAGGAAACGCAAAGAGAATGGAGTGGAGTTACAGCACAGTTAGGCTGCTGCTCAACTGAAAATTGCCAGCAGGTTTGGTATTTCTTTTTCCTGTAGAGGTGGTTTCTTTGGGCTGCCAGGCTGCAGGAATTTCTTGATGTTGGGCATATTGCTCATTCTTGCTTTAAAACTCTACAAAACAAACAGAAAACAGCACTACGCTTAAGACCAATGGCAACTCTCAGAAGTAACAGTGCATTGGGTAACACGAGCTTGGCGGCTGGTTCCTGGTGGCTGCAATTTAGGGCCATTTCTCTTTAGGGCGTTTATAAATGATGATGCTGCAGAACTTAAACGCATCCAAAGCAGGTTTGAAGATGATCCTAAGTTAAGAGAAGCTGTTGGCTCCTTAAGAGGTGGGGAGACCTTGCAGAGAGAGAGCTCTCAAAAACTGGAAGGCTGGTACTAACCCAGCACATCGAGTTTAACATGAGTGAATGAATGCTGGATTCTGCACCCGGGATGCAGCAATCTTGGATGTATGTACAGAGTGGGAGCAGAGAGGCTGGAGAGCAGCCCTGAGAAAAGGGATCTGTTCTGGTTGATGAGAAGTTGGCCATGAGCCAGCAGCGTGCCCTGGCAGCCCAAAGGGCCAACTCACCCTGGGGTGCCCCAGGCCCAAGGCTGCCACTGGGAGAGGGGAGGGGTTGCCCTGCTCTGCTCAGTGCTGTGGCCACACCTCCAGCACTGCATACAGGTTCGGCTGCCACAGTGTAAGGACATAAAACTATTACAGAGTGTCCACGGGGCTACACGGGTGGCAAAGGGTTTGGAGGACAAGAGATTTGAGGAGCAGATGAGGTCCCTCGGTGTGCTCAGCCCAGAGCAGAGGAGCTGAGGGGAGGCCTCATGGCGGCTGCAGCTCCTCACAGGGAGCGGAGGGGCAGCGCTGAGCTCTGCTCTCTGTGACAGCGACAGGGCCCGAGGGAACGGTGTGGAGATCCCTCCAGCCGGGGTCGGGTTGGGAATTAGAAAAAAGTTCTTCACCAGACGGTGGCAGGCAGAGAACAGGCTGCCCAGGGCAGTGTGCCTGAGTTCAAGTTTAGACAACACTTTCAGATATTGGGTTTGAATTACAGGTGGTCCTCTGTGAAGCCAGGAGATGGAATCAATGGTTCTTGTGGGTCTCTTCCAACTCAAGACATCATGGCATTTTAATAATCTATGCTTCAGCCTACTATACCTTTCAATACCCTGGTGGCTGGGGTGACAGAAGGCCACCGTAACCACCAATATTTCAGGCTGGCCAAAACCACTTAGGGTATCTGACTTTTAGTTTCTTGCCCCCCCCCACCCCCATATTTTCTCAACCAGTTTAAAGCAGTGGTTCTGCTTTGGTTTATCTCCTTTAACACTGTCTTTGCAATTACCTGCAAGAGGGGAAATTTTGCAAGCGCATCGGGCTTGAACTCTTCCACCACTAAAATGGTTTCCAGTAAATGCACATCTGCTCTGCTCAGCTTGTTGCCAACAAGAAAGTCATGTCCGTGGTCCTTCAAAACCTAAAAACACAGAACAGGGACCAGAAGCAGCTGTGATTTGTGTGCCACTTAACATGATATCTTCAAAGTAAGGTCATCCACTGCATGGAATTGTCACCATAGCAAGGAAATGCAATGAGAACACCTGTAGTACCATCAGGTAATCTGACCACTCTGCCATCACAGCCATTATATATCTGTCCTTTCTCTTCTGCATCTTTATTTTTTTCACTGACAGCTGAGGTGCAGCCCTCTTGCCTTCACTTCTGTAGCTCACAGAACACAACCATCACTGTACAAAATATACAGGAGACTAGACACCATGGCAGGTGTATCTTGGACTCCTTCAGATGATGGGTAGCTCCCTTATTTCTCACCTGCTTCTGCTTCAGTTTAGGGAATACTGCACTGGGGGCTCTCTGCATGTAGCCTGTGCCTCAGTTTCTTGAGGCCCTGCTTCCAGCTCACCCATCTTCCCTTTTTTTCTTACTAAATTACAGAATGATCTGCAATCCTTCTTCTGTATGTACGCTGCAGTGCTTCTAATGCATGTTTGGTCAGAGGGTCCTGTACTTCAGGAGGAGGCTTCATGTAAAAGCCAGTGCTATTGTGGCTTTTGTCTGAAACAACATACAGACTGAAACATGGACATCTGAGAAACTCAGTGCGTCCTGGGTCGTTGCAGCTCTGCCTATCTCCTAGATCTGCAGTGTCTTCTGTCTTCTCTGTGGTGTTCTGTCTCCAGTGTTATCCCACTCCCACCACAACCAAAGCATTTACATTTAATTTTTCCTTTCTTTTCTTCTGAATATAAGATTGTGTAGATCAGGACTGATATTTCAAGAAAACAATATTAGAAAACAATAAAGCTACTAAATCTTTGTTACGTACTTTCTCAAAGACTGGTAGGTATCTGTTTGCGGCCTTGTCCAAAATATTTGCAAGATTTTCCTCCTTTTCATTAGCAGGTTTGAAGTCATGGTACATGATTAACTCATTCAGATCTGCCAGTCCTTCCACATACATGTCAATTCTGAAAGGAACAGATCCAGTTGGTCAAGTCAAATCTAGGCGGTCTGAATGGCACAGCAGGAACTAGCTAGGACCCATCAGTAAAAGGCTGTACTCCTTTCCTCAGCAGGGGAAATACATCTCTGCATTTAAAATTTTTCAAACCCAAATAGAGAATTTGGCATATGTGTCCATACCATTCCTAACAAATATCTTGAAATGTGACTGAATTACTGAATAATGTACTGAATAGCCACTTAACATTCTTCAGCTTAAACCATGGATTCCCAGTGCCTTTTTTTTTTTTTTTCCCTGATAAAGCATTGATCTCTGATCTTCAGAAACTCCCTTCCACCTTACTTCCTATCTAATCTACCTATTTATTACTACTGTAGACATCACCTGCACTCACGGTCAACACATGCTATTAAGAAAACGCTGAATAAACGTCTTGCGAGTCTAAATGTGAGCAGACATATTCTTGTGTCACACAGAAAAGCAGTACCAGCTATGAGCTAACAAACAAAGGTAGGACTGGTACAGTACAGGGCTCTCTCCTTCAGATCCTTCCCGTAGAGATTGTATTTCCCTGCTATGTAGTTGAGGATGGCTCTGGTCTGCACCAACTTCATCCCATCGATCTCCACCATGGGCACTTGCTGGAACAGCAGGGATCCACCTGGGGAAGAAGAAGACAAGGAGATGCTCAGCCTGTGACTGAGAATCATCTATGGGGATATGGGAAAATAACCACCAGTGTTATTCATCATTTGGGGCACTCTTCCTCACCCTCCTAATACAGTATGGAAAAAGTGCTTTGGACACCTAGACTATTGTTAATATTTGTGTTCATTTTTAATGTTAACATACACATTAATATTTACCTTTGTGACTCTTGCATTGACTTTACATTGACCGCATACTGCTTGGTGTTTCACATGATTACTGCATGAGCAAAATACCACTTGATTTGAGACTGCAGTTGTGTAAATCCCTTCCTGAGGAACTTCAGGACGGCGAATGCCACTCTAAGCTCAGATATCTTTGAAAAGCCAAGCAATGATCACAGATGTGTATTTTGGCTTGGAGGAAGTAAGAGTAACCAGGCTCATTGCAATAGAATCTGAAGAGAGCAAGGTGAGCCGCTGGAAGGAAAACAGGAGCATTTCTCAAGGACAGGTTAAACTCAGAAATCTAGAACTCTGGCTTCATACAGATTATCAAACAACAGCTTTGTGGGCAGCCTAAAGTATGAACGAATTTCACAATGATCTGACTGGAGAGAATGTACAGACATGGGGCAACTGGCAGCGGGTTCCGAATGATACAAGGAAGGTGGCATTTGAACACCAGCAAACACTGTTACAGTGTGGGTGATGGAGTGCTGGCTGAGGTTGCCTGGAGGCTGTGGAGTCTTCTCCTTGGAGATCCTCAAAAGCCACCTGGGTGTGGTCCTTGAGCAGGGGTTGCATCAGAGGGACCCCAAGGTGATGATTACAGCAGTGTGTGTCTGTGATCCCATCTGTACCAGCCAGCCTAGGGTTTCTTTCAAGAAGACTCCTCTCATGTTCCAGGACAAACAATTCTAATGATCATTATTATGGAATTATAAAAAGGGAAGGAAACTTACTTGCCCTTAACTTTTGGAGATCTTCCTTCGTTTCTATAAATCTTTCTTCAAACTGCAGAGAATACAGAAAGAAAATTGTTTTCTGACTGCAGGTTTTAACTTCCGCATGTCATGAGACAACAAGGGCCCAACATGCAATGCTGATGGGAATTATGCTTTAGAAACACCAAATCAGGTTTTAAAGAATTACTTTGCCTTTGCCATATTGTCTCCTGATCCCTCTCCCATTCCATTCATAGATCTTCTGGGCAAGCTACTAAGGTTGCTCCAAAAGTAATGCCTCCCCCCCCTTTTTTTTTTCATGGAAACTACAACAGATAAAAAGAGCAGAGTAACACCATTTGGTAGACTAAATTCTCATCAACAAAACACTCTGCTTCAACACTATCACCACCATTAGCTGTAAGTTGTCGTCAGCAATGAACGAGAAACTGCATGCCTCGTTAGTAAAAATACACATGGCCATCTGGAAGGTGGCTTGTCTTCCACAGCGCTGTCAAAATCTGCTGAAGCGCCTCGCTGTGCTCACATCCACTGTTTGGTCACCGTAACTGTTCAGGAAGCATTGGCCATTGTCAATGGGTGCCACTTTTTCTGCATGGAGGAATTCAATTCCACGCCTTTGCTTCATACGCACGTTCATGTCAGCTGCCATTGTATCAGACTGCCCCTCTGCTGCCATCTTTCTCCCAGCAATAAAATGTAATGAAGTATTACCAGGGAAGT
Source organism: Gallus gallus (assembly GCF_016699485.2). NCBI lineage: Eukaryota > Metazoa > Chordata > Aves > Galliformes > Phasianidae > Gallus > Gallus gallus. The sequence continues at coordinate 88,084,919 of NC_052534.1, read as the reverse complement.
TCAGCCTCTATTGTCACATCACCAAAACATCACCCTCTGACATCATGGGCCAAAGTAATAAAAAAGGGAGCACTACTTTCAGAGCAGTCCTCCTACACTAATATAGGCATAATACATATGCTGTTTTGGACACTGAAAGCAAACTAGAGGCCATCAGAAGTCAAAGGGCTCGACTCCTCTAATTAGAGAAGAAGAAGACAAGTTCCGCTGCTGCGGTGTCAAATGGTTTCTTGCACTGGTCACAAGGGAGATGGACATATAACGCTAACAGTGGGACTGACACACGATGCTTGGAAGAGAAACAGCAACTTGGTCATCATTTGCTTGGTTATGGTTGTGCAATGCATGAAATGGAGAATCTGAAATTGCTGGTATGTCCCAGTATTAATAAAGAATACTATAAATGAGTATTTGTCACGTGCTTTTTGACAATTGACAAACCTCCACTCCAGCAGCTGCTAGTAGCCACTTCACTGGTTCCATTCGGCCACGGACACTGACATAGTGCAGAACTGGCTTCCCAGACATGCTTCCACGTATCTGATTTGCTGATAGCTAGAATAAAGAAGAACTATCACAAATCAAGGAGGATCAGAATGCTGTTCATGAATCTCCAGCTGGTTCTCAAGCACCGCTCAAAGCGGTCTTCTTTTAAACCAATGACTGATGATGCAGGACTGTCATCAAATCAGCACAGGAGACAAGAGTGAGAATATGTTGGAAAGTGGAATGGTATTTCACATGTGCACTTTGGTTAAGCACAACTGTGTACTGACAGCAAGTGGCCCATTTCAGAGAACATGCAAAGCAAAGACCACCTCCAGCCCAACGCGTTCTGCTCTGGATGAAAATCTGGCTGTGCAGTACGCACTGAGTAAACTTAGTAATTACTGTACTTTCCCTGCTAGAATTTACGGTCCATTATAATGAGACATGAAGTATTTACCCCCCCTATCCTTGGACACATTCAAAGAATAGAATCAAAGACTTAATAAAGTTGGAACAGACCTCTAAGATCATCTACTCCTGCCGCTGAGCCATCCCCATCGTGCCTGCTAACCATGCCCCTCAGTTTCACATCTACCCTTTCCTTGAACACCTCCAGAGACTGTGACTGCACCACTTCCTGGGCAGCCTGGTCTAATACCTCACTGTTATGGCCAAGAACAATTTATTCCAAATATCTGAACTTCCATTCCTAACCTGAACTCCTCTGGTGCAACTTGAGGCCAATACCTTGCTCTATCGCTAGTTATCGTGCAGAAGAGGCGAACCCCCACCATGCAACAACCTCCTTTCACATTCAAGGCAATACGGTCTCTCTTGAGCCTCGTCTTCCTCAAACTATACAATTGCAGTTCCCTCAGCTGCTCCTCATAACACTTGTGCTCCACACCCTCCACAGCTTCACTGCAATTATCTGGATGTGCTCCAGGGCCTCAGAGTCTTTGTTGCAGGCAGGGGCCCAAATCTGAACACTGTATTCAACTTAACTCCATTCAGCTACACCCTCTGAGCCCGGGCACTCAGCCAGTTTCTTACCCAGCACAGAGTATGTCTGTCCAAGCAATGGGTTGCCAGCTTCACCAGGAGAATACTGAGAGACAGAGTCAAAGCCTTCACTAAAGCCTACATAGACCACATCCACAGCCTTTCCTCAGCCACGTGGCAGGTCACTTGGTCATAGAAGGAGATCAGGATGGTCACGCAGGACGTTCCTCACATGAACCCTTGCAGTTTATGCCTGAATCCCTGGTCATCCAGCACAAGCCATCTGACTGCACTCAAGGCAAGCTGCTCCGTGACCTACCCTGATACAGAGGCCAGGCAGACAGGACTACAGCTGGCTCATCTTTCCAATCTTTCTAATAGATGAGCATCACCCTAGGAAGCCTCCAGGCTTCTGGGACTTCCTTTGTTAACCAGGACTGCTGAGAAACAATCAAAAGCAGCTTAACAAGCTGTTCCACTAACTCCCTCAGTACCTTTGGGCAGATCCCATCTGGCTCCATGGACTTGAGACAGTGCAGGGGGAACAGCAGGTTGCTAACCATTTCCTCCTGAACTCTGGGGGAATACGCTGCTCCCCATTTCTGTCTTCCAGCTCATAGGGCTCAGTACCCAGCCCATAACTGGTCTGACTATTGAAGACAGAAGTAAAGAAGATCCTCAGACTTCTCATCCTCGCTGGTAATGTTGCCTGTCTCATCCAGTAAAGGATGGAGATTCCTCCTTTATAAGGCAGAGAACTGTCTTTTTTTTTTTCCCTGGAGTCTCAGCAAAAGTTCCCTGCTCAGACAGGCTGGCCTTCTTCCCCACCAGCTCATCTTATGGCCCAGGGGGACACTTTGTTCCCATGATTCTGGGATTTTCTTTTTGAGCAATGTCCTGCCTTCCTGGACCTCTCTGCTCCTCAGTTCTTTATGAGTAAGGATCAGGCAGAAGGAGAATGGCTTGACACCATCATCCCCAGCATTGAGTTCAATCTAATTCACAACAGTCCCCATTCCTCTCTTTTCTTTAGGCCAGTACCCAATTTTGTTTTGGTAACATCTTGCTGGTCATCACTACAGGCAGAGCCAAAGTGAAATCCCTGCTCAGTTCTACTCCAGCTCATGCTGGGATTCAAAGCAATAATTGTCTCCAGGCACATTGTCATCTGCCCCATTCAGAACCATGGCACAGCAAACACAGTGAAGGCGTAGGCAGTACCCAATTTATATTCATATCACAGTTATGGAAAACAAGGCAACAAACAATCTGAAGTATGAACAGCAGCAAAAAGCAAATGGCTACAACAAAACATATCCCCCTTGTAAGCAGCATGCTGCTGTCTCTAGAACAGGAACCACTTCACACTTCTGAGATCTAAACTGATTGTTCTTCAATCTGTATGCATGCAAAGCAGCTGATTATTAATTAATCATCTGATGCACAAAACCATGTTAGCAAAGAATGCACTTGCAGGTATTTAATTCACAAAATCCATCCACTGACTTCAGCATCAAGTACACTAATTCCCTTTGCACATCCAGAAGTCAGAAAGCTTACCTTGCATAGACTGGAAATCACTCTGAGTGCTCAGCAGCTTTGCCCTGAGGTTATGGAGCTTTTAGCCCCTCCTACAAACCAAATTGCAGTCACTTCTCAGCTATTGGGCAACACCATTATTAATCACATAGAACACTTAGTTTTAATCACTTATTACCTAGAAGAAGAGAACACCTGACCAACGCTGACAGTGCACATGTGTAACACTTGTGAGAGGTCACCATCATTTCAGACAACTGTGACAGCACCATATTTTATACTTCCCATTTTCACTGTATGGCAATTTGCTACTTAACAATCATCAAAGCTGCCAAAAACCTTCCACGGTTTAAAAAAAAATACTGCGATATTAATCCAATTTTAATTAAATTATTTCATGATTCTGTAGTTTTGTACCTCTTTACACACGTCAGAAAAACTATTTCAGCTGGAATCCTTCATTGACAACCTTCTGTTCCCTTCCTTTAGAGGCAGGGGACGTTCCTTCAGGACATTTTCTTCTGAAGAATGTCGTTTTTGAAGACAGAAGTGTTTATTTGCTTCTGTCAAAGACATTACCCTGCATTTGACCTGGGGAAAACGATTGCTGCTAATGGGAGTAGGAGGTGGTGAAAGGAGAGTGCTATCAGGAGGGCCAACTGCTGTTTTATTTGATAACTGTGTTGATACCAAAGAGTTTAGTATCCTTTGATCTCCTCTGCCCCCACCTCCTGTCTAATCTACCTGGTTAGTGCCGTTGTAGGCAACACATGCACCCAAGGTCAATGTGCTCTGAAAAAATCTGCTGAATCACCCCAGGCTTGAATATGGGCCAGGATACTCTTTTGCTATTACAAGAGCAAGGGGAAGGGCAGGGTATGAACTGCAGTCAAAGAAATGTGTTGTTAAGACAGATATATATATATAATAATTGGTTTTACATACACAATACTGATTTCCTGATCAAGTGCAAGAACGCTTTGCGTCTTCAAACCTTGCAAACTTTCCTCTCCCATACAACGTGTCAGAATTCTTTTGGCTTAGGCTGGAACTATGCTCAAAATTCTGAAGCAGTCTTTGAAATGTGAGGGAAATTGGTGCATGCACAAACTGCATTGTGTTATTGTATCCATAGGACGAGGAGGAGGGAATGTAGGGAAAGGAGCTTCACCTGGGACTAAGCTGACCGGCAGGGCTATGCCCAGCCCTGCCTTGTTGCAGATACAAAGGACACATCTGGTGTTTTACACTATAAAAAAGCAACTGGATACTTCTTGCTTCTTCTGAGCTGCCGCTGCATGTGTCCAGCACACCTGAAAAGCCCAACTCACTATAACATCCCATGACACATTTCTCCTGAGCTCCACCCTCAGAATCCATCTGGTAGGTATGTAACCAAACACTCTTTTAAACTCAGGCATATGTTGACACAAGGTAGCCTTGCAGTTAGCAGTGCCATAGCTCCAGGGTGCTACCTGCTCACTGCTGCTCTTAGAGCTCTCTCTGCACACTCACATCACAACACGCTCCTCTGAAGCACATCCCCTGCTCTGAGATTTCTTCACATTCCCTCTAGTTTGCTCCCTTTCTCTCTCCTGCTTAGCTTGCAGTCACAGTTTGTGTCTTCTTGGCAACAGATAGTCTTACTGTGAGTACAGAAACACCCATCTCCATGGAAGCTCATCATGTTGGGTGGTACCTTCAACATGCTCTATGAGGCACAGCCACTGCTTCGCAGCAGAACTCAACCCAACCAACAGGTGCTCCAAACCTCTGCTCAGCTAACAGCTTGCCCTGGGGATTCACAGACAACTCAGTCTCCTTCAACAAAGTTCTCCTTTCACATAAATAGCAGCGTGATAACAAAGACTTGATAAAGTCGCAATCAAACTAGAGCAGCTTGATGCCTAAGTAATACCTGAAGCAGCACTACTGGGCCTGAAGAGAAATCACAAACCACCCACATCCGCTGCCTTGGGCCTCAGCTACACCCACCAGAGTGACTGCTAAAGCTGTGAGCGCTGTCTTTTCACTTCTTCTTGTGTGCGTTTTGTTCAGAACAATTCTATTCCCGGCCTTCCAGCAAGAAGCACATAAGCAAACTTCAGAGCGCGTCCGCAGTCTGCTGCCCGAACTTAAAGGTTCTTCCTCACGGCACGCAGACCCGCACGCAGCCCGGGGCGATGCTCTGCTCCCCGCACACACACCCACGGGGCTGCTCAGCCAGAAGGACCTTTAGAACACAGACCCTGCTGCAGCCAGCCCGGTCCTGGGACTGCAATTGCTTACCAGAGGGCGGTTTCCACTGGGACCGGGGCCAAAAGTTCGATCCTTCAACCACCCGAGCTGGAAAAGGCTCTTGAAAGAGTATAGAAGCAAATCACCGCCCAAGAGAGCACATCAGAGCCCCACACAGCGGCTCGGCACCAGCCCAGCCTGTCCCCCACCGCAGGAGCCGCCGCCGCGCAGACCAATCCCGCCCCGCCCCCGCGCTCCTCCCGGCCCTCCCCGGGCGTTCCGTGTCGGCTGTGGGCGGTCCCGGGGCCTCGGCGGGGTGCTTTGGTGTCTGTCAGGCCTTGCGTGGCGGTTTGCCGCCTTCGCGCTTCCGTGCGTGGCGGTGCCTCGGAAATGCGCTGCTGTGCTCGCCCAGTTAAGTCTGGGGAGCGCCTGTAAGAGAGAACGAAAGACCCCCCGGATGTGTGAGGAGCAGCAGGATGTCACTGAGCATGCACTTTAACGTCAATAGTGGGACTTTATTTGAGGAAAACTCTTAAGTATTTAAGGCAGTTTCATCCAGTGTACCGCCTAATTGAGTGATTTGCTTTGGAAGTATTTGCTGTAGGCTGAAGAAAGACACATCACAAACCTCACTAATTTCATTAATTTCACTCCACTTATCAGCAAACAGAATGAAATGGAGTTTCAGTGGGTTTAGGTTGATGTTCAGTGGAAAATTGCCATCAGTCTTGGTATATCTTTTTCCTCTAGGCGTGGTTTCCTTTGGCTGCCAGGCTGCAGGAATTTCTTGATGTTGGGGATATTGCTTGTTCTTGCTTTAAAACTCTACAAAACAAAGGGGAAACAGCACTGTGCTTAAGAACAATGGCAACTGTCAGAATAGCAGTTCATTAGGTTACGTGAGCCTGGTGGCAGGTCCCCAGTAGCACCATTTTAGGTCCAGTCCTTTAGTGTGCTCATAAATGATGTGGATGTATGACTCAGATGCATCCAAAGGAGGTTTGAGGTGATCCTAAGTTAAGAGGAGCACTTGACTCCCTGAAGGGTACAGAGACCTTGTAGACAGAGATCTCACCAAACTGGAGGACTGGCAGTCACCCACCACATGAAGTTTAACAACAGCGAACTCTGAATTCTGCAACTAGGACAGAGCAACCCTGGATGTATGTATGGAGTGGGGGATGAGAGGCTGGAGAGCAGTCCCATGAAAAGGGATCTGGGGTTCTGGTTGATGAGAAGTTGGACACGAGCCAGCAGTGTGCCCTGGCAGCCCAAAGGGCCAACACACCCTGGGGTGCTCCAGGCTCAGCACTGCCACTGCCACAGCAGGGGTTGTCCTGCACTGCTCAGTGCTGCGTGGCCTCACCTCCAGCTCTGCGTGCAGGTTTGGGTGTCACAGTATTACAAGGACAATAAACTATCAGGGAGTGTCCAAAGGAGGTCTACCAAGAAAGTGAAGGATCAGGGTGGGTGTGGAACAGGCTGCCCAGGGCAGTGGGCACTGCCTCAAGAGGCTGGAGTTCAAGAAGCATTTGGACAATGGTCTGAGACACTGAGTTTGAATTTTGGGTGGTCTTCTGTGGAGCCAGGAGCTGGAATCAATGGTCCTTGTGGGTCTCTTCCAACTCAAGACATCATGACATTTTAATAATCCATGCTTCAGCCTATTATACCTTTCAATACCCTGGCAGCTGGGGTGACAGAAGGCCACCGTAACCACCAATATTTCAGGCTGGCCAAAACCACTTAGGGTATCTGACTTTTATTTTCTTGCCCTCCCACCCCCATATTTTCTCAACCAGTTTAAAGCAGTGGTTCTGCTTTGGTTTATCTCCTTTAAAACTGTCTATGCAATTACCTGCAAGAGGGGAAATTTTGCAAGTGCATCAGGCTTCGACTCTTCCACCGCTAAAATGGTTTCCAGTAAATGCACGTCTGCTCTGCTCAGCTTGTTGCCAACAAGAAAGTCATGTCCGTGGTCCTTCAAAACCTAAAAACACAGAACAGGGACCAGAAGCAGGTGTGATTTGTGTGCCACTTAACATGATATCTTCAAAGTAAGGTCATCCACTACATGGAATTGTCATCATAGCAATGCAATGAGAACACCTGTAGTACCATCAGGTAATCTGACCACTCTGCCATCACAGCCATTATACATCTGTCCTTTCTCTTCTGCATCTTTATTTTTTTTTACTGACAGCTGAGGTCTAGCCCTCTTGCCTTCATTTCCATAGCCCCTGTAATTAGAGCACTCTTCCTCACTCAGTGTTGGTCTACGCATCATGGAACACAACCATCACGGTACAAAATTTACAAAAGACTGGAATTCAGCCCAGGCCATAGTAGGAGTATCTTGGACTCTTTCAGATGATGGGTAGCTCCCTTATTTCTCACCTGCTTCTGATTCAGTTTAGGGAATATTGGGGAATATTGCACTGGGGGCTCTCTGCATGTAGCCTGTGCCTCAGTTTCTTGACACCCTGCTTCCAGCTCACCCATCTTCCCTTTTTTTTCTTATTAAATTACAGAATGATCTGCAATCCTTCTTCTGTATGTATGCTGCAATGCTTCTAATGCATGTTTGGTCAGAGGGTCCTGTACTTCAGGAGGAGGCTTCATGTAAAAGCCAGTGCTATTGTGGCTTTTGTCTGAAACAACATACAGACTGAAACATGGACATCTGTGGAACTCAGTGCGTCCTGGGTCGTTGCAGCTCTGCCTATCTCCTAGATCTGCAGTGTCTTCTGTCTTCTCTGTGGTGTTCTGTCTCCAGTGTTATCCCACTCCCACCACAACCAAAGCAATTACATTTATGTGCTAATTTGTCCTTTCTGTTTTCCTGAATAAAAAACATTTGTGTAGACCAGGAATGGAATATCCTTTCTGTTTTCCTGAATAAAAAACATTTGTGTAGACCAGGAATGGAATATCAGGAAAACAATATTAAGCTACTAAATCTTTGCCACATACCTTCTCAAAGACTGGGAAATATCTGTTTGCGGCCTTATCCAAAGCATTAGCAAGATGTTCCTCCTTTTTATCTGCTGGTTGGACGACGTTCATCATGATTAACTCGTACAGATCTGCCAGTCCTTCCACATACATGTCAATTCTGAAAGGAACAGATCCAGTTGGTCAAGTGATATCTGGAGGTCCGAATAGTGGAAGAGGACCTAGCTTGAACCCATCAGTAAAAGGCTGTACCCCTTTATTTTTCACCAGGGGTGATAATTCTCTGTATTAAGTATTTTTCAAATATGAGTACAGAATTGGCATATGTGTATCCAAACCCATGCTAAAACACTCATCAGCTATGTTTAATCAAACAGTGGGTCTATACAATTCCTAACAGATATCTTGAATTGTGCTTATTAAATTGAAGAACTTTAACATACTTCAGGATAAACCGTGGTTCCCCAGTGCTTTTGCTTTTTTCTTTCTGATAACCATGTTGAACTCTGATCTTCATAAATTCCCTTACACCATCCTGCCTGCCTTATCTAGCTTTTTATTATCATAGCAGAGATCACCCATAATCGTGGTCAGCACATGCTGTAAAAAAACTTGCTGAACCACTGTGACTCTGAATGTGAGCCCAGATATTCTGTGTTGCGACATATTTTGCTACGCAGAAAAGTAGTATCAGCTATGAGCTAACAAACAAAGGTAGGATTGGTACAGTACAGGGCTCTCTCCTTCAGATCCTTCCCGTAGAGATTGTATTTCCCTGCTATGTAGTTGAGGATGGCTCTGGTCTGCACCATCTTCATCCCATCAATCTCCACCATGGGCACTTGCTGGAACAGCAGGGATCCATCTGGGGAAGAAGAAGACAAGGAGATGCTCAGCCTGTGACTGAAGATCATCTATGGGGATATGGGAAAATAACCACCATTTTTATTTATTATTCCTCACACTCATAATATGGTATGGAATGTGTTGCCATAAGACCATTTACTAGTGATGAACTAATAACTTATTATAAGTTCCTTGAAGTTTCTTCAAATCTGAAGAAGTACCCAAACGCAGATCTTTCTGCAATCATATGCTGAAAAACACAAGTCTGGAACTGCGTGGCCCTAATTCAGTTGATTTTTGTTGAGGTTAATACAGATTCTAAGCACTAAAAGATCTGCACCATCATGCATCAAATTCTGTTATGCCTTAGTAAGGATTTTTGAAACCCAGACTTCTGTTAATGTTTAACGTTAATACACATGTTAATATTTATCCCTGTGACTCCTACACTGACTTTCTATGAAACCATGCTTGAAGCAGGGAATAATGGTTGGCAATTCACACGAGTCCTGCATAAGCCAAATGCCAATCGGTGTGAGATCGTAGCTGTGTAAGTCTCTGGCTTGTCTGTGGAAGTCTTACACGAGGAAGGAAGAAGGCAAAATACCTCTTGGAACTGTTGGAAATCACATTTCTTGGCACAGCTAACCCATCAGCTGTGTCCACCTTTGTAGCCACAGTAAAGCAGGCACGCACACAAACAGAAACCTTGCTATTAAAGATATTTTCATTTGTGCTTGTGCCTCAAGGTGATCTGACTGAAGATAATATATCGACATAGGGCAAGTGCCAATGGGTACCAATGGGTTCCCATCTGAACACCAGCAAACGCTATTACAGTGTGGGTGATGGAGTGCTGGCTGAGGTTGCCCGGAGGCTGTGGAGTCTCCTCCTTGGAGAGCTTCAAAAGCTGCCTGGGTGTGGTCCTGGGGACCTACTCTGGGTGTCCCTGCTTGAGAAGGGGTTGTGCCAGATGGACCCCAAGGTGATGATTACTGCAGTGTATGTCTGCCATTCCATCTCTGCGAGCCAGTCTAGGTTTTCTTTTCAAGGGACATAAGATTCCTCTCGTGTTCTAGAACACACAATTCTAATGATCATTATTATCTGATCATTAAAAAGGGAAGGATACTTACCTGACTTTAACTTTTGGAGATCTTCCTTTTTTTCCAGAAATTTTTCTTCAAACTGCAGGGAATACGGAAGGAAAATTGTTTTTTGACAGCATGTTTTAACTTCTGCTTGTTATGACACAGCAAGGGCCCAAAACACAATGCTTTTGGGAACTCTGTTTCAGAAATGCCAAATCAGGTTTCAAAGAATTAGTTTGCCTTTACCCTATTGTCTCCTCATCCCTCTCCCATGCAAATTTGTATTTATGTGCCCATCACATTTTGGCTGAACCTGGAGTGGAGAGAAGGCTCAAAAGTTTATCTCTGGAAGAAACAGCAAGCATGATGCTGGAAGAGAGTAGACTTATACTACAGATCAGGAGGAAATTCTTTACTGTGAGTGGGGCGATACCCTGGAACAGATTGCCCAGAGTGGTTGTGAATGCCCCTCCATGGGGCTGGATGGGGCTTTGAGCAGCCTGGTCTAGAGGGAGGTGTCCGTGCCTGCAACAGAAGGGTCTTAAAGGTCCCTTCCAATGCAATCCATTCTATGATTCTATTCTTCTGTGCTTGTGTTCTGAGCGCTGGCAGGAGATGTTGCAGGGAGGAGAATAGGTACATTGATGCTGGAAAGGTGGATTCGTGTTAGAGGTCCTATTCCACAAGCTGACAAAAGGAGGGATGAAGACTATGCGCTCCTTGCAGCTTTCTGGCGTGCTGCCCATCACAACGGCAAACAAAAAGTTCAGCTCCTAAAACTCACACTCCCTGCTCTATTGTCTAGAAATAACTAAAGTTAAAACAATAAGTGAGAGTTTTATAATACACAGTATGTTTAGAGATAAACTTAGTTGTAATAGGCATAATATATACACTACTGACGTTGACATTTAACTACGGGCCTTCAGAAGATAAAGTGCTTGACTCCTCTGATTAGAGGACAGTAAGCCAAGTTCTGGTTTTAAATGATTTCTTTCAGCAGTCACGAGGAAGATGCCTTCATAATGCTAAGAGTGCGCTCGTCACATGATGCTTGGAAGTGAAAAAGGAAGTTGCTCTTCCTGTGAAGGGTGAGGAAGTGATGATCCCTTGTTTTGCAATGGTAGTGCATTTTTTTTTTATATGGAATACTGTAAATGAGTATTTGTCTCACGCTTTTAGTAGAACAACCATAGACATACCTCAACTCCAGCAGCCGCTAGCAGCCAGCGTACTGATTCCATTCGGCCTCGTGTGTTGGCATAGTGCAGAACTGGCTTCCCAGACATGTTCCCACGTATCTGATTTCCTGCTACCTAGAATAATGAACTATCACAAATAAAGAAGGATCAGAATGCCGTTCGTGAACCTCCAGCTGGTTCTCAAGCACAGCTCAAAGTTGTCTTCTTTTAAACCAATGACTGATGATGCAGGACTGTCATCAAATCAGAGGACATAAGAGAGAATAGAATGACAGGTTGTAATGAATTTTCAACACACAGTTTAGTTAAGCAGAACTGTATACTGAAAGAATTTGGCCCATATCAGAGAACATGCAAAGCAAAGACCACTTCCAGCTCAAAGTATTCAGCTCTGCCAGAAAAGCTGGTTGTGTGATACACACTGCTCCATACACAATATAAACTTACTAATTGCTGTAGCTTATTCAGTAGCCATTAGACTCCATTTTAAAGTGACAGGAAAGATTTTCCCCTCACTCCTTATACATACTCAATCTAATTCACAATGGTCCCCATTCCTCTCCTTTCTTTAGGCCAGTACCTGAAGGTACAGAATTGAATTTGTCTCTGGTATCACTCAGCTGCTATCCCCACAGGCAGAGCCAAAGTGAAATCCCTGCTCAGTTCTACTCCAGCTCATGCTGGGATTCAAAGCAGAAATTGTCTCCAGGCACATTGTCACCTGCCCCATTCAGAACCATGGCACAGCAAACACAGTGAAGGCGTAGGCAGTACCCAGTTTATATTTGTGTCACAGTTATGGAAAATGAGACAACAAACAATCTGAAGTATGAACAGCAGCAAAAAGCAAATGGCTACAACAAAACATATCCCCCTTGTAAGTAGCATGCCACTGTTTCTAAAATAGGAACCACTTCACACTTCTGAGATCTAAACTGATTGTTCTTCAACCTGTATGCATGCAAAGCAGCTGATTATTAATTAATCATCTGATGCACAAAACCCTGTTAGCAAAGAATGCACTTGCAGGTATTTAATTCACAAAATCCATCCACTGACTTCAGCATCAAGTACACTAATTCCCTTTGCATATCCAGAAGTCAAAAAGCTTACCTTGCACAGGCTGGAACTCACTCTGAGCACTCAGCAGCTTTGCCCTGAGGTTATGGAGCTTTTAGCCCCTCCTACAAACCAAATTGCAGTCACTTCTCAGCTATTGGGTAACACTATTTCTTAATCAATTTAAAGATCTAGTTTAAATTACTTATTAACTACAGGAAATGAATTCCTGACTAATGCTGACAGTGCACATGTGTAACACTTGTGAGAGGTCACCATCGTTTAGGACTACTGTGCCTCTGTGCCTAGTTTGTACCTTTTCACGCACATTTTATCAACTATTTCAGCATGAATCCTTCATCAGTTTCATTCCCTTCCTTTACAGGCAGGGGATGTTCCTCCAGGACATTTAGGGCATTTTCTTCTGCTGAATCTCATTCTTGGACACAGAAGTGGTTTGTGCTTTCTTTCAAAGATATTACCCAGGATTTGACCCTGGGAATTGATTGCTACTAATGATAGTAGAATGTGGTGAAAGGAGAGTGGTCGGTATCAGGAGGGCAAACTGCTAACTGTTGTCTTTTGATAACTGTGTTTATTCCTAAGGGACTGTACTGCATGAACACCTTTGCCCCATCCTCCTGTCTAATCTATCTGGTTAGTAATGCAGGCATCACGTGCAGGCAAGGTCATTGTGCTCTGTGAAAATCTACTGAATCACCCTAGGTCTAAACGTGAGCTGGGATATTCTTCTGCTATTACACAGAGGGAGTGTGAAACGTAGTCAAAGAAATGAGTTCTTATGTCGCTGGGCTCTCTTCTTCAGGTGCTGATGATGAGGGATAGCGTAGATTTGCTGCTCAGCCACCAACACCAGAGTGTCCACACCATGGTGCGTGTCCCAGGGCATTTACGGAGATCAAACTGTGTGTGTCAGCTCAGTGAGGAGGTGGGTGGTGTGTTCCTGCAGTGGCAACAGTGACAGTGGTTCAACTCTTCTTTCTGGTGCAGATTTTGAGAGTTCAGCATGCAGGCTCTTGTTCATCACTGGCAAAATGCATAGCCAGTGGAGGTGACTACGCTGAAAAACCTTGTATTGTAGTTGAGAATTTGTTCTATCGATTAGTGTTATTGTGCACCTTGTATCAGTTGTAGTTTCCTTCTTAATAAATAGGAGTCATTACTTTCCAAGTGATGTACATATTAACTCACTATTAGGTAGATTATCTATTAATCATTTGCAAGCCTTGCCTTGACAAAGCCTTGAACTCTAGGGAATATCCTAGAAGGTCTAGGAACTGCACCTACCATGACTTCACCTTCATTGTATCAAAGAACTGCAAGGTAGGAATTTGAGCATGAAAGTTAATCACAGTGTAGACAGCTTGGGTAAAACTCATCTCACCTAAGCTTGTAGACGCCTACATCCGGTCCAGCCATCTGGTCTCCTTTAAATAGACCTAAATCCAGGAAGGACGAATCCCTCACCAAACACTGAAGCCACAGCTGATATCCAAAGCCAGCAGTATGCACTCAAAAGGTCAGTATCTGCCACGTGTGAAGGCATCTGATTTTTAAGTACTTCTCCGTTCAGATGAACCATCCATGTGGGAAAGCTAGGGGAAATCTCAAATATAAACCTTAATAGCTTAACAGAGAGAATGTTCAACACTGGTGCTGCTGCTGGCCACCAGCTTGTTCCCTACTGGGGTCTTCCTCTCAAATAAAGAGAAAGATATATGCAATTATTGGTTTCTCATACACAATACTGATTTCCTAACAAAGCACAGGAACGTTCTGCGTCATCAAACCTTGTGAACTTTCCTCTCCCATACAACATGTCAAAATTATTTTGGCTAGGGCTGGGACTATGTTCAAAATTCTGAGGCAGTCTTTAAAATGTAAGGGAAATTGGTGCATGCACAAACTGCATTGTGTTATTGTATCCATAGGACGAGGAGGAGGGAATGTAGGGAAGGGATCTTCAGCTGGGACTAAGGAGACGTGCAGGGCTATGCCCAGCCCTGCCTTGTTGCAGATACAAAGGACACATCCGGTGTTTTACATTATAAAAAAGCAACTGGATACTTCTTGCTCCTTCTGAGCTGCCGCTGCATGTGTCCAGCACACCTGAAAAGCCCAACTCACTATTATATCCCATGACACATTTCTCCTGAGTTCCACCCTCAGAATCCATCTGGGTAGGTATGTAACCAAACACTCTTTTAAACTCAGGGATATGTTGACACAGTTAGCAGTGCCATAGCTCCAGGGTGCCACCTGCTCACTGCTGCTCTTAGAGCTCTCTCTGCACACTCGCATCACAACACGCTCCTCTGAAGCACATCCCCTGCTCTGAGATTTCTTCACATTCCCTCTAGTTTGCTCCCATTCTGACCGTTATGTCCTCACTACCCTAGAGGGAGAGATATCAGCCACATGTTTGTTAGTTTTACCCTCAACAGTCGGGACGTGAAAGGGATGAAAAGTGGAGAACTGATGGGCAATACAAAATTCTGTTTTGAAACCCACGGTGGGCATGGAAAGGAAGACTTTTGCACCAAGTACAGTAAGTCTGTATTTGCTGCCTTGTCTCTCATTCTGCGTGGATCCTGGACCGTCGTTACGGCTTGTTAAACTGCTGGTGCTCTCTGTGCCAAGAGTGGTTTAAACCATTGCATGTACAGGACCATGTGCCAGGTCCTGTACTTTGGCCACAGCAATCCCAGCAGCACTACAAGCTCAGGAAGAGTGGCTGAAAAGCCACACGGAGGAGAGGGATCTAGGGGTATTAGTCAACAGCCATCTGAACATGAGCCAGTAGTGTGCCCAGGTGGGCAAAAAGGCCAGTTGCATCCTGGCTTGGATCAGAAATAGTGCTGCCAGCAGGAGCGGAGAGGTGATCATCCCCCTGTACTCAGCACTGGTGAGGTTGCACGTCGAGTACTGTGTTCAGTTTTGGGCCCCTCGCCACAAGGAGGACATGGAGATCCTGGAGTGTGTCCAAAGGACGGAGATGCTGTGAGGTGTCTGGAGTAAAAGTCTTACGAGAAGTGGCTGAAGGAGCTGGGGTTGTTCTGTCTGAAGAAGAGGCTCAGGGGAGACCTTACAGACCTCTACTGCTACCTGAAAGAAGGTTGTGGCGAGGTGAGGGTCAGCCTCTTCTACGTAACAGTGATGGGGCTAGAGGGAATGGCCTCAAATTGCACAAGCGGAAACTCAAGTTGGACATTAGCAAAGATTTCTTCTCTGAAAAAGTAGTCAGGCACTGGATCAGGCTGCTCAGGGACGTGGTGGAGCCACCATCCCTGGAGGTGTTCAAGAAACATTTAGATGTTGTACTAAGGGACGTGATTTAGTGGGAAAATATTGGTGAAAGGTGCACAGTTGGACTTTTTGGAAGTCTCTTCAAACCTCGGTGATTCTATGACTCTATATTCAGTTAAAGACCCCACTTCGTCTCACTGCATCCTAACAGAAGTAATTGTTTGTTCTTTGGTTTTACAGCTAATGCAAAGGTGTAGGGAAAAGGTAAAACCAGACACTTTTTTATTACACCAAAAGCAGAGAAATTGATATGTTTAATTAAACAATTTCTTCTGGCTGTGACTCTGTTACTGTTTCTTCTCACTGTGTTTGCAGGAGACCAAAATCTTGGCTGCCCATCTCTGTTGAAGGAACAGTGGTCACAGCTGCCTACAGTGGTGCAGCTCTGAAGGGAGCATGCATATTCTGCTGCCTGGGAGACCATGTTGGTGGAAGGGAGCTTTAAAGATCATTTGATCCAACTCTCCTGCAATGAAGAAGGACGTCCACAGCTAGATCAGATTGCTCAGAGCCCCATACAGCTCCACCTTGAATGTTTCCAAGGATGGGATGTCCACCACCCCTCTTGGCAATCTGTTCCAGTGCTCTCAGGTCTCCCCGGAGCCTTCCTTTCTCCAGGCTGAACAGCTCCAGCTCTCCCAGCCTGTCCTCATCGCGTAGGTGTTCCATCCCTTGGATCATTCTGCCATGCTAGCACTTCATCACTCTCCTTACAAAGGAGTAAGTTCCCTACTCTGACAAAGAGTTCTTTGCTTCCATTCTGCTTTGTTTGCATGTGTTGCAAAGCGTTACACAACAAAAAAAGCAAACCTGTCACATTGCCAAACAGAATGCTTTATTTCACTCTTCTATTATTTCTACCATTGCTTTTAAGTACAATAAAACTTTACTGAGTTTCCTACTTCCTTTAAGGTTTTGGGTTTTGATGTCTTTCTTCCCAGCACTTTGGGACTTAGTGAAGTTAACACTGCACTCAGTTTAGCTTAAAAATTTTCTTCACAGTTGCTACATAATGTTCATCTGGTGGGGGCTTCCTTGGGCTGCCAGGCTGCAGGAACTTCTTAATTGTAGGCATGTTGCTCATTTTGGTTTTAAAAGCCTGAAAAATAAAAGCGAGAGAGAGAAATCCTGACGATGTGAGCAGCAACGTTTCATGCACAGAACACTGGGCAGCTTCTTCCCCCTGCTGGTAGAATAGATTCATTCAGGCGCTGAGCAGGTCTATGCAGGTTCCTGCCGCCTAACACGAGGACACAGATGCTGCCAAATGCTTATTCTTACCAGCAAAAGCAGTGTTGGAAAAAGCAACAGATCTCCACTGCCTGCAAGAAACTGGAGGCAAAACTGCAATATCTAGGAGCATCAGGGATTGGTTTGAAAGGTCCATGTGCACCAACCAAGCTCATGTCCTTCTTTTTCTTTTCCATTGCTTCTTATGCTGGTGCAAACTTACCACCCAGGCAAACCAAATTAGCAACATGATTTCTACCGCACCACAAGGCACTTCTAAGATTGTATGGGTGAAGGTGAAATGGCTGGAAGCAGTCTTTGCTCAACTCAGCTGTCCTGTGAAGGCTTCTCGTGCTGTGTGTCTCACCTCAACACAGCCAAACCATGGAGCTGGCAAATATAGCATGGGCCTCAGGCTAGTTCCCAATCTAGGGTTGTGTCTGGTGGCTAGGATGAGGATGACTTGGGCATCTCAGATGACAATAGATGCCTTCTCTCACTGTACAGTCTGAGAGGACTCCCTGGAGCAGCTTTTGAGCATCTGGAGACCCCACAGTTAGCTCAGCAATCTTATGCACATAAGAACCTCCTCTGAGAATGGGACTAAGGGAGAGGAGCTTCACAGAACAACAGCCATTTCTTGCTGGCACATGAATGAACATTTCTTCTTCCTTACAAGCACTGGAAGGATAAGGGGGAATGCAAGAAGGAGCAAGAAAAGTAAAAACTGTGAAGTAAATAAACACCAATATTAGAAGTATTTTCTCTTCTGGCCATGAAGGCATCCTTATGATTCAAGTCATGTCAGAAGAACTGTGCCCATACCTGGTGGACAAGATATTTTCCCAAGAGATGGGAACTAGAGGCCAGAATTTCCTGAGGCTGAAAAATGGTGCACAGCTTGCAGTCTGGCACAAAATTCTGACAACCCTGTCGCTAAAGCAGCTCTTTCTGTCATGCTAAATTCAGACTTAAACTGCTGGGGTTGGGATTTGAGGGGGTAGGAGGAGTATCGCATCTCCTCCCCGCCCCATTCCCTCAAGTACCAAGCAGAAATTCCAGTTGGGATCGTCTGATGCTGGACTGCTTATTTTGTTCATGGGATCAGAGCCAAAGTCTTTGAGTGCATCCTTCAGGTTAACTGTTTTTAAGCACAAAGCAATGACCTCAAGCAGGGCATCATCAGTCTAAATCTGCATTGCTAGCACTGCTCTACTTACCAAGATTACCGGCACAAGGTTGAACTACGGAGCAGTATTTGCTTTTTTTAGTCTCAGACTATTTGGATCCACTGTATCACAGCTCTGACTCCTGCAGGTTCGCTCATGCACTGGGCTCTACAGCATGCTGCAGATCTGGAATTTTCTGATTTCTGATTGCCTTACTTCCACTTGGTTGCACATTTTGTACATGGTACAAAAGCAGAAAATTCATCCTTGATGACATCAAGTTGATTACTGGAAAAAAACTGTGGGTTTTTTTCACTGGGGCTTGAATCTCTAGCCATGCTGTAGTAAAGTTAATGGAATCCCAAATTTATAACACCAGCCAGTACAGAAAGTGGCACACTCTTTCATATTCTAACACGTCTATCCATGTCACAGAATTAGTTTGTTATTAGTATTAGGTAGCATTTACAAGCAGGAAGCAGGAAAACGAAAACAAGGCAGCTCAGGTCAGTGGTTTCCTTAGAATGACATTGATTTCTACTGAGATGGCATAAGCCACTTGAAGAGGGAGAGGTATGCCTTAACAGGGTTAAACAGGGGCACGGTGCCTTACAACAAATCAACAAAATCCATTCCCTGCTGTGCTTTACGTCAAACAAACATAAACACTGGTAGTTCATTGAAGAGCCCACAGTACTGACTTACATAGAATGGAGAGACAGTCACTGTGGGACTGTCCCCTTGCAAAATCTTTGAGGTCTTTGTACTGTGTGGTTCCTGAACACGAGTGTGTTCAATAACATCATTACCTGCAGCTGAGGAAACCCAGAAAGCACAGAAGGCACTTTCTCCTCCACTGCTAAAATGGCTTCCATGAGCTGAACATCTGCCCAGCTGAATCGGTTTCCCACAAGAAAGTCTTGGCCATGCTGTTTCAAAACCTGCAGAGTACAAGAGAGCACGGGTTGCAGATGGTACCTGGCAGCTAAGCCTTATGGCACAGCTGCAGAGCTAATCAGTGGCTGTAAGTGATGATAAGTGAAGTTTCACTTTTTAGCTAGAGATCTGTGAGCCCAAATCACTTCACTGTTGTTGGAAAAAATCAGAACTTCTAGTACACATATTACAACCTCTGGTCACTTGGTAATGATGAGTGATGATCGGTACTGGGAAAACAGACAAAGCCACACACTTAAATAAGCTATTAACAGTCATAAGGTTACAAATAGAGACAGTGGAGGAATTTAGATATTTAATTTATGGTTCTGTTCAACATACAGGAAGCAAACTTAGTATGCAAAATCAACATAGCTAACCAAAGAGAATCCCTGCCTCTGGGAGCAAGTTGTTGCAGTAATAGGAACTTCCAGGATACCTTCATTATTGCTTTCCATCAAAACTAAATGAATGTTACAAAAGTGAACAGCGTTGCCAGGTCTTGTGGGTTTGGTTTGTTGTTTCTGCAAGTGAGGCGTGCAGAAATCTGAGGCTGTTGTTTTACTAAAGCAGTCCCAATACCTCAGTGTTTTTGTCTATCTGATTTACTTGCGAGGGATTTCTGCATTCTTCAACTGAAGGACAGCAGAGAGATGTGCTCTGAACAAATACAAGAGTGGGATTTTCTCTCACGGAAAAACACAACACCAACATATGTGCTTGCTTTTACATCAGTAAAAAGATATGCTGTGTAAACTGAAAACATTTCACTTTGTTTGCTTGGTGGCTGTTCCGGTATTACAGCCCTGGCAACATAAGCTAACAAACAGAAGATTTGCTGTATCATTTCCCCTTCTTTGTGAGAGCCAAGTGGACTGAGGATCTGCATCTAACTGTACCACAGGCATGTTCTTACTTTTGGGAAAGTTTCTGATAGTTGTAAATGCAAGTTTTCTAGGCACATCCTTTCTGTCACGTACCTTTTCAAAGACAGGGAAGTACCTCTCTGTTGCCTTCTCTGCAATTGTGGCAAGATTTTTCTCCTTTGCCTCAGGTGGAGAGAAAGGAAACACCAAAATCAATTGCATCAGGTCTGATATTCCTTCCACATACATGTCGATCCTATTTGGGGGGAGGCAATAGACAAGAGCATGGGGTTTATTTCATTTGTATTCCAATTAACTAAGGCAACTTACAGGAACTGTGTATGACAATCACAGTGCCAAGTTTCATAGCCAAAACTAAACTCAAAACAAAGGTAGGTAAGTTTTAAAAGGACGAAAAGCCCATTTCTATTCATCAGCACTTCATAAGCAGTGGCTAAAACCTACACAAAGGCTACAGCCTGCTTTGTTGCGATAGCCTTTCTCACCCCTTTCCATTGGATTTACAGGGTAGCATTTGTTCTAGGTAATGTGGCTATCAAATAACAGATTGCTCATTAAGCAAGAGGAAGTGTTACGGTACAGGGCTCTCTCCTTCAGGTCTTTCCCATAGAGATTGTATTTCCCTGCGATGTAGCTGAGGATGGCTCTGCACTGCACCAACTTCATCCCGTCGATCTCAACCAGTGGCAGTTGATGGAACAGCAGGGATCCATCTAGGACAGAAAGTCGAAGGAGAGCTTGTTAATTCCTCCTGGACTTCTAGCTTTACAGGAGAGAGCATTTCTTTTGCAGTGCAGATCACGGACGCCTTTCCCTAACTCTGAAACTCCATGTGGTTAATTAACATTGTGGGAAAGATCAAACGCTGTCTGGTAGGCATCAGCTTTGCAGCTCGGTCAGAGCAGTGCAGCTGGGCCCCGTGCTTTGCAGCTTTGCCAGAGCTGCACTGCCTGACGGGAACTGGCACTTCTCCCTTGAACTCCTGGCCCCTGGTACTGCTGGCAGGAGAAGGCTGACCCAGCAGTTCCAGCCCCAGGGGCCCGAGGAGAATGAAGAGCTGTGTTAAATCTGAACTTCAGAACAAAAAGCCCAATTATTCTGAATGCAGATCAGTTCTCTGGCAGGCACATAAATACGGGTGGAAATAAAAAAAAAAAAAAGAGGTAGTACCACAGTAAGACTGAGCTACTTGGATAAAGGGACAGGTCAGGGCACTGGGAGCAGCAGTGCCAGATTCATTGTGAGGCAGTGAAGCCATGGATGGGGAGTGTGACAGCAGCTTGCTGCTTCACTAAGTTTTGCACAGTTGCTCCAGAAACAGGACTTTGAGCATCCCTGTAGATTTCCACTACAGGCCTGTCTGTCCCCAGTGTCATTTCACAACAGCTCAAACCCATCCAGCCGTGCTACCACCACCCCCTCCTGCCCCTGTGCTGACAGCCCTGTTTTCTCCCAGTGCTGGAAGCAGTCTGGCTGATCCTTTAGCGAGGCTGTGCTGAGGCCTTGTGTTCGGCACAGCAAAGCCAATCTTTTCTAGTGCAGTTTTCTGCTGAATTCATTTGCCAGCTTTGGAGATACTCTCTGCTCCATTTACATTTTTCGGGGCATCCAAAGAACAATCCTGACCTGTTGAAATCACACTGAAGCTCTAAATCCAAGTAGACAGCTGCCACTTTGCATTGCTCAAAGTTAAGCATTTATTGTAATTGCTTGGTCATTATTAATAGTGATTTCTTCCAAGTACAAGAATTCACGACACATTTACCTACTCTCTTTTTGCAGAGCTACTAAAATACTCTGCTAACCAAGAATCAATGAAAAATCTTCACTACATCACTAATTTACAGCTTAAATTCAAAAAGCAGCTCTCTTTGTGGCAAGGAATAGCCCATTTATTTCTCATAAACACTAACAGAATGATCCTGTGTCATCATGTCTTACCAGAACACACCTCTGCACATTAGGAAAGAATATTACCTGTAAAAAGACCCCTATCTAGCAGAAATAACATAGAATGGGAAGAAGAGCAGCTATACAAGCATACTTCTCAGCAAGAAGTTGCACTAAGTAGATAATAAATCTGACTTTCTGCCCCTTGACAAGAAGTATAGTGTAGCAAATGTGAGGACACCGAATGCCTGCTTTGTTTCCTCTCTACAGAGAAGAATTTTTCTCTTATGACCATCAGTAGGCTGCTTCTCCTGGTTCTGCAATGGAACCACTTCACATAAGCACTGCACATAACATACATGCAGGATTTAAAGCAGTTTGCCACTTATTTTGCTGACTGCACTGTGTGTCTGATGATGGTCTGTGCGCATACATTAAAGATGTAAGGGCCTGTTTGCCACAGAATAGCAATGCTTCTCGACATCAACCTGTGGCTATGTAGATCCAGCCAAGCCAGCTGGTCTCAGGCCAGTGGGTACAGACCTGGCCAGGGTGATGTACTGGAGTCTCAGTCTCCATAGCAGCTGCCTGGCTGCAGGGGGCTCACTGGGAATGGCTCCTGGCCTGGCCTGGATCCCAGGAAGTGCTGGAGGATTGCTAGAAGACCATCAGTTGGCACAGGCCAGAGCCACACCTGGCTGGTGGTAACTGTGCTCTGGAGTCTGCGCTCAGGGCTGCCTGGCACAAGGCACGCTGGCAAGGAGAGAGAAAAAAACTGGAGGGAGAGGGAGTGGTGGTTACTCATGTTCAGTCCTGCTTCGAATCATCTGGCAGCACTCCACCACATGACTAATATTCATCTTTCTTTGACTTAACGTATCAAAGCCAGCCTTTTTCTTTGTGCTCTGAGCCTCTAAAGCTCAGTATACGCATGTATATGAAAAGCCTTGAATTTCCTTAGAAGACTTCCCTGTCCTTTTCATCACCACTTAGTTCTCCTCTCTGGCTACAGATAGGCTTCCTTACTAAATGCTGAATTATGCCATTCTGTTTGGGTTAAATACCTTTGAGAAGGAAATTCAGATTTGGGCTTTCAGGACCTAAGCTATTGTATTTAAGGCTGTATTTGTTGTCTTTACAGCACGCAGCCCTCCCACATCATCGGATTCCCAGCCAGCTAGACCTGCAACTGATCTCACCGATACCACTTTTTTTATTGCTGTTGTTTTGTTCATTTTTGTTTTGTTTTCAGCTTTCCTTTAAACACAGCTTTCCCCACCTGAGTGGGCAGCCAGAACACAGCCAAGTCCTTTTCAGGGTGTCTCTTTGCTGCACTCGGGTGTTCCTGTCTTGGGCAGCAGGAAAAGTTCAGGACAGGCACACCTGGCAGTGCTTCTCACAGGCCCAGCTCCTTCCCCACCTGGGCAGCAAGGCCTTCTCCTTCCAGGGTGGCTGCAGAGGGCTTCGAACTGGGCTTCAGCTGACCAAGTATGAAGGCCAGTGGCTGGGGGTTTGCATTGCTGTTGGGATCTGGTCTCACTCCTAAAGTTTATGTGAAGGCTTTCTGGCTCCTTGGACCATGCCAGACTTACCTGGGGGAAGATTCCTGGCTACAGCTCATCCAGCACAGATGGCCTCCTACCTTACTGCCATGTCAAGTCCTGCCTTAAACTTCCAAATACTAGCCACGTTTAATGTGCTACTGTGAGCACAGTCTTAGAAGCTATGACTTCTATCTTATAGAAGTTATTTGGTACTGCAAAGAACAGGTTACACAAAACCAGTGTTTCAGCATTCTAGAAGTTTGCATTGGTTTAAGTAAACTGCTTTTAAATCACAAATGTACCTAAAAACGAGCAACTTTCTGATGGCCAAAGCCTCAAGCATCACAGTCTTACCTTGGCATAACTTCAATAACTGCTCTCTTGTTTCCAGAAAAATTTCTTCAAACTGGAAAAGAAGAGAGAAGAGCTCTTTATGTTTCTGGCATTTTTCTCCAACTGACTGCATATAACCTCAAGCAGAGCAATCCAGCCAAGCAAAACACGATGAGCTGGGGCTTCAGCTGTGCTGTTTGACTGTGAATCCCCTGAGGACTCTCCACCCATCCCAACGGCTGGATAGCAGCGGAAGGGCCTGGCCACTTCTGCCTGGTTGCACTGATTCAGAAATTACTGGAGTGCAAGCAGAAGACAGACATCTACAGGGAAGAGCAGGCTGCAGCCAGTGCCAAGGGAAGCACAAGGTCAATCAGCTCTTTCTAACACCACCCCAAGAGCACGTGGGTCAACAACATCCTTTTTTTTATACGCTTTGCAACTGCAATCTAAATAAGACTGAGCAAAAGTGATTTTGCACAGCTGGAAAACTTAGATTCATTAAAGGCCTTTTAAAAAATCCCTGTTTAGACCCACTAGGATTACTTCAGAAGACTGATGCCAGCTCTGTGAAACCCAAAGCTCCACTGAGTTTGCATTCCAAATACCAGCCACTGAACAGGGTAGGTCCAAACCTGAATTAATTCGAAAAAGAACTTATTCACCCTTTTGCAGTCACTTATTCCCTGTGTACATATTAAATTGTTTCACGCAGTGTCCATTTAAAGAGCTGAGTGCCAACCAACCTCCACTCCAGCTGCAGACAGCAGCCATCGGATGGACTCCATTCGCCCTCTCCCATTGACATAGGTGAGCCTGGGCTTCCCCGACATGCTTCTGAGCTCCTGGTGCCTTGAAAAATATTAAGCTGAAAACAAAGATCTCATAAAGCAGGTGTAAGTACATTATTTGGGGGGAAAAAAAAGAGAAAAGACTCTTATTCTCACTACATCTACTGCAAGTATACATTATTTGACTTAAAATATGAGAGACGGATTAGTGACAATGCAGCCTATAGAATCACAGAATCATTAAGGTTGGAAAAGACCACCCAGATCATCTATTCCACATGTCAACCCATCCCCACCACGCTCGCTAACCACGTCCCTCAGCGGCGCATCCACACAGTTCCTGAACACCTCCAGTGACGGTGACCCCACCACGTCCCTGGGCAGCCCATGCCACTGCATCACCACTCTTTCTGAGAAGAAATGTTTCCTAATTTCCAATCTGAACCTCCCTTGGCTCAGCTATTACCTCTTGTCCTGTAATAGGAAAGATGCACTGAGTGGTAAAATCTTTCCAGTGCTACTAGGAAGGGGTTTTCGTGGTCTTCTGCAAAAACAGACGTGTTTAAACAAGCAATCTGAATACTGAGCTGGAGGGGGAACCTCGCTGTATTACAAGAGATTAATACAAAGCCACTGGAAATCCTACCATGCCCTCAGGGCAGTTACTCAGTAACCTTCATTGCTGTGATCCCCACTGAAAAGAGGGAAAGGAAAAGGTGTTTTACTGCAGGCTAAAGTGTAGCTAGCTTTTCTTTTTTTTTGCCAGATGTCAGAGTGGGTCACACAGCTTCATCTGTCATCCACTTCATCCTTAAAGTAAATGAATCATTGATCTTCCCTCTGTTCCAAGAGGCAGATTGAGCTGCCTTGGCACTCATGGAATCATAGAATAGCTTGGGTTGGAAGAGACTTCAAAGATCAGCTAGTTCCAAACCCCTGCCAGGGGCAGAGTTGCCAACCACTAAATCAGTTGCTAAATCAGTCATCTTGGATGGCCTCAGCCTGTCTCCTTGGTGCTTATGGTCTCCCCCAAAACCACACCGGCAACCTGTCTGCAGGTGCCCCCAAAATGTATCCCAGGGCACCAGCACACCATGATCTCTGCAGCTCCCATCATGGCACACACCTTTGCACCATGAGGGAGTGTGGCACAGGCAGAAAGTCGGCATGAACCTACTTCATGCAGTATGGACAAACAAATGGGTTGTTTGTGTTGAAGCTGGAGCATATATTTGCCTTAATTTCTCTGTGTTTCATTGCCCTAATTGCTAAAAACCAGGACTCGAATCCCCCCTTCACAAACATGATAGTGTCATACACTACAGAATGGGAGGAAAAGAACGTAGAAATGGGTATCATAAGGATGTCCTAAAACCAAAACAAGATAAAAACAAACAAACAGAAATCCTACAGATGATTTCAGTTTCCTCAGAGCGAAAAACAAAAGCTGCAGCGCTCACACTGTTGCTATCACATGACTGCACTCACACTTCATTTTCCATTTAAATAAGGCTCAGTGCATTCTAGAGATATTTTCTTCAAATCACGCTGCTTTTTAAGTGTGCTTGTACATTCAGGCAATACTTTGCCAAAACGCCATTTTAAAGAGCAATGAGAACAATTACGGTAAGAATTAAGTTATGCTTTTACAATAGGAAAGGATGGCTCATGTGATTTTGACAACATAACCCAAATACAAAAGAGAAAATATCACCTCCAGTTTTAGAACGCAAACAACGGTTGCTAATTAGGGTCCTGCCTGTAAGTCAGTGGTTGCATTTGTTTCTACAAATGCTGAGTGAACAGTTTTAATGACGTGACTGTACAGTTTATCTATCTATCCGCAGCCAACTGGTGCCTCTTCATCACCACGCTTATCGGAACCATTGCATAGTATCATTCCAACACACATTGACCCTGCTTGTAATGCACCAAAACTTACAGTAAATAGGATGTTAACTATACAGCCAAGGGTTCTACAACTGCGCGGGAAAACATAGGCAGTGAAAAGCATTAGGCAACATTTTATTGCTTTACAGGAGTGAGAAATCCTTTATACCATTGAATTATGTGAAGAGTAATCACAAGTAGACAATAAAACCCTCCCATCAGCTGCAGCTTTCTAAAGTAAATAATAACTCCATCAGCCATAAGTAGATTTTAACAGTCTTAAACCTCTGACACAGAAAGAAAGACTTGGTTTTTTGTTTTGTTTTGTGTTTTTTTGTTTTTTGTTTTTTTGTAGTCTTCTCAGCCTTAGATCCACCAAACTGACTACACTGACTACAGAGGGCCCCGCTACACACAGCTCATAGATCAACACCTGTGTTACGGTGCCTGGATCTGAAGCTGAGTCTTGGACATGTGCCCGTGCGCCTGTTGCCACTGGAGATGGGCAGATACCATTCCAAACTTGCTGGCGACCTTTGTCCTTCTGAACAGACAGCCTGGTGCTTGGCAGGAAACTGCAGGTGAAGTCAGGCTCGCAGCATCACCACTTTGGTGGAAACCCACAAATCACCATTGCTTCAAGCACAAAAGTAAGTGGATGTATCTACATACATATGCATTTACCGCTTTTGTCTAAACTCCCCATTTCTGTCCTATTCTTTCCCTCAGTGCTTAAGAATCTGCTCTACCCAGATGTGAATCACACTGCAGGGTTAGTTTCCTGATTAAAAAGATCTTTCTTGCTCTATATGGTAGCCCAAACACTTAAAGAAAAGGTAGTTCAGAAGTCCATACTTACCTTCTGAACTCAGTCTCCACTGCTTACAGGCACAGTCTCACCTCTGGTTTAACTTGGGAGCTCCTCCTACGCCTGGGGAGTTCCCAGCCATACCCAAT
Organism: Gallus gallus; assembly: GCF_016699485.2. Taxonomy (NCBI): domain Eukaryota; kingdom Metazoa; phylum Chordata; class Aves; order Galliformes; family Phasianidae; genus Gallus; species Gallus gallus. Next base: position 88,057,544 of record NC_052534.1, on the reverse strand, counting down.
AAGAGAGAATTTCTCCTATTGCCATTAGTATGACGTTAGGGAATTTAAAGGCATATGTATCTGAAGGTGCCACTCAAGGCAGAGACTCCTTTGCAGCCTGCTGATTTGACCGTACTATGGGGTAGTCCCACAGTTTCTATCATAGCCATCTATTCAAGCTCCTCTTCTGGAGTTACTGGGGTGTTTTACACACATATAAGAGAAAGACAATTTAAAACACTGAGAACACCATAAGTTCTTCTGTATCTTATTTAAAATAACAGCAACTTTTTAAAAACTAACCAGTAAATCTTCTAGGCCTATCTTAACAGTAACCAAGATTCTTATTTTCAGTGCTGTCTGGCATAAAAAGAATACCCAAAGTAGGGGATAACAATTCCCAACTACTTCTAAACACAGCTTGCTGGTGACAATTTGCTTAGTGATAGCTTGGTATAAAAAACAGATGAGCAGTTTATGCGACAACTTAGCCCACGTGCTAAGGAAACAGCACTGATTTTGCAATCGAGCGTACATGGAGATGTACACACAGTGTATACAGAGATGAAGTGAACTATGATTTTCCTACACTGCTTCCGTGACATCTATCTACCTCAGCTTTGCTATCTACATGTCAGATAAAATGAACAAAACGGAAGGGAGAGTGGACAGACACAAACATAGCTTAACAGATATGAAGTAGGATTTGGACAGCAAAGACCTTTTTCTCACCTCCAGTGTAGACTAACATAGGATGTGGCATCATTTACTCTCTGTATCAGCATGTTAGCACAGCTAATCTGAGGTCTGCCCATAGAGCGCACACTGAGTCATGACACAGTCTGTTGCTGTACCAACATAGCATCACAAGATGGGCAGTTTCAGGACCGAAGTCTTTACCTGACTACTTTGAAGAAATTTCAAAATGCTGCTACTTTCCTTTTTTTCCTCCCATTTCTGGTTCAATTACAGTTTATCTGCCCAACAGCTGCTGACAGCCTCCTCTAGAGGATGCATTTTCACTTGAGTCCTCTTGGAAACTCTTAATTTATGTTCTTCAAATGTTGATGGTGTCAGCAAAATACAGCGATATGGTGCTTCTTCCTACGTTGCCTAATTCTAACCCTCTCAGATTCATCATCTGGAGAATAAAGTAGATCATTAAATGTACATTTCCATATTGCTTCCATGTCAAATCCAATTAGTAACCTCCGGAAAATTCACAGGTACAGGCTGGAAGTGTTTGCCCATACCTGTCCGTGATGGCAGCACTGAGTAAAGATTAAGCCATTCTTGCTTTGAGGTCTCTGATATCTCTGATTTGAGCCACAGTGATGAGCAGTCAAGCAAACTGTTCTGATGCTTTTTGGATTTACTGAACAATGTCACATCCAGATTCAACAGTTGTTCCCCTTCCACACATCCCTGCCAGGAAGAGCTTACCCCTTGTTATATTTAGATGATGTTTGAGGTCCCTTCCAACCCAAGCCATTTTATGACTTTGTGAAATTTTTGTTTTGCTTTCAGCTCAGCAGTTGTGAAAGCAATGTAACCTCTGTAAGCTCCATTGGCATCTGTATCTACTGCCTACGAGATTTCTTTCATCTCTATCTTGACTTGTTGTATAATCCTCCAGAGTAGAACAGAAAACAAATCTGTTTTATAAAAACTCCGATAAGCCGCACCTGTGAGCATCCAGGCAGATGGCACAGATCCCAGGTACCAGTTAAAGGATCTTGGGTTGGGCACAAGCATGCCCCATCCAGCATGTCAAGTTCCCAGTACAGTCTGTGAACACACTACATGATGATGTACCTTAGAGAACTCAAAGACTTCTCTAAACGTGATGCTCACAAACCACCAAGTTGCTGTCTTGGAGCACCATGCCTGATTCCAACTTCTGGCAGCATATTTTCAGGGGTGAGGGCTGGGTATGCAGCTAAATGCTGCCGGAGAATGAAGCAGGGAGTTAGGAGAATTCTCCCCGTGCTTCCAATCAAGCTCTTAAGATGAAGAACAAGCACGCACTGATAAAACTAGAGTCCACATAAGTAGTTCAACCAAGTTGTATGTCACACAACCCAAGACGTGCTGACCTGTCATACTGTGACACTCCAGCAATGACTCTAGTTTTGTCCTGACAGCCTTACTGAACACCCAAGTACATAGACTCTTAGAATTCTATGATCCTTAGTTGGAAGGGACCCACAACGGTCACCAAGTCCAACTCCTCGTTCCACATAGGACCATCCAAAATTCAAACCCTACTGTACATACACTCCCTGAACTCTGTCAGCCTAGTGCTGTGCCCACTGTCCTGGGCAGCCCATTCCATGCCCACCGCCCTCTGGTGCAGACCCTGTCCCTAACCCCCAGCGGCCACTCCCCTGGCACAGCTCCATGCCATTCCCTCAGGCCCTGTGGCTGTCACACAGAGCAGAGCTCAGCGCTGCCCCTCCACTCCTTGAGGGGGAACACTGTTGACTCACGTTCATCTTGCTGCAACCAAGATCACCATGAGTATGATACCAGCCAAGCTGGCATTGCCTCCTGCACATTTCTGCAGGCCAGTTGGCACTTATCCAGACCACCAGCACAGAAAATTCTGAGAAAAGCAATCCTAATCCTGATTTACACTCATTGTGCTGCTGGCGAAGAAAGCTTAAAAGGAGGGAAAGAAACAAGATTTATGCTAGAAAAAATGAGAGGCCAGCACACAGACCCCAGCAACAGCATGTGCCTCTCCTTGCAGCAAAAGTTTCCTAGCACAGCTGTGACCTGGGCCAACCAGCTCCGTCCCACAGGGTGCCCAGGCACCGCGGGTGGGCAAGTGCGGGCCAAGGATCGTGTCCAATAACTGCCTCAGAGGTGGCCACCCTGTGTGCAAAGTGGGAGTGGCTGTACAGACATCAGCTTCACCACCGTGCCAATGGCTGCGGGGCCGGAGCACCATCACCAGCACAAACAGCGCCGAGTAATGCAGAACCCTTTGAGGGTCCACTTCTGTTCCTACAAACCAGCTTTGTTTTTACTGAAGTTTGTGTTTCCTCAGAATTCATTATCCTTTAGAAGGAAATACTCTCTCCTTCCCATGGACTCCCTTACACAGATCTGTCAGCATGAAAAGATTCAATGAGACGAGAGTAACGACATGTTATTTATACAGTATTGAACAATCTGGCTTTTAAGACTCTCTCTATTAACTGTTTTGTACTATCATCTTCAAAATGACAACGTGTATGCGTTTTAATAATATTTATGAGTATTATGGAACCTCTGCATTTACTTTTCATACAGACGGCGGTTTCCTTCCTCAGCTCTGCTTTTTCATTTTATAGTCTTCGCACTTTACTTTGTTGGCTGTATTTCCCACTCCCCTCTTGACAACTTCTGCACTCTGGAAGGCTGCAAGAACCTTCCAAGCATTTTAACTTCTCTTCCACGAGGGAAGATATGCTGCACTTCCCAGAACAGGAACACTGAAAGAAGGCTCCGGTGTGCCTGAGAACCAGGCTGACACTTTATACACTCTTTATGTACAAATAATGAACTTGTAGTAAATAAAACGCTGGCAGTACATCCGTGCTAGAAAAGTGATGGTGAAACCACGTCTCACTGCTTCTCCCAAGGTTGGTACAAAGCAAATGCAGAAATCTGTGTTGGGATAATTGTTTTATTACCTCCAAACAGAGTTTGGTTGAAAGCCAAGTACGTAGTCCAGAACAGTATAATTGTATAACAATAAGGAGAAAGGTTTACGAATCCTCCTGCAGGTTAAAACTTCACCATAGGTTTATATAGATGTAATAATAATTATTTCCCAGATGTTTCCTTCCACAAGCCTCCTATCTATAAGGTGTTTCCCATGGACACCCTTGGCAATGAAATAAGCACTGTGTGCTCTACTGCTGTAGCTGAAAGCACAGATTCCGAGGCTTCTACATAGGAATGAGCAGAAAAGACAAATCACCTTTGAGGCCTAAACCTACACATGGGTCTTCAGTAGTCTAATTGGGAAAGGTATCTCTCCTGCAAAGGGCAAAACTGCAGAGCAATGGCAAGTCTTCAATAACATAATGACTTCTTTGACAAAGTGAGTGGAGGGGAGGCCTGTGCTTGAACTGCTGTTTGTCTGAGTGGGCTGGCTGGGAGCTGAGGTTTGGAGTCTCAGGCTGAAGGACAAGGGTGAGCTCCTCCTGTCTGTTGCCAGAAACAGGGTGGCGTTTCCTTTACATCCATGTTCAAGTGTGTATTGGAGAAACTGTTCTGAAAGGAAGGTATCAGGACAGGCAACAGGAAAGAATTGGAAGCTGCAACTTTGCTTATTTATTCTCAGTGTGCGCGCTGACTCGGATCACCAGTCTCACCTTTCTCCCCTCCTTATTGTCAACTTTATTTACTTTAATCTTCTGCAAACGTTGCTATTTTTTTTTCCAGTCCCCTTGTAAAACATTACACTGCAGAGTAGCAAGGGCCTAATTGCTGTCTTCAACTATCTAATGAGAAGACGGGAACAAACTCTCCTCGGGAAAGCAAGGTGAAAGGAGGAGAGGCAACAGATGCAAGTTGCAGCAACAGAAATGTTAAGCAAACACAATGAAGTTGTACAACGACATGGTCATGATCTAGAAGGCGCTGCTGCACATGGGTTTGGGCATGGCTGAATTCTGCTCTTCACTCCTGTGAGACACGCAGACATGCTTCCAGTCACACGGTAAGAGGTTAACCCGGCCTTTCAGCTCAGATCAGTCGCCACCTGCAGATACATACTTCTTTCCATGACTGCAGAAGTAGCCGTAGTTCAGAACCAGGCATGTGGTGCTTAGAGTTACTCTACCGGGCTCTGCCCTTCAGCTCCTTGCCACAGGGGCTGTGCAGCTTCCTGCTGTGTTACTGGGGATGGCTCGGGGCCGCACCATTTCCTCCCCACGTCTTCACCATTTTCATCTCATCAGTCTCCAGAGGGGCACTTGCTGAAGGAGCAGGGCTCCATCTAGGGCAGAAAAAGTGTAACGCCCGTTCAATTCAAGGCCTACAGCTTTTGTAACGTTGAAATGGAACCGAGACACACCCCTGTAAGTGCTTAAGGCTGAGAATAACCTTCACTAGAAGCAAGATCTTATGTATGCTGCCAGCAATAAAACATTGATCAGTATAGGATAGCTACTGTGGCTGAGCAGTATCCTATGCTCCGTTGTCCTCTTCCCTCTGCTGGGGAAAGCCACTCTCTAGAATCCCCATGTCACACTCAAGATGCCTTTATGATCGTTTTGTAACAGCAAGGAGATTCTGTAAACCTGTTATAACCACTCATAACCGTGCAAAAGGGTTTTGCAGGCACCGTGGGCGTCGCAATTCTTGATTTACCATTTTAACAATAAACAAACAGGTAGTTGGGCTCCTTATTTAAGAGATCCCAATTTAGAAGCAGCTCCCTCCCTCACAGCCCCTTGGCAGCTCCTCTGGTAACTGCTGAACTCTACTCTCTGGCTTCCCACTTGGCAGCAACCATAGCCAGCCAGCTGTCCTCAGCCTTCTCCACAAAGACAGCTTTTGAGCTGCGTTTCAACAGGGGGGTTGTAGTCTGCTGAGGGGGAAAAAGACAAAAAAAAAAAGAGTAGAAACAGTAGGTACATGGTCTAAAAGAGGGGAACTGGAGCTCCAACAAGGACAGAAGTAGAAACAATTGATCACAAATATGCAGAGAATGAATGAAAAAGAAACAACTGAGCCATGAGTATTTCAAAGGCCATAATGTGCTGGTGCCAACAAGAAAGAAAAGGAAATTGTTCTGTGAGTTTCAGGCTCATAAATGGCTACTTACATGCTAAAAAAATGTACGAAAATGAGATTATAATGGAACAGCAGCTTACTCCTCCTAAACCTAGAACCTTCCAGCCCCAAAATATGCACGATCAGCAAAGCCCCTCTTGAACCTCAGATCAGTGCCTGACTCAGTGGCATTAGCTCCAGGGCTACCACCAGGTCCAGGAACCCACATGTCCCTTTTGGAAATCAGCCAAGAGACAAGCCCCCCCATTGCATGTCAAAGCATATGCTGATGTGCCAGGTGTTGGTGCTTGCAGCCCCTTGGTCTTCCTGCCACAGCCTGAAATATTCGCTATGAATAGGGTGCACGGTAAAGACATCAGAACCCTTGCAGGGGACACACTTTGCCTACATTTGGCATCTTACTGTTCTTTTGGCTTTCATAGTGCTGAGAACTTCAGTTGCTCTGAAGCTGTGAGACAGCTCCCTAGTGGGCAATTCGTTCATCAAGTATTACTCAAGTGTATTTGCTGCATTACAAGGTCAAGAAGCATCCCATTTCTCAACATACAGCCAACTCAGGAATTAAGCAGTGACACGGGAGATTGAGCAGAAATCTTTAAACTACAGAATTAATACAGAACTATAAAAGCTATGAAAGCCTAAGATAGCATCCTATTAAGCAGCCCTTCCAAACAGTGTCATTCACTTCAATGATTAAAAACATTTGCCATTCCTTTGTGCTGAAACTAGATTCCATCTGCTGAAACTACAGATAAAAATGACAGAGAGGAAGAGATCTAACTAACATTTTGAGTTTGGGAGTTATTAGAGTTTAGGTAGGAACTATACCAGGTTCGTGTGATGGTTTACCACCTACCATCTCCTTTCTTTGGTTTATAAATGCAAAAGAAATGCTTTTTCACGAGCAGGTTGATAAGGATCTTGATAAGGATTTTCATTTCAGGTTGATAAGGATCTCCTTCAAATCAAGCATAAAGAATATATCCTCAAAGACAAGTTACAACAATTTGCAAACCTCAACCTTCATCCATGAGACAAATATGACAACAAGCACATGTAAGAATAATGAGTTTATTTGATTAGAGTAGATCTTCTAGATAGGCCAGTTATACACATATAACATTTGGCAGTCATTTTATTTCCTGATTCAGTAATAAAAATGCAGCTTAGTTATGAAGGCACAGCAGTGGTGTTTCACACATCAACAACATCCAATGTGTCTGGCACGAGGAACACCTCCGTCCTACATTCTTTAAAAGCTGTTTGTTTCATTTCCTAAAGTGAATCTAAAATCAATAAGGACCCGAATCAGAACTAATCATACAGAAACCTGATCTGGATCCTCAGAGCTACCACAGGATGCTGGAGCTGTCAGTCAGCAACTCACACTTCTTTCTCTTTTGCTTTCCCTTCCTCCGGTGAGACTGCTGGAAAACAGCACATCTGATGCCATTTCAATCGGTGGCAATTACCAGAAAAATCTCAAGAATGGATTAGTAGTAAAGTGTTATACTGGTAAGCAAAATACTTGTACGCTGTGTTTTGTATGAGAGAACTCAAGGTACTGCTCATTACAACTACTTTTGAATGCCTCCTCACCTTCCCTGCACAGTTTAATTGTGCCATCTGGTAGCTCTCTTCAACCAAGAACAGCCCTTGCTTTAGACAAGCACACTAATGTGGTTTTACATCGTAATACATACGGAGAACCCTCCTCACAGTCTCCACGTATTTATCATCAGAAATAGGCTTTCTCTTGCTTCCAGGCGCCAGGAACTTCTTGATTGTGGGGATGCTGCTTATCCTTTTTTTAAATGCCTAGAAGGAAAATGGTAAGAACATTGCATTTAAAAAGCAAAGTAACATGAGAAAAAACAGTTACACTCATTTGTGTAAGCGGAGGATTTGACTGAAGAGGGGACCACTGGCAGAAATCATTAAGCAAACAGTATCATCTACTGCTGGAGATACTGCTAACGATACATGTCTGGCACTGCTCCGTCAGTACAGGAAATACTGATCAGACCTCTGCCAATATTCATCTCAGTCTTCCTAATGAAATCATTAACATCCTTTAAAAAGTGGCTTGCAAATGCAAGACGAAAGAAATACCATCTTAGCTCTGGATAAATTTACCCTCTCTCACCCTAACCTCATTTTAAATAGTGATTAAACAGCCCTCCACCTTGTATTGATGTACAATGATGTGGAAACAGTTATTTGTGGTTTCTGATGTGTATTCTTCTCAAATCATATCTTAATCTAGCAAATACATTCTGCTTCTGGCATCACAGAGCTGGTGAGAAGGGGGGAAAAAAGCAACCAAACAAAAAGGAGAGTGGTTTTCTTCAGGCTTCACAGGAATTACTCTAAATGATAATACATTCTGTAGATGAATCCTATTAGGACATTTGTCCTAAAGCAAGTAGAGCAAGACTGCAATAAAAGAGGAGTGACAGATACTCTTTGTCTTATGGAACTGTCCACACAAAACAAGACTTTGAAATGTCTTTCTACCATATCTCCAGCCATAGAGTATACTGTTAATGTAAGTCACCTGTAACAGAGGAAATCCCGAGAGAGCGTCTGACTTCTTCTCTTCTAGCATTAAAATGGCTTCAAGAAGATGAATATCTGCCCAGCTGAGACGGTTGCCAACAAGAAAGTCCTGGCCATGGTCTTTCAAAACCTGGAGGTGTCAGAAATGAAAATATTCCAATGTGGGTAAACAGATAGAGTTACCTTTTCAAAATGCTTGGGTACAGCTTTGGTAACACTTCTGTCCTATTCACCTTTCTCTCCCATGGCACAGGGATACTCCCAGAGTGGGAGATGTTAGTTCAGTGCCTGCAATCACTGATCAGTTATCTGTGAGCAGTCCTCCAAGCAGCAGTCTGGAATCCCAGGGTTTCTCTTACCCATCCTTCCTTCCTATTGCCTCAGGTAATGCCACACACTGTATCATACTGGAATTTACAGACTAAGAAATCTTTATATGTATATATATATATATATATATATATATATATGTATCTCCAATGAGAAAACAGAGATCAGCAAGATAAACACTGAGATCTCAACATGGCCTATGCATCAGGCCATTTAGATTAGAAAACTTCATCGCCTGGAAGTGCTCCTCCTACCTCTGCCTGGGGAAACTTAAGAGCATCTTTGAAACTGTAGTAATAACTGTTTGTTACTGTGGTTAAAAATAAAAATGAAAATGAAACATAGGAGGAAGCAATTCTCCTACGTACCTTTTCATATGCTGGGAAGTACCTGCTTGTAGCCTTCTCAACTACAAAGGCACATTGTTTCACCTTATCCTCAGCTGACAAGAACGGGAAACTCAACAAGAAGCCCATAAGGTCATCTGTTCCCCCAACATACATGTCAATCCTTAAAAACAAACAACAGAACTGAAATAGGGTGGTGCCTCCACAAGCACAGATTTGCAGCGTGTTAAATTTGAATTTCCATATGCAGAAGTAGTTCAGTATTTAGTCACCTCTTGAATACCTCTGTCAAGTTATATTAATATTTTACTTGACAACGGGCCTACTTATCGAGTATTTTTTACGTCAAGATGAACTAATTAGAACAAATTAGTCAGGTTGCATTTAACTGTGGCCTGTCAGTCTCACTGCAAATTACACATCACCAAAGCAAAGGTGGTTCTAAGAATATGCAAATATACAGTTTATTCTACATGTATCTAAGCTACTATAAAACATTCATGAAGAGTAGTACTGGTACAGTACAGGGCTCTCTCCTTCAGGTCTTTCCCATAGAGATTGTATTTCCCTGCTATGTAGTTGAGGATGGCTCTGGTCTGCACCAACTTCATCCCGTCGATCTCCACCATGGGCACTTGCTGGAACATGAGGATTCCACCTAAAGAAAGAGAAAGCCACGCGTTACTGTACTGGTACCTCTACGTCAGATTTCTTCCTGTCTTCATAGAAGTGTCACTTTTATATTGAGCTTGCTCTAGGGAGTCTTTTTTATTAAACTGGCATATTTCCATGCAAACAGTAAATTAAGACTAATTAAAGTGAAGAATGGAGTAATTGTGGGTTATCAACCTTGCTTTAAAAACCAAAGTTCAGAGAAGGTGCAGGCAAGGCTGTGTACAACAGCTTTTATGCTGAAATTTAAATATAATTTGGACAATCATGACACTAAACACATAAGCTAAGTAAGAAGCTTAGCTTATATCAACTAATTCTAAATACATAAAAAAGTATTTCTTTCCTACTACTTAAAACAGAGATGAAGCAAATGCTAGATTATAAAATGTCTTCCTTATAGCCTGTATCTTAAGCTAAAGCAGGGGGCATTCCATGAACTTTTAGGGTAAGCAAGTGCAAGTTGCTGAAGCCTGGAATAAGGTTGTTGGACAGCATTCCATTGGATTCACTTCACAGTGCTGCTTTCCTTGGGAGTGAGAATCCAAGCATCCTGGTAAAGCTGTTTCAAAGAAGGATTTACAAACACTCAGGGCCTACTATATTTTATGGCTAACTGACAGACAACTGCTGTAAAGACTCAGAAAGAAGTCAGGCCAGCCAGAAACTGCACATTCACCTAAGGCGAATTTTTGCCAACAAAGTTTTGGCAGCAGCACACACAAACCAAACAGCCCAGGGGACTGCAAAACTCTGTGAGCTGGAAGGACATTCAGTTTTCAGTTGTGTCTGCCCACATGTGGAAAACATTCAGTCTCTGCAGCTGCACAAAGCTCTGCCCTAATTCCCTCTCTTCCATGTGGTAGGCAGTCCACACAGTCTTCAACCTTCTTCTCTGGGACCGAGCGGAACCTGCTCACACTTCTCTTGAGGTCTCATATGCACTCACTTTGCAGGAGCTTCTCATACTGCTCTCGTGTTTCCAAAAACACCTCTTCAAACTGGAAAAAAAAAAAAAAGAATAGGAAAGAAAAAGAAATGAGCATCTTTACACATTTCTAGAGCATACAAACTTGGGAAGTGCTTAACAAGGAAGAGAATACACACTCTGGCCCCTACATTCCAGACATGGCCCTAAAGGAGAAAAAATCAGGGGCAGAAACACTGGTAAAATCTCTTATGATCATAGAGTTGCTCAGATTGGAAAAGACCTTAAAGATCATCAAGTCCAACCACGACCTAACCATGCTACCCTAACTCTAACCTCTGCTAAATCATGTCCCTGAGCACCACATCCAAACAGTTTTTAAACACATCCAGGGATGGTAACTCAACCACCTCCCCGGGGAGCCTATGCCAGTGCTTAACAACCCTTTCTGCAAAGAAGTTTTTCCTGATATTCAACTTAAACTTGCCCTGGTGCAACTTAAGGCTATTTCCTCTAGTCCTGTCACCTGTCACCAGTGAGAGGAGACCAGCCCCGCTCTTGCTGTAAGCACCTTTCAGATATTGGAAGAGAGCAACAAGGTCTCCCCTCAGCAATCTCATCAAGATCGTTACTGAAGATGTCAAATAGAAGCAGCCCCAGTACTGAGCCCTGGGGGACACTGTTCATGACCAGCTGCCACCTGGATTTAACTCCACTGACCACAGCTCTTTGGGCCCAGCCATCCAGCCAGTGTTTCACCCAGCGGAGCATATGCCCATCCAAACTGTGGGCAGCCAGCTTCTCCACGAGGATGTTGTAGGGGACAGTGTCAGAGGCCTTACTGAAGTCCAGGTAGACCACATTGACAGCCTGACCCTCATCCACTAAGCAGGTCACCTTGTCAAGAACAAAATCAAGTTTGTCAAGCAGGATACACCATTCATGAACCTATGCTGGGCCTGATCCCCTGGTTGACCTTTAATTGGTCCATCATGGCTCCCGAGATTATCTGTTCCATAACCTTCCCTGGCACTGACATGAGACTGACAGGTCTGTAGCTACCAGGATCATCTTTCTGGCCCTTTTTGAAGACGGGTGTCACATTTGCCAGTCTCCAGTCCACTGGGACATCCCCGGTTAGACAGGACTGCCAGAGAATGATGGAGAGTGGCTTGGCAACCACATCCGCCAACTCCCTCAGCACTCTTGGGTGCAGTCCATCCGGCCCCACGGACTTGTGATTTTCCAGCTTTTGAAGCAGGTCCAAAACCATCTCATCATGAATTACGCAGGGCATATTCTGTTCCCCTTCCCTATCTTCCAGAGTAAGGGGTCATGTGCCCTTAGTCTGAGAAATGCTGCTAAAGGCAACCCCGGTAGAAAATCTGGCAGTAAGAACCAGAGTGAGAATGGTTTATTTGGTATTGAAAAGGGAATTTAATCTGAGACATTCAACAGTACAGAGCAGGCTGTCCTTACAATGCTTTCTGATATGTGGAAAAGAGGTCTGCTGTGTGATAGGTTGATTTGGTAGCAAGACAGGAACAAATTCTTAGAAAGTTAAAACAAATCCTTTGCAAAATGATGTTCAAGAATTATGCCAAGCAGGAAGCTTAATGCAGAAGCATAGTTAGGACGTCTGACGATGAATTATTCACCAGATGAAAAACCAACAGATGCAGATCTGTACGATGTAGTTATAATCACTATGGTTGAGGATGGCTGTTACTTATGGAGGGATTCAATTCAAGATGAAGGTGCCAGTGTCAGGCATCTACATGTACGTGTTTGCATGTGCCATACACGTGTAAGTTGCCATTACAGTCACCTTGTTCACTTCACCCTGCTACGCCTTCCTATATGGTGCAAGCATAGGTGCCATGCTGCAGCTTATTGCAAAGGATGGAAGGAAAACATAAAAATCCTGGAATGAGCACCCAACCGAAAAGATAAAGATCAGACAAAGCAAATTCACTGCTGTTTGCCTTGGCGCAGATTATATTTGCTATGCTAAGAATACATATCTTTCAGCTCAATAGTGTAATAGTGAGGAACAGAAGGCTTAATTATTAATTACTCTTGCAGTAAGCACAGTTTTGAATGATAGTGCCATGTCTGAGAAGAGATGGAACTTAAACTTTTGTGCGCCTAAACTGATTGCATTAAATCAAAATGAGTAACCACCCTATTGCATCTAGGGGTACTTTTTTTGATTAGTGACCCCTGTTCTGACTCACAGACAAGCTTGAAACACGTAGAATAATGTTACAAAGGTGGAACAAACCTCAACCCCAGCTGCAGCCAGCAGCCAGCGGATCGACTCCATTTTGCCTCTTCCATTGAAGTAGTAGAGTACAGGTTTTGCAGCCATGGCTTCAGACTTCCTTTACCTAAAAACGTAAAAGCAAGCTGTTAATAAATGATTCAAAAAACGGATGGCTCTTGGAATACTGGTTCACAAGTCACCCACAGGACAGAAAATTGGGTTAATTTCAGACAAAACATTTCAGTAAAGCTACTGTCTGTACAGACTTGGTTTTCCTGCGGCATGGTCGCAGGTCACTGAGCTCCCCCCAGACCCTGGAAAAGGAAGCATCAGATGCTAAGCAGGAGATAACAAGAGAAAAAAAGTGTTGCCGATGAGTACATCAGCAAAAGTGTTCACAGAACCATAGGATCATCAAGGCTGATCCTATAGATCACAGACTAACAGAATCGCAGAGTCACCGAGGTAAGGTTGGGAACGACCTCCCAGACCATCCAGTCCAGCCATCCACCTCCCACCAATACTTCCCCACTGAACCATGTCCCTCAGTAGCACAGGGTTTGTGGAACGCCTCCTGGGACGGTGCCTCCCCCACCTGCCACGCAGCCCATTCCAGCACCTGACACTTCTGGAGACGAAATTTTTCCTAACGTCCAACCTGAGTCTCCCCTGGTGCAACTTGAGGCTGTTCCCCTGACTCCCATCGCTAGTTACGTGGGAAGAAAAGACCCCTAAGACCACCCCGTGCAACCACCAGCCCATCCCCACCACGCCCACTGACCGGGCCCCTCAGTGCCACAGCAGCACGGTTCTCGAGCGCTTCGCAGGACGGTGAGCACTGCCCGGAACCTCTGCACGGCCTCAGCAACGCGACTTTCAGCCGGGGTCGCTGCCCAGGAGCCGGCGGCTTCGGAGCGCAGAGCGAGGCGGGAGAGCTCCGGCCGCGGGAGGCTCAGTGTCACGCAGAGCGCGGGACGAGCGCTCCGAGCCCTCCCAGTGCCGCCCCCAAGGCAGGGCGGCCGGCGCAGCTCCCCGCAGCCCGCCAGTGGGAAGGCTCTGCTTTGCATAACGCGCAAGGCCTGCTGGGAGGAAAGCGGAGCGAGAAAGAGCGTTAACGTGCGCCGAGTGTTTTAGAGCAAAAGCATTCAGACCTGAAGCAGCGCTGAGAGATGCCTCTGCCGCCCATTTACTGGAACGTTCAGACCCACCGCAAGTCACCGTGACCTTGAGGACACTGAGCTGTTGGCCGTTATATAGCACTTGGGGCAGCTCGTAGCTTTGGATGTGAGGGCGATCTGGCTGCGACATCTGTCACCCCATTGATCGCCAGGGTTGATTCGGCTGATCTGGCTGGCTAGGCGGGTGTCCCCTTCCTCCCTCACCGCTCCATGTGCGTCCCTCCCGAAGCTGCGCGCTCGGTCGAAGAGGACGACCTTCCCCGATAGAGACGGTACCGTTCATCGGTCAAGGGTATACGGTAGCTGCGCTCCCCTGCTAGAACCTCCAAACAAGCTCAAGGTCCATTTGTAGGAGAACGTAGGGTAGTCAAGCTTCCAAGACTGCAGACACATCCAAGTGAGGCACTGCATGGGGCAGTCTGCCATTGTTTTGTGCCCACCACGGCTACCAGATTCGTTTCTCAGTCCGTTTGTCCCACTTCTTTTCCCTATTGGGTCCCAGCATGGGGAACAACTTGCTCTGCTCACCGCCTCTCCCACTGCTGTCCTTCAAACCTCTGAGCTCCTTCCTTCCTTACACACACACACCTCAATCCAGAACTGTCACATTTCTGCATGCGTGTCTCATTTCTTGGTCTCACATCTGGTTCTTCCCCCGTACAATCAATTCAAAGCCACTGAACTGCAGGAAAATAATTGGGGTTGAAAGTTACCCATCAGTTTCTACTGCCTGGAAAGGAGCGGGAGAAACAGGAGGAGCTGACACAACACAGCGAGAACAAGTCATGTCCTCCTCCAGGGCGTGATGCATTTCTCTCATGGCAACAGAGAATATCAGAATAACAGAGGACTCTCATCAGTCAGTATTTCTTCAGGAGTAACTTTATTCTGGGCAGGAGACTTGACAGAGAAGGAATGAAACATTTATAACGTTTTTGAACAAAAACACTGAATAAACAAGAACCATTATTTCCTTATAGTCTTACTTTAACAATTCCATGCTCGTCACGTAAGTTCAAAACCGTTCTCCTCAATGAAATATCCCATTTGCACCAACAGCCTTACCAGATACGGAAACACCCACAGGATGTGTGGCTTTGTGGCTAATATTGTGGCACTGACACAAGACTTAGGAAGGTCTGGATGGCAGAGGTGAATGAGGCTGCTGGCACGCTCCTTTATTCCCAGCACCCATTGCTACACGTTATGCTTAAGGCTGAGAACAACAGCAGAATTCCAACAACGTTTCACGTAACGATGCTGCTAAATGTTACAACACAAAGTAGGAGGCTACATATGATAAATTCTCTGATATGCTGCTTGTCCAGCTCTCAGTATAACCAACAGGCTGACAGCTCTTCCCTCTGCACTGCACTCAGACAGTGCTGCACACCGCTCAGTCAGGTTAATCCTTACTGAAAAAGAACGTCCCCAACATCCTTTGCTTGAGTAAAGGCTACAAGAGTGCTGCCAACATACCAACATTTTGCAGTTTTCCCACCTCACTAAACTAAAAGTAGCAGAAGTCATTCTGAATGTCAAGATTATTAGCTTTTCCCCCCACATAATATAGGCTTTTATTCAGGAAAGGAGGAGTTGTGGCAAAAACAAACAAACAAACAAACAAGAAAACCCTACATTTTCTAATACTTTTGCTGGACTGACCAAGAGTGAACATCATATGCAAAAAAACAGGGCTGGGCTGATGGGGGTTCAGATATACACAGGCCAAGATCATATTCATCCTGTTTCACTTTGAGCACGTGGAGCAGTCCCCATCATTAGGAGGGAGAGGCCTGGGCATCTCCAGGGGAGTCCTCAAGTGAGCTGCATTTCTTGAGAGGCGATTCTCACTCCTCCCTGCTTTGGAAGAAGCTCAGGCACGTGTGGGTAGGTAGAATGAGCCCAAGCCTCAGCAGCGTGCTCACATCAGTTGTCTCCTGCTTGCATTCATAGGAATTGTATGCATGGAACAGACTACATAAACTGCCTACATAGGGCTAGGGATACTTAGGACAGGTTCAGGCTATTTCCTCTTAAATTGATTATTCAGCAAAAAAGAATAAATTAAATGATATCTAGACATAAATACAGATATTTATTTCCACCAAAAGAAACGACTATCTTTCCAGTTTCTAACACAAATATACATATTTCCTTTTCCACTTATCCAAACACAACATCAGCATGTGGTTTAGAATTGGTTATTGCTACGCATTAACATCGCTGCTATGGAAGCAGTTACGTACAGTTTGCTGTTAGCACTTGTTTTTAACAAGTGCCTGGCGTAGCTGGACACATACGTGGCATGTGCAAGTCTTATGCACATGCTTTTTTTTAATGCATAGACACTTCTGGTCCTTTTTGCCTTGTGGACTCACTGTGGATTCAGTCAGTAAAAGCTACCAGTGACCAGAGCCCCTCCGGGTTCCCCATAGCACTGAGCCAGCAGCTTACTCTGGGGAGCAGTTTCCTGAGTCCCGTGTGTTCTCCTGGAAAGAACTGAGAAGGCCAGGGCGTGTTACCGGCCCCCAGCCCACAGCAGGTGCCCCTCATGGGGCATGCAGATCCCACACCAAGGGGATCACTGGCACATTTCTCTCCTTCCAAGCAGCCAGATGCCAAGTACCACACCTGCTCTGATCCCTTCAGACTGGTTGTACATCTCAAATTTCAGACCAGTCCGACCCATTCATAAAATGAGTTCAGATGAGGTTTCCCAAAAATTGAGCATTTCTTTACGCTTCTGTGGGAAGATATGTTTTCATAGCACATTTCAGCTTTGAAATTTCAGCTCATCCAAAATGCAGCTATAAAAGATATTCTCCCACAGCACTGTAACTGTCTCATCTACAAGACTAATCTTCTGTGGAATGAGGTGAAGGAACAGCCAAATACTATGACCAAAATGAACCATTTGTTGATAGCTGAATGCCGGCGCTCCTTTCCGGTGCAGAAACAACCTTCCTTTGTCTAGAACTGACTCATTCATTTTCTCCTTCAAACTGAATGTTTTTTAGCAGTCTGACATAAGGCCTCATTTTTACCCAGTAGAGTCTGGGGACCTAACTGACAGCGACTGATGTACTCTTCACATCACAAGTGAAGACACATTGAAATGCAGAAGGACTGAAGCTTGAACATATTCATTTGCTCCAAATTTACATTTTTTTCCCCAAAAGTCATTTAAAACAGTTACAAAAATTAAGTCAAATGCATAGATACCGTTTCCTTAAACTCCGCTGCTGGCATCTCACTAATACCTTTTCACTATGAAACCAGCTTTGTAATTCTCAATACTGCCTTAAATATGTATTTGGATCTTCTATTCCCGACAGTGGCAAAAACAGAACCCGATGTTTCTCCTTATTAGTCATTAGGAAACATTTAAGCAAATTTAAGAGAGGTAGGTCCACATTCTATTTCATAGTGAACAACACCAAGAGGTAACTTTGAAGCAGGACAAACAAGCAATGTCAGAAAACAAATCTACCGGATTATCCTTTACGAAACAAGATTACCCAGATTTGGTAAAAGCAAAAGAATGGGAGTGGAAAGCTGGACAGCGGTCCCACAAAAGCCTTGTAGAATTAAAATAATAAATACAAAAAAGAAAGGACTTCCAGCAGTCTCTCAGTGGCTGCAAAGGAGAGATTAGGCTGCTGCCCACTCATTCCTTTCATGTACAAAGCAAACGAGTACACAACAGCTGTAGTGTGGCATCAAGACGTGGCATCACTGAAATTAAACAATCCCACTTAGCACATAAGCTTTAGAAAACATCTAATGAATGCCCCTTCCTCACTCTTCTCTTCCAACACAATATTGCACCACTTTGCTTTTTTTTTTAAGAAAAAACTCATTTTTATAAAAATGTTGACTCCAATAAAGGAAAAGTTACAATTTAAAAAAGTTTGTTATAAAAATTTATCATATAAAAATGCCAAGATCCCTAAGCCATATATACAAAAGGTATCAGATTTACGAAAATAATTGGACCCAATTATATAACAAAATTTCATACAAAAAAAAAAAGTACAAGATTGCATTGAAATTAATACAAATAAAAGTTAAAAAACAAAACCAAAGTAACCTCCAGAAAGGTCTCGACCATAGAAGCTTTGTTTCTTTTAAATTTACAAGTCTATAAAACAATAGAAAACCGTCACATGTCAGTCACCATTTGGGAAACAAGCGCTGCTGGGAGAGCACTTCCACACGTCACCGGTGAGCTCCGTACTTTGCAGACCAGTCCACGCGGCCGTGCACTGGCTGAGCTGGGGGTGGGAGTGGCATCACCCCGGGGGTGCTCTTAGAAGGTGAATTGAATGGTGGCCGTCCAAGATGGGGTCTCGCTGACTTCAGAGAAGCATAATCTTAGGGAGAAAAGAGAACTCCGAGTGGTTAAGGTTAATCGAGTAGCTGTCCACACTGCAAAACAACTGGATGCATATGTAGAACTTCATTTCTTCGGGAAACAAGCATGCTTTTTTAATAGGATTTGCTGATGTGAAACAACGCCTGTGATCCAAACCTTAAAACCCTGTTATACAAGGACCTACACCTTGGATTGGTAAGTGTGTATTCTGTGCCAGCTCTCACATCAGACTCTAGGTTCCACTGCAATGTGCTTATTGGTTAACAGCTGTGGTTAAAACACATAGTTCATAGACTAAATAAAAATAACCCTTCTCTATACGAAGCTCTGCAAGGCTACGAGCAGTAGTTCCAGTTACTCAAATTACAAAGTAAAGCACTGATCTATAACATAATGCTGCATATACACAGAATAACCAAAGTAATGAGCAAAAGACCAAGATGATGATGGTACCACACTTACTTGAAGATGGATCTGCAATTGGTGCTAACTGAACCCTCTGCCCAGCAGAGCCGACTTCCTTCTTCAGAAATGAAGGGATGTAAGCACCAGTTAGACCAGTTGATCCTATGGGACCTGAAAGAAAAAGCGAGGAACATCTGTGGTCAGTGCAATACATCTCCTTTACAGGTAACAAAGGTGCAAAGTGATGGGCCATATTTGAGGTGAAGCTGATCAGGGAGTGATGGAAACAAGAACTCTGCCAAAGATACTGAAAGTCCACAGATCCTTTATATGCCTGCATTTATCCCAATTAACTGGGATAGATTCATGTATCAAATTTAGCAGCTCGTTACCAAACTTGTCCCTAACATAAGAGAGAACAGATTTGAGTGACCTTTTGGATAAGCTTTGCTCCTTTTGGAAGAAAACAGTCATAAATAAAATAATCATAGAATCATAGAATGGCCTGGGTTGAAAAGGACCACAATGATCATCGAGTTTCAACTCCCTGCTACGTACAGGGTCACTGACCACCAGACCAGGCTGCCCAGAGCCACATCCAGCCTGGCCTTGAATGCCTCCATGGATGGGGCATCCACATAATCTAGAGTCATACTACAGCTGTGTGCTAAGTCAGCATGGACAGATTGATAGCACACATTCCTGTAACACAACAGAGCAGCAGAGCAGTGGCAAAACATATTGTGTGAAATGATGGAAATAAGAAGGGAAAAATCTAATGACATCCTATGAAGCCACAAAAAAATAAATATATATATACCAAAAAGTGGTAGAGGAGCCAGGCTACGTACGTAAAGGTTCTCATGTAGCTTAGCCATTTACATTCAGCCATTTAGCTCATTACCGGGCTTAATAAAAGGAACAGGCACAGTAGCATGCATCTTTGGAGATGGCAACGCACTAGAAACGGGTGACACCAAAACACAGCTATGTGGAATTGTGGGGCTATCTTACCTGAATTTATCCTGTTAATACTTCCTCCCAAAACTGAAGCTTTTCCAGGCAAACCAGAACTGGGCCAGGGATTAGATGGAACAGACTCCTTGCTTGAAGTGGAGACCACGCTATTTCTTGTGTTTACCCCTATTGCAAAAAGAGTACCAATTACCACGCTGAAAATCTCATCACACAGACTTGCATGCATTCCATCTGACGCACAATTTTGAAGTAACTATTAGGTTCAGTGAACTCAACCAAAACTTTCTCACCCTACCACACGTCTCTGGGTTACTTCCCATCCTCTCATAGAGTATGAGAGACCACAAGCCCACCTCCTGAAATTACACTTGTGTAAAGTGTCCAGCTGTCTGTCAATGTCCCACTGGTGTCAATGGCTGTTTATGCCAAGGGCAGGATCCTTACCATCAAGGCCACAAATTCTGTGCTTCACACCAAACACAACATTATACAGTTTTTAACCTGACAAGATACCCTTGGACTAAATAATGGTAGATAATATCTCTCAAAGTATGGTACCCTTCTCTGATCTATCTACTGAAACCACTGAGTTTGCAAACAGTTTGCAGTATAATTCATACATCACGTATTACTTGTGTTTAATACGCAGACTATACGTAAGCAGAGTATCTAACACGCAAAGGATATGCTCACAGTTTACAGTAAAGCTAAAGCAGGCTTGGGATTAATGAATTTTACTACCTCCTTTAATAACAGGACTTTTAACTACCAAAGGAGCTATTTAAATGAGCCAATTTGAAAGTGTCTGAAATGGTGAAGTCACATGTCTTGGTTTTTTTTTTTTTTCAGGAAAAAAAGACCAAGTCTTACATCATTGGCTCTTCTCGTTAACTTCATTAACTTTGGAGTATTCATACTACAAGTGAAGCAACAGCTGATACTGCCTTTGTAAACAGAAATTATGAAACAGGACATATTTATATTCAGTTCATTTTAAATACAGGCAAGCCACACTCCCCAGTCCCATACTTCGCTCTACTTCAGCACTAGTCTCAGTAGAACTGGAGGTTGCTATACTGACGTGCAGCTTCTCTACAGAGACAGATTTGGACTCTCTAAAATCCCAAGCTATGGCAAAGCATATTCCCATTATCACCTAGCTTCTGCTGTTCATGGTATTACATATCCATGAGGCAAGTTCACTGCGGTTCCGGTCTAGAAGACCAGCCTTATTCTTCTTAGGGAAACAGGGAACAGCCTGGCACATTATTAGACATTTTCTAATACACTTTGAAATACAAAAGAGCATCTGGCAGGAGGAAAAAATGCCAGCATCTCCTTCACATAAACAGGATTCACCTCAGTTGCTAGACTGCTAGAATGTAGTTTGCACTATAGCCACCTGCATAAGCAAGAAAGCTCCTCCTCTCCTTTCTTCAAGCAGTAGCCCCAAGTCCACAAGCTCAAAGGATAAAGAATAATGTATTCGTGACTATTTCAGACTGTTGTTGGAAACACAGGAGGAAAAAGAAATTAGTATTATTTTACTAACCGGGTAGATACCTAGAATGTCTCAGGTAGTGCTGCTTTGCTGCAGAAACTTGCAGTGTGGGAGTGTCCTGCCGTGGGAAGATAGCATGGGATGGTGCGCTGCTGCCGGAGCCAACTGCATCCAAAGGCTTCAGGTCCAAAATGCTTTCAAATCTATAACCCAAAAATTGCTACACTTAGTCCAATACTTATAGCATATGTTTATCCACAGTTGGCCTTCTCTCCTTCATCACATCTCCAGGAATCATTCCCTCACTGTGTTCGCTACAGCAGAAACACACAGACAACAGGGAATATTTTCAGCGTGAAGCCATATGAGCACTCCTGAAAATCTGACCTGCACTTGTAGCTCCCTTATAAATGGCTTCATCAGTTTTTATATCTCACTTAAGTTTTTCTCTACTGCCTTTAATCCATAGAAAATGCAGCTTAGAGTAATGCGAAATGTCTGAAATACACTGAAACAGTTCACAAGGCAAACAGAAAACACGTATTAAAAGATTAACCTGGAAATACTTACATTAAGCATTATTTTCAGCAGGGAAAAATGAGCAAGGAATTGTTTAGAGACACGCATCGTCCATAAAAGAAGGAGATGTTGCAATTGAAAGGTCAGCCCTCAACAAGAAGCCATAACAAAGTAATAGATAGGAAAACTGCATGTCCTGGACTGGCATGGATATATGTTTCAAGATCCATAGAAAGCATAAAGAGCAACATTATGGGAAAAAAGAAAAAGAAAGAAAAATGAAAGATTATGTGAAATGTAAGGAAATGAGTTCAAATATAACAGAACCCAACTTACCTACAAATAGTTTCATCGCTCTGCCTCTTTTTGTTTTTCAAGTCAACCCTCGTGACAGAAGAGCTGAAATCCAGGTCTTCCAAGTCATCCCACTCTTCAGAATTCTTCACTGGCCTAGCAAGATGTCCCCACCTTCGCCTAGCTTTTGGTTTAAGTTCACCATTTATGTTCTCAGTCCCAGTAGGTGCTTTCTATTACAATGATTGGAAAACAAAACAAAACACCACACACAACATGAACCAGGTGATAAGACCAAAGCATCTTTTTTCCTGTCTTAAAGGACAGGATTGGTAGCAGAGCTGTAGGAGAAATCTAGCCTTCATTAAGCTTGCTAAGAACACAATCTGAAGCCTGTAGACATTGCTACTTATCTTCTCCATTTTATCCTACATCATAATATCTTACACTGACAGAAGAATAAATTTCTTAAGTCTCATTTCCAATTCTACTTATCTTTCACTATACAGCTTCAGATAAACTAGCTCACTCTTGATTTTTATTTCTTGATCCATTCATGGATACATTCATGTTTTCACAAGCCCATACCTACACATTTATAAAATGTATTTTATTTGAGGCACAGTGCAGATAAAAAATTTTCTCTCCTCAGCCACTTAACTGCATTTGTACAATTGAACTTTGTGCAAATCAGTACATGGCCAGTACAGACAGCCTGAAGTAAAGACCAAGTGCTTGCAAGAAGCATTTACTCTTCTTTAGTCACCCAACCAGTCTTCTTTAATCAGAAGAAATGGCAGGTTCTTATTCTGAAAGAAGAACCTGTGGTCTTCCATGGCAAGTACAGAAGCTCAAACGAACTAGCTGTCCTGGTCATGTAATCTGGAAGACTTAAGGTAACAGCTCACCATCTCAATTCAATACCATTTAGTTCAATTCCTTTTTCTAAGGAATCAAACCCACTAATATTCAGACTCCTGTACATCATTTCAGTCATGTAAAATCATTCTTCAAATATGCTGTTCCACAAAGGGAAACATAAAATGCTTTGAAATGAGAAATCAACTTGCTTGTTTTATAGCAATCACATTTAGATTTCAACACACTAACTTCCAGTTTATGACAGATATTAATTGCTGCTGTTTTTTTTCCCCCATTTCCTACACTTTTAGTGCAGTATAAGAATCTCATGCAAGAGAACAAGAAAAAAACTGAACATAATTAAAGAAAATCTATGTGCTAGATGAACCTTTACCTGCTGAGGAACCTTATTGTGAATTGCAGGCAGAAGAACCTGGTTCGACTTGTCCTCCTGTAAATATTTACTGTGTTCAGTCCCAGAGTTGTCTGTCTTACACGTATAGACCAAATGTTGAGAAGTCTGACTTTGCTGAAATGGCCGTGAAGAAATGCGGGTGTGGGATTTTGAAGGAGGTTGTGCTGGAGGGACAGGCTTGATATGCAGAGATGATTTATCATGGAGTTCCTTTTGCCTCGTCAGCTCCTGAAGGCCTAAAGCATGTCCAACCTGGAAGTATGGATATCGAAGTGCCTAAAACATAATGAAGATGTTAGGAGCCAATTTAGGAATCCACAGTTTCTAACTTACTCCTACTCTATGGGACAGCACAAATTTTATCTTCCTTTTTCAGGAGTAGAAAACAGCTCCTGCCTGAACACCAGGAAATACTCTACTCTGAGAGTGACTGAGCACTGGTACAGAGACTCTATGGAGGAGTCTCCATCCTTGGAGACATTCAAAAGCTGTATGGACATGGTCTATCCAACCTGCTCTGGGTGGCCCTGCTGAGCAGGAAGGTTGGAGCAGATGGATCAAGAGGCCCCTGACATCCTCAGCCACTCTGTGATTCAGTGACACATATCAACAGCAATGAAAGTACAGCATCACAGCCTTCAGCCACACATTCTGCCTTCACTCTATAATTCACTGTGACTGGGCTATACTTCATTTAGGTGTACATACACAGCACTCACACATTTGATCATTGAGGACACACCTCATGCAGCTGATGCTGCATGCAATAGATTAATAACTTCCTTTTAATTACTCCTCTTTGTCTTGGAAATTGTTCTTAGCTTCTGCTATTTTCCCTTCCAAGAACTGCATTCTTGAGGAACTGTTGAATATCTGCCTATACACAGTGTCTTGCAATGGAAAGAAGAGTCATATGCAGAAATGAGAAAGAAAACAAAATCAAACCTGGCTAGCTGTTGGCCGCTTTTTGGGGTCCCACTGCAGCATGTCTCTCATCAGTTGCACTGCCTCACTGCTAGCATTAGGTATGAGGGTTTTTAAGTTGTTAGGTACACACTGAGGCCAGCGAAAATTCATGGAGGATGAAAGCTGGTAGCCTTCAGGCCAGTCATTCTGGGAGAAGGAAATTTCCAAACACAAAGAAAATTCAAGTGTAAAATATCACAGTGCCTAAAAGCACTGGCATATATTCTCCAATCAGTTACAACCAGCCAGCCTGTGGCCAGCTAAAACATTCTGAAGGTTTCACTAAAAATTTTCACCTCAAAGCTCCAGTGGGAAGAAAGGGCTTTATATTTGATTATGTCAAGGGCACAAATGTGAACAGGACATAGGAGTTCGCTATGATTTTTTTATCCTCTTAAAGCATAGCTTGAAATGAAAGAAACAATGAAATTTCAATGTCAAGATAAATCACAGTTTAATAACTTTGTTTGCTATTCAGGAGTCTATTTCTCCTCCTCTACACATCAGTTTTTACAGTAAAACTACATAATGCTTATGCAGTAAGTGTAAAGTCAAGTAAAATTATTATGTATTGTAGATCATTATTGCAGAGTGGAATGTTACTGTACCTACCTTCTTTGGTGTCCCCAAAACTTGGCAAATTTTGAATATTGTATCAATTTCACTGGCGCCTGGGAAGAGAGGCCTCAGTGTGTAAACTTCTGCCATTATACAACCAACAGCCCAAATATCTATTGGAGAGCTATAGCTGGTGGACCTCAGAAGGACTTCAGGAGCCCTGTACCTGTGAGAGAGGAAAAGAGAGAAACAAATCGCAATCATCAACACAATTCAAGAGCAGTTGTACACAAACCCATCCAGCTTTTTGTTCTTTCCAGCTAACAGCAAACATCCCTTAAAAAGTTCCTATCCTTTAAGTCTTCCCTTTTTTCCTAGAAAAAAGAATTAAAAAGCTATATAAGCCCTTTAAGTTCTCTTATGTCTTCCTGACACGCAGCGTTCCTACCACATCCCACCTGCATCATCAGATCCCTCTCAGTTCCTGCATTGATGCTATCTGCAAATCGCCTTGCACCACTTGAAGTGTTTTTCAGCTTAAATAAATTCAGCTTATTTAAGCTTATTTCAGCTTAAATAAAAGTTTCACAAAGAGGACAAATCAAGAGCGGTATTATATTCTGCCTAAATGTTACACTGCTTATTTACGAGCTTCAGTTTAAGACCTGCAGATTCCTACAGCATCAAGAAATACTTGCACTTACCACCTTGTGGATACATAATCTGTGTAAGGAGGTCTAGATCGGATTTCTCGGGCTAAGCCAAAGTCTGCTATTTTCACAAGTTCTGGTCCCATACAAAGGAGGTTTTCAGGTTTCAAGTCTCTGTGAAAGAATCCTAAAATTCAAATGAAACACTGATGTACGTTGCAATGCCACAGTCGGCTCTTACCTTTATTTTACCTACATTGTTTTGATTCTTACTGCTGCAGCTTGAATAGCACCACACAGAGCTGAATGCTTTCAGTGCCCAAGAAAGCCAGTCAGTATAATGATTGTTCAACAGTCTATGAAGAACTAATCAACTATTCTGTAACAATTCTGAATATTCAGTCAGGTAACTCCCTTTCAGATGACTCCTCCTTTAAAAAAATAACCAATACTATTTTAATGTTAGCTTTATTCTAACTATGATGGAAAGCGTGCAAGGAAGTAATCAAAACTTTTTACTTCAAAGCTTTTTTAAGCAATAGAAATTGAAATAGGAGGTGATTTTTGTACTTTCAAACCTGTTTTTTTTCCCATCTGAGAATTTCTTAATAGTCTGCAAGCACTGATACTCATCATCCTATCAGGCAGTGGATCTTAGTATATATTTTTCTTTTTATAGAGTTCTCTGCATTCAGCAAATAATAAACAGAACAAGATATCCTTTATTCTCAACCTCAGGTGACCTCTAAATCTATCAGGAATATGGCCATTAACATCAGACAAGATATAGAAGGTGGCTAGCTGCCCATTACAGAATGTGGAAATCTATAGAAAAGAAACTAAGCAAACCTCCAGAATGTAACATCAGGCAGCTATAAAACATGGATATCTGCCCTCTATTCTCTGTAACCCAAATTTCTAGTTTAGTGCCACTCATCGAATCACAGAATAGCTCAGGTTGGAAAAGACCTTAAAGATCATCGAGTCCAACCACAACCTAACCATACTACCCTAACTCTAACAACCCTCCGCTAAATCATGGCCCTGAGCACCACAACCAAATGGTTTTTAAACACATCCAGGGATGGTGACTCAACCACCTCCCTGGGAGCCTATTTCAGTGCTTAACAACACTTTCTGTTCAGAAGCGTTTCCTGATAACCAACCTAAACTTTCGCTGGTGCAACTTGAGGCCGTTTCCCCTCGCTCTGTCACCAGTGCGAAGAGACCAACCCCGCTCTCACTGCAATCACCTTTCAGGTATTTGAAAAGAGCAGTAAGAGAACACTATTCTGATCACTCCCTTTAATGAAAGTTAATAATGTATTTGTACTCACAGAAACAAACAAACAAAAACCTTACAGAGAGGTTATCTCATTCTAACACAAAGTATTCACAGCTAAAACATAGCTTACCATGTTTATGGATAAATGCAAGCCCTTGCAGGATCTGATACATAATATTTCTAACTGTAGCCTCAGGAAACAGTTTGTTTCTATAGGACAAAAAGAAAAGAAAAAAAAAAGAGGAAATAGATGTCAGTTATTAAGTTTACATATTAAATTACGCTTCTTATGAACCAAAGAGAAAAGGTAATAATGACAGTAAAACTCCTAGATACACTCCAGGCACTCTCAGGTAGTTTATTGCTCCATGAAAACTTGCACGGCATTTTCACAATCTGCTACCAGTGAAGACAAGAGGCTCTTCTCACGATATTTAGCCTAGATCAGCCATAGCAGGCAGTTTAATGATGGCCCCTTTCACCAACAGAAGATTAAGCAGCTCTATATCAGCTGCCTCTGCACATCAGGAAACATTGTACAGACAGTTTGGAAGGCAGAGGAGGGGAATAAATTACATCAGTGACAATTTTAATCAGAAAGGCCGTAAGAGTGAAAGAAGATGGTCTGGGCCTTGCTGAATTTCCTGAGCTTGCTTCCTCTAAAACATGATCATCACATATTTTGGAAGTGAGATCTGCTCCTACAGCCAACTTTTCAGACTTTCTTATTTTTTTAAATTACAACAGAAAAAAAATTCCTCTGCAGTCCCTTCACACAGAAATAGTAACTCAAACTAAGATTTAAGAAAATAAATCTGATCCATCAGATCCTTACGAATGAGATGTCTAACCAGCGTGAGAGCTGGCTAAACTGAAGAGAACGTGGTGCGCTGCATACTTTCACAGACATCTGCCTTTTTGGTTTTCATAAGGAGATAGACTATATTCAGCATCTCTGGGAATTTGATAATGCCTAGAGATCACTGGTCTGTATCTTAGGCGCTAGAATTATTTTCTCAAGCTTTGTTATTTCATTTAATTAAAGATCAGCATCTACATCTACGTGCACAACTTAGTGAAAGTTGTTCTATACCTGTGCATGCACAATAAGTATTTCTACCTTTAAAAAGGTGCTTTATTTAAGTATTTATGAAATATTCACAGAGATACATTATAATGATGATCTTACTTGGCTCCATCAAGCAAGATTACAGCCCCTCACTGGCTTATTCTGAAGTCCATAGAATGAAAATGGCTTCTTCAGAATAATTCAAAGCAGAAAGCTATTTTACCCCAAATTATCCTCTGGAGGATCCTATTGTGGTCTAAAGGGTAAAATTAAGACTTTATCAAAGAGGTAGAAGATTTTCCTGAGAAAACTGACAGACAAAATAGGCAGTTTTTTGGATATGTCAGACAAAATTGCTAGGCAAAAAGCAAGAGAGAAAGAAGGAGAGAAAGAAGGAGAGAAAGAAGGAGAGAAAGAAGGAGAGAAAGAAGGAGAGAAAGAAGGAGAGAAAGAAGGAGAGAAAGAAGGAGAGAAAGAAGGAGAGAAAGAAGGAGAGAAAGAAGGAGAGAAAGAAGGAGAGAAAGAAGGAGAGAAAGAAGGAGAGAAAGAAGGAGAGAAAGAAGGAGAGAAAGAAGGAGAGAAAGAAGGAGAGAAAGAAGGAGAGAAAGAAGGAGAGAAAGAAGGAGAGAAAGAAGGAGAGAAAGAAGGAGAGAAAGAAGGAGAGAAGATGCCTAGAAGCAATCCACAATTAGACCTTTCACAGTTACTATTTCAATCACTTATTATTTATTTATTTGAGAAAGCCAAATCAGAAGGGTTGGAAGTACCTGTCTCTAATAGAAAATCATTGCCAGTTGGAGTACCTATCTAGAAATCAGAAGTTTAATGCCTCTTCAGCGTGAGGGACATTAAAAGTCCACAGTTCCTAATTCTCAAAAGAGTATCCGATTTATCTACCAGACGAATCTGACAAGAGACACTGGAAACTCTCCTTAAACTGCCTGAGATATGCTCAAGAGGGACAGACAGAGCTCCTGCTGTATCACACAGACTTAAGCTATGGTGATCTGAGCATAAGCAAAAGATCCAAAGTCCTCTGAAAAACAGCAGAGGTGTTAAAAGTAAGCAGAAAGAGCACATTACACAAGTAATTTGAAGTGGGTGATGTTGTTACATACCTTTCTTTCATCAACTGATAAAGATTTTCCTTCATGTACTCAAACACAAAATAGAGATGATCATTTTCCCTAATAACTTCTTTCAGCTTTACTACATTGGCATGGTTTAGTTTCTTCAAAGACTGGAAGCAGAAAACACAAACAGGATTTTACAAGGGTCTTACTCAAACAGAAACTAAAAGATGATTTCACTGATGCAGGAGACTTGGCTTCAAAACTCTAACGTTTTAAATAATCAGACAGCTATAAGATCAAAGACCAAATTTTCAAATATTGCTACCTGAACTGTTACTCATACCGGTATAACGCACGGCTGCTCACTCATAAGCCAGCTGTCTGGCAGCACAGTAGGTACCAAAACAATGGTATTTTCTCTATATGTAGCTTCTCACTGACAGAATTTGCATCACTTGCACTGATGACAGTCAGGTTAGACTCAGAACTAAGTATAACCCTGGAAATCATTGTTGGTTCTTCATCCTCTCTTCTTTCTAGATTCGCTGTTGGACATTCATTCTTGCAGTAGCAACACAGCTGTACTAGAAGAAAATGCATCATACTGGAAGAGTGACCTAGGTATGTTTGCAACAGTTTGCAGAGCCTAGAAATTAAGGGAGACCCTGAAAACATATCCTTAATGCTTTGCTAGCATCAGAATTTCATGCTACATGACTGCCTCCAAACCAACTACCCAGACAAAAGCAGCTGCATATACAAAGGTTACAGCTGAGTGAAGACCAGGTGTTCTCTAGCTCCACAAAACACACCAACCAACTCCAGGTTTTATGATAAGAAAGCTGTCCCACTCACTCACCACTCTCACTGGAAGCAGCTCTGTATCTTATGCATTTTTTCTTAAAACTGCAGTACTTCCGTAACACTACTGTCACCCCACTCAAATGCAAAGGGGCAGGAAACAGAACTGTAGCAACACCTTCCACAGCAATTCTGTGGGAGACTTTTTTGCCAAAAGAGGCAGAAATAATTCGTTGTTACCAAAAAATGTGTCAGGGATCTTTTAACTTAAGTCAGCCATTGAATGAAGCAAATACCTTAACCTCTCGAAGGTTCATGCATTCCTCCCAGGAATAAAACTTTCTCTTCATTCTACAACAGTAGAGGGAAAAACAATTAATATGTGGTCAACTTCAGCTACAGTCTTAGATCTAGAAGCCTCATTACAGCTCAGGAATTCAAATCCACTATCTAAATATAAGGCGTTATCTCCTTTGTCAAAAACTTTGAATTTTTAGACAAAGTACATTCTAGTAGAATTTTAAAGCAACAGTATTATATGGGATGCCCTATTTTGCATATGTATCCTTTTACAGAGATGTAAGAGCTTTCAGCAGGTGGGAATATATCCTTTCTCTTTCTAGTATACAACGTGGTGGAAAAGAATATAGTGGTAAAAAGAAGAAGGGCAACAACAGTCCTGACTGAGTCAGGCTAAGTTTTGAAACAAATCTACTGAAAATCAAGTTAGATCATGTCATGGGCATTCCAATTGCATCATATTCTACTTGTTCCTCTCTTCTATATTTTGATTTCTTTGTAATTTTTATACATATAATTTCCCCTATACATTTTATTTCTTTATTTTTCAGTGTCCACTGCTCCCTTGCTAGTTTCCTATACCATGCCAATTGCTTTTCCAATTTTGCCTTTCCTTCCAAGCTCACAAGCAATTCTGCTTCAATAGAAACAAACCACGTGACAGATCTTTTCCATCCTAATCCAGAATACAGCTGTGCAAAGTATTAATGTGTAAAGTATGGTCTTGCATGTTCAAACATTTTGATTGTAAATCAGCTCTTTCACATACCGATACTTTCAGAAGCCCAGAATGCAAGCAGTATGTGTGCATACACAGAGAACAGCACAGACTATGCTTAGCAACATAACTGCTTGCCTGGAGTCTGGATTTCAGAGGGAATGAGGTACCCTTTGAAGATGTGAGTCTTTGTCAGAATTCAATAAGAATCCATCACATATTGCAGCAGTTTTCCAGTTTGAAATCAGTTCTTAGGATATTTTAAGTATACTTACATGGTCTTCATTTCTTGAAGAACTTTACATTTTTGTTTGTGTAAGCAGTGTTTTTGCAATTAACATCTTGTCCTGCCAGGCACCACTTCACTTCTGCTCTTAATAATGGGTTGGTATTCAAAGCTAAGAGGACACACTACTATTTTCTGGTATGTCCTGAAATATTTCAGTTTCTACCATGCTGCAAAATGTTTCTGGCAACATTTGGTGCAGGTAAAACGTTCTCAGCACAGAGAATTTGCTGAAGCCAACTACTGACTATTCATACAAAGCAACATTGTACTGAAAGCTCTGTTGACAAGTACATCCCTGGGTCAAGGCTGGTATTTCAGAAAGTGACTGCAGCACAGTGCCTCTTACCACAGCCACGACAAATAAGTCTTTTACAAACTGAGGTCATAACTGAAGAGACAGAGAAAAAATGAGAAAATCAAGCAGACTTCTCCAAGACTGTTAAGAAAAAAACAAGCTGAAACTACCAATATTTAATAGAATAAAAAGTTAGCTGACACATCAGATCTCATTTTCTTTACCACTGCAGTATTAACAAGATACTGGGAATTAGACCATGAAATGTACTTTCCATGTATGCAGCAGGGAAGAGACTGCAGATTCCCAAAGCAGCATTGCAGAATAGTCTAAATAACATACATGTATCTGACAGCACATAGTAGCTGAGCACTATTACAATATATCTATGTATTTCAGCCTTTCATTTTCTGCTGGTCCTGGGGAGGATACAAGGAACTTGTTTTGAGGAAGCATATAGAGCTCAGCTGCAAGCATGTACGTCATGCAGCATCCAGACAGCTCAAACCAGTGCACGACCAGGTGATGCAGATCACAGAAAAGAAAAACTGGGACCATCCAGCATTAGGTAACGAAGGAAAACACTTACTTTTTAATGGCTATTAGCTCCCCAGATTCAATGCTTCTCCCTAGGAGGACAGAGCCGTAGGTCCCATCACCAAGCTGTCTGATAGTTGTGTACCTATTCATGATGAGGATACTTTAGCTGCAAGCGCATTTGAGTCCTTAGTGTTTCTTCTCCGACTGTAACCAGTTCTTTCTGTGGCAGCATAAACACAGAGCACTCAGGACAGTGTCAACAGTTGCAGGAATCATGTTTTCAAGACTTAGCCTTTGGTCTGAAAGCACAGAACATAATCCACTTTGATTTCTGTACCCTTCCAAGATTGCTCACTTGCAGACCCCTTTCACTCCTCCAAGAAACAGCCCTTGGAAGCTACAATCAAACACCTGCCTCACTTCCCCATCAGAAGCAGACAGCTTTTATCTGGATGTAACTGTTCCCCAAATCCACTCATGCACTAAAGCTAAAGGCCCCTTATGGAAAGTTTGTAGCCAGCCTCGAGGGCACATACTAGTAATGAAAACAGAAGATGAAGCCTCACAGCTTATGTTATAAAACATTACGCTCACATCAGATAATACCAAATGCATTTCAGTACAGCACTCCTAAGAATGGATCAGTCTCTAGCAGTGGACACATCATCCATAAAGAAAGATAGTCTCTATTCCCCCATTTAATCTAACTGCTACAAACACTTCCTAAACTTTACATTACTTTAGAACAAACACGATCTATGTTGATTATTCGTACATTTGGAATGAAACAGAATTCTCCTGCAGTCACCAAGTCTGGTCCTTGCTTTCTTTTTTCCCCAGCTCTCAGAAGACAGCAACATTCCTGCCATGTGACTTTTGCCTTTTGAAACCCGTGTTTCAGCAGGGGCATTCGAAAACCTTGCCTTATTTCACAAAGCCAAATGACTGTTGTAAAAGGATTACATTGTTTGAACTCTGTAACCAATGCCAGTGCACAGCCACAACTCTGTATTTGCAGGATGTTGCCAAGATTCTTTGTTTCCAGTTATCTAAGCCTACCAGTCCCACTAATACAGGAACAAACACAGGTTAGGAAATATAGTGACAACACACCTTTGGCCAATTTTACATACCATGTATGAGAAAAGCAATCTGCTTCAACCTACAGCATCTTCAAGAATGGCAATGAAGCTGGTGAAGGTTTCCAAGGAAAAGGTGAACATGGCACTGAGGAACACAGTTCAGTGAGCACAGTGGTGATGGGTTGATAGATGGATTATAAGATCTTAGAGGTCTTTTCCAACTGTAATGATTCCATGACTCTGTGTTCCTGCCTTTGACACCAGGGAGTGTGTAGCACAGGTGAGAGGAGCTGACCTGCAGCAGGACCAGCTTCTCTCCACACACTGCCTTGGGGAACCACGACTGAGCAGATTTACTTGGAGACCCAGTCCCACATTTCGTACTGCTCACCAAGGAGCACAGAGCCTGTCAGGATAGCACTTTGGAATACTGGTTTCTTTTTGGCTAGTTTTCAGGCTGCACACCTGTCATGCTTTCTGCTATCGGTATTCCACATCATAACTCCCAGTGCACTACATGATGCTACAGAGTTAATGCTACAGTTCCGTGCATCGTTGATATTTCTGGGTACCTCGTTCTCAGAAGAGAAGAACTACATCTCCCAGAAGACTCTGCTGTCCTGTTTCGGTTTTCTGTTTAGAAGGAAAGATAAAACTGCTCATGAGCCACAAGACTGCCCCACTCTTTTACTGCTTATCTCTGCGTGTGCGCTCCCTAGCTGTATTGCCTTCAACATTAGAGTAAGGCCTTTGGTTTTGGACACTCACTCTCTCATTTTATTTGATTTATTAGCTTCAATTCCAATGATATTGCATTTTATTGTGTTATCTTGCATTCTGCTATCATATTTAGTAAATCAGTTTTTTCCCTTAGTTTACTGTCTCTGTTTTGTTTTTAGGCCCATCTCCCTACTGCCTTCCCCCCTTCCTGGGGCATGGGTCTGTGGGTCCCCCCATCCCAATTAGTCGCTGCACTGGGCCAAAGTGGCCCAGAAAACTGCTGACAACACCAGCATAGCATAAATGTGTGTTCAGGCCACGTTCACTCAGCATCCACGTGAACAGCTTTGGTTACTTCAGCTGTCAGCAGCCCTGCTTCCCAGCCCTTCCCCACACTGGGGATACTCCTTTAAACCTCTCTGCCTTTCACAGCCACTCATTTTCACTGAGCCTGTGAGAAGCTCTCTTGGATACTCCAGCTCTGCTGCCGAATGTGACCCAAACAATAAACGGACTGAAATACTGCTGATGCATCAGCGGGAAGCGTGGAATCATTAAGGTTGAATAAGACCCGTAAGACCACTAGTCTAACTGCCAGCCCATCCCCACCATGCCCATGTATTCTTCAGTGCCACATCTACACAGTTCCTGAACACCTCCAGGGATGGTGACCCCACCGCCTCCCAGGCCGCCCATTGGAGCACCTCAGCACACCACCCCCGGCCCGCTCCCCTCACAGTACTCACACCCCGCCACCGTTCCTCCTCGCTCAGAAAACCCAAACGCGTGGCACATCCAAGGACCAAACTAGGCCGGAGCCACATCCCCCCGTGGCCCACGCAGGAAGGGCAGACAGAGGGCAGGTGGTGGAGGCCCCAGGCACCGGGCCCCGGAAGGACGAGGGCTCTGAGCGGGGGGAGCAGCGCAGGGGCTGCAGGCGGCCTGGTGACGTGTGGCCACCAGAGCACAGCCCCCGGCTGGCCCGGCTCTCCACCATCCCTGTGGCGAAACTCAGTGACAAACACGGAGGGCATGCGGGGAAGCAACGCATCGGCCTCGAGTGACTGATCCCACACACCCAACCACAGCAATAACCCCGTGGGTGTCTGCTTCGGTTCACACGTCTTTCTTTCGATTTAAAGCAAAGCACAGAGTGCACTTCACAGGGACTCGGGCTGTACAGGGCAGTGACTGCATTGTGAACCCTGTGGTGAGACGCACTTGGAATCACAGCCTCACAGAATACCCCAGGGCTGCAAGGAACTCACAAGGACCGTGAAGTGCAGCTCCTGACTCCACACAGGACCACCCAAAAATCCAAACCCAATGTCTGCGAGCACAGCCCAAACGCTCCCCGAACTCCCACAGCTCCGGGCCGTGCCCACAGCCCTGGGCAGCCTGCTCCACGCCCACCGCCCTCTGGTGCAGAACCTGCAGGAGAACAGCCCGAACGCTCTAGCAAAAAAGCCATCGCAAAACGGGTCGGACGCGTCTTCCTGACCACACCACCTCGACACCTCGGCACGCCGTGTGCCTGTGCCGCCTGCCCTCAGGGCACGCCGAGCATCCGAGCAGCTCGCCCTGCCGCCCCACCACACAAGCGCTGGCACTGCGCCTGGCGGCCCCGGGGCGGCTCTCTCCTCCCAGGCCTGGCGGCTGAGGCCCGTCCCGCAGCGGCCGCCACGTCCCCGCCGGCCGCAGCGGCTCCGTCCCCGAGCAACCACGCACCTCCTCCGCTCCTAAAAACACCCAGGGCTGCGGGTATGGATAGGGGCGAGGAGGCCACGCGTAAAGGCACATACGTGAGGGATTTCTGCCTGAAAAAGGCGTTACTGAGTGGCCGAGAGAACCAGCTGGAGCAGCAGGACGGCACACGGAAATCTTGACACCGCACCGGACGGACACAGAGCCGTGACTTCAGCGGCACCGCCGCCATCCAACCCCACTACCGACTGGTCTCCCCCGTAACAGCCGCCTGCCCGCACCGGCCGGCACGGGCCCATCCCGCAGCACCCCGCGGTACTTACACATGGCAAGGCAACGGCTCCGCGCCCTGCGGACACCGCGGCGCTCCAGGCCGGGCCGAGGCCCGCAGCCCCGCACGGCGGGCCGGAACTGGCGCCATCCAGCGGAGACGGAGCTTCCCTCGGGATGGCCGCCCGAGCGGGACTACAGCTCCCGGCAGCCCCCGCTCCTCCGCGCGGTCGGGTTGGTCGGAGCGGCGGCCCGCGTGGATCGCGCTTCCCAGCGGGCGGTGCGCCGAGTCGAGCCGAGGCGAGGCGCTCCGGGCGGGAGAGGCGCGGGGGGGCGTGGTGCGCCCAGCGGGGCGGGTGGTCTCAGCCCGCGGCCGGCGCCTCGCAGCGGCCCGCGCGTCGGGCGGCGCTCTGGCCCCGCGGGTTCGTCTGTTCGCCCGTCTCCGCCGCTCGCGCTCCGCCTGCCCCTCACTCGCAGGGAAGATGGCTGCCGTACGCCGGGCCCGCAGTTACTCCCGCTGCGTGGTGCGCTTCTCCGACCGAGAACTCTGCTAATTTCCCCCGCGGGGACGACGCGCGGGCCGAGCGGGGGGGACGAAGGCCCCCGGGACGGGACGGCGCCGCCCGAGCGCCGGCAGCATGGTGAGCGGGCGGGGGCCTGCGGGGTGGGGAGCGGCCCGGCCCGCCGCTGGGTGCTGCCCTGCCCGCCGCGGGGCCCGCCCGGCTGAGCCGATGGCCGCGCCGCCTGGAGCTGCCCTGCATTCCCCGTCCCGCCCCGCGATGCCGCCTGGGCTCCTTGAGGGGCGTTTGTGTTTTAGCGTCGCGGCGGTGCTGGGTTCGGTGCCGCCCTTCTCACAGCACCTCTGCCGTGAGCTCAGGTTGAGATCGCAGCCTCATCCCTCGAGGTCACTCGGAACCCTTTGGTATCGTTCAGGAGCTCTTAAAACTCCTTACCGCTGTGTCTAAAACTTCTGAACGCAGCGTTGATTCTACCCCTTAGAGAGAAAAAACGGAGTTAAATCCTCGTTCCCTTACAAGCCAGCCGGCCGTCAGACCTGTTTTGCAGTGTCATCTGTGGGACGGACGCATACAACTGCCGTGCAACCCTGCTCAGCCGCGGCAGCCAGCATTGAGCTGGTTCTGATGGCAGCTTTACTTTGCTGGAGCGAGGAGCTGAAACGCTGAGCTGTAGCGTTGAGTCCCTAGGAGAAGTGGCTGTGGAGCTCTGAGGAAAGCAGCACGCAATTACTGACTGCAAGAGTTGATAATGACCTGTGCAAATAAGCTGGTCTTGTGTTTAGCAAGCGTTTTCTAAAGCTTTGCAAACAAATTGGGATCGAACAGGCTCGGCTGAGTTCTTTTTAGAGGTCACTGTCTGGCTCAGACATTCGCTGCTTCCACATTGACCTTTTGGTCGCTTGATTTGCTACCGCTTTTCTCCTGGGGAAATCACTTGAGCTGATCAGCACAGGGTGAGGATGGCTCACCTTTTAAGCAGGATAGAGTCGCTCACTGTCAGATGTGACAGCTGACAGGTTGCAGAAGGAAGGCCGGTGGCATAAAGATGAGCAGGATGGAATTTTTTAACTCAGCAGTAGCTACAGTACAATATTCTGTGAGCTCCAGAAGCTAGAACTGTAGCTTACGTTTTGTCAGAAGGGGTGGAAGGAGCCAAGTTTTACATGCCTTACATACAGTCTCAGGTGCTGCCTATGTGTGGTGATGCTTGCTTTAGCAGTACCTGAGCATTTATTCGTTTGTGTTAGCAAAACCATAGGGGTTTTGCAGATGAAATAAATAGCAGAGAGGTTGTTAGTAGAGAGACCGGTTAACCATGCAGCAGCAATGAGGACTAATTGCTTTACTGGTAAGTGTGGAGAAATTGTTTGCTTCTGCTGCCACTGCTACCTGAAGACAAACCTTTTGTATGAGACTTCAGCTCACATATAACCTCAACATAGAGGAAGTAATGGTGAAAGTCAAATTTTGGTTGTAGTGAGCTTTGTAATGCTCAAAGTTGTTTGGCTTTACTCTAGAACTCTATAGCATGTTGTATTTTTTGTTTGGACTGAGAGCGTGCTGAAGTTTTGAAGAGCATTTAATACTAATTGGCAGCAGTTGGTGTAGACCTACAACAGGGTTTTGACTGCAGTGGAGAAGACGTAGGTTAGCTGGAGTAGAATTAACAGGAAGGAAAGCAGGGCTCCTGAAAGGTTACTGAAACCAAGTCTGTGAGTGCTAGGTGGACTTCAGCCAGCTTCAAAACCTAAGTAATTTCAATTCATACCACAACTTGGCTTAAAATTTATGTGCAGACTTCACAGGTTAAAGCTTTTAGTGGGTGCGCCTTTATGCACAGGAGGATAGCGTGTTGATTTGGTTTAGAAATAGCTCTACCAGTCTCTGTATTTTGCAGATAAAGCCAGCCCTGCTCTGCCCAGGCTGAGAGCTGACTGGGCATAACTCAGCTGCACGCCAGAAGCCTTATATCTGCACTCTGCACAGGCAGAAGTAGGCCTTCCTTGTGTCACCACAGTGCTGCAATAGTGCCCTTACCAGAAGTTGATTTCAGAGCTAACTTGTTATCCAGCTGTCTCTGTCCAGCGTAGATGTAATCCCTGTGTGCTGCAGTACTGTTGCAATAGGACAGCTGTAGCTCCTGCAACACGAGCTGCCTGCAGTCAAATTCTAAGTTACTACTTGCTCAGTTGTATCTCTTCTGGTGCTTTGGAACATTGCTGTTTGCCTGTTTCCTCCTCTAAAAAATCTTTGGTGTTAGGATTTGTTTGTTTTTGATGGTGGCTTTGTCACTGACGCTCACAGCTTGTTTAATTTTAACGAGGCCCTTGTTAGGTTGAAGGTCTTATTTAAAGTTTTACTTGTTTAACTTATCTCATAGCAGTATTGTAAATAAAACCAGCTGTCACGCTCTCATGCTAGCTTCTTCACTGCTTTTCCATTAAGGTGACTTCTGTATATCATAGAATCATAGGATGGCCTGGGTTGAAAAGGACCACAATGACCATCTAGTTTCAACCCCCCTGCTATGTGCAGGGTCGCCAACCACCAGACCAGGCTGCCCAGAGCCACATCCAGCCTGGCCTTGAATGCCTTCAGGGATGGGGCATCCACAGCCTCCTTGAGCAACCTGTTCCAGTGTGTCACCTTCTGAGTGGAAATTGTATATAGTGTATATTTTCATATGTAATTTTTTGAGATTGCCCATAGTATTCCATAATGTTCACAAAGTAGCTATTTTTTTTCTCTAAGAAATAATATTTTCATTCTTTCCTGAATACTAAAGAAATCAAAACTACTGGTTACCTTTACAATGAGAAGATCGTGATTAATCTTTAATTTCTTACATGAATTTCTTACTGCTATTTAGTACTAAAGCTTTGATTCTGTGTCTTGAGCCATGGGTGTTCTTAGCTGGGTATTGTGGCAGTGTACTGATGTGTGTGTGTCTTAACATAATTAGTCTGTATTGGGTTGATCTGGCTGAAGTGCAAAACATTTCATTGGGTTAACAGGGAAGTGCCACCAACACCAGTTAATATAACATGGAGTTTAATCATCAGTTAAGACTGATAAGTGGGTGTGCAGGTGGGGGGGGGGGGGGGGGGGGGGGGGGGGGGAAGGAGGGAAGAGGGGAAGGGGTGTTGGTTGTTGTGTGGTGGTGTTTTCTTTCCTGTGAGTATCTGTAATGACTGTGTATTATGAAGGTTCTGCTGGGACTTAGCA
The DNA here is from genome assembly GCF_016699485.2 of Gallus gallus. Taxonomy (NCBI): domain Eukaryota; kingdom Metazoa; phylum Chordata; class Aves; order Galliformes; family Phasianidae; genus Gallus; species Gallus gallus. The sequence continues at coordinate 88,018,078 of NC_052534.1, read as the reverse complement.
GACTCTGTAATCACACTGGACCATTCTCTACTAGGCAGAAGCTGAAGAAGATTGTCACTCTGATTTGGTAAGAACTGATGACAATGAAAGATCTGGTGAAGCAAACCTTCAGGTACGTCTCTCATGACAGTATTTTATCACAGATAGAGCACTGCTGTCATTTAAACTGTGCTGCTAATGCGTGTTTGGTTACCATGTATTTGTTGATCTGATGTGCTTAATCTCTCTGCCCCTCCAAAAGTGAAGTAGTTGAATTTTGCATTATGTTCCAAGGGTGTGAGTCAGTTGTAAGTTGTCTGTACAGATGAAAAAGTTTGTGTCAGATTCGGAATTTCTTTGAAGAACGGTAGAAATCAGACAGCAATTTATGGATTAAACTCAGGTTTAATTTGTCACTTTGTTCTGGAGTAGAAAGTTGACAAAAGCAGTCTGATAGAAAAGCACATTTTCTTACGTTACTTGCTTTCTATGTAGTTGTTCTCCAGGAGCCTTGACAGATACAACATTTAAAGCATAACTTCAAAGGTGCTAGAAAAACACATGGCAAAAATGACTTGTCTTGTTTCACAGAACATAGTGCTTCATTTTAAAAAGAGAAAGGAGGGTAGGGCCTCAAATGTACTTTATTCCAAATGACAGTCTTGATTTTAATGAAGTTTAGTATGCTGATGTACAAAAATTAGCTCAATACTCCTTTATAATTTCGAGAGCTTTTCTTCTGAGGTGGACAGTCCAGATAAAGGCATTTGTTATTGAATGATATTGAACAAATACTTGTGTACTTAAAACAAAAAAAGTCTACAAAACGGTGGCTAATTCTCCATGTCTGAATTGACTTTAGGATTTGTAAGTATAAAGCATAACTTTGAAATTCTCTTTTGAGTTAGTATTATATCATCTTTGATTGGAAGATCTACTGTCTGAGTATGTGATACTAAATCAGAATGTAATGGATTCTTTTAGGCAGAACTGCAGATGTTCAGAGCTCAGTGGATGTTTGAGCTTGCCCCAGGTGTGAGTTCTAGTGGGTTGGAATCTCTGCCATGCAGAACATCATCAAGAGGACCTGGAGTAAAGTCTGTAGATACCAGAGGCAAACAGGAGATAGCAAAAGAGGAAAAGGTACAAGAAATACATGTTTTCTGGACCAGTGTCGTGTTGCATTTTCTCCTTATTTTTTCAATTATATTTCAATAATCATCTTTATTTCCTAAGATGAGGATTAGCATAGGCTATTTTTTGCTTCTTTCCATCTCCTCAGTTCCTTTTGGGAGTGGATAGCTATCTGTTTTTGCAAAGCTACAAAGCTTTGCAAGGCATTGCCTTAGTTGCAAGTCAAACCCCTGTTTTAAGGGAGTCAAACTACTGAACAAAATATAACCTTGCAGACTGGGTCATAATGCAGTACTGTGATCCTGTTAGAATTAGAGTTCTGTTAACTTTGTACTCTTCTTACACCTCCAGCATCGTTCTGTGATCTGGGTTGGTGGTGCTTTTTTAACTCTTTTGTAACCTGTTTGGATCTTTTTCTTCCTTTAAAAAATGGCATAGAGAGATTGTTGCTTGGGAATTTGTTTGCACTTGAATATGTCTTGACTTTTTATTGATGGAGGTACTTCATTTATTTCATTTGTAGAATACAGTACATAAGATGAAAAGAATTCTAAGTCAAAAGACGTTGCTCTTGTATTAGTAATGAACTCAAGAAGTGTTTTGTGTAATTGTGCAGGCGAAAGAACTTTTCCTGAAAGCAGTGGAAGAAGAGCAAAATGGGGCCCTTTATGAAGGTAATGCAGAAGTTTACACTGAATGCCCTTACTGCAAAAGAACAGACTGATTTCAGTACAAAACTGTGTGGTAACAGTGATCTTAAACTGAAGGCTAATTGTAATTTGAGAGTTCCGTTATTTGGATAAGTGAGCAAACAGGGTATGAAAGGAATCATTGTATGACAGATCTAAGGTTGAGGTGAAGCTGAATGGTGTTCAAAGAAAGAATTTGTAGCTTTCAGACAAAATATAAGAGTGTTTTGAAATGTCACAGCATCACACTGAATTTAATGCACTCTTTCTCATTTGAATTTTATTTGTGACCTCAAAAACCAAAACTGTTCCTACACATACATCCTTATGAGACCTCAGTAACAAGGTCCTGTGCTAGACACATGTCTATCTGAGTGTGTGTTGGGACATCTGTTCCCAGACCATGCATCTATTTGCTGACCTGGCCCAGTTCACCAGAACCCAGTGACATTTTAAGTCTGCTTCTGAAATCTGCTGATAGCTGACATTTGTGAGGCAGTCATGTGAAGCAGCTTCTTCCGTGTTCATGTGCATTGCAGGCCTGGCTGGGAGATCAGATGTTGAAGTTGAGACCGATCTGTTCAGCTGAGGCTGCTGGTATTCCTCATCCTCACCAGCCAAAGGCGACTGCCTGTCACTCAGCAGCACTGATGTGCTCAAGGAAATTAGAATGCTTATTAGCCCTAAACTCACGCTTCTCAGATTCATGAGTGTAACCAAACTCACTGTTAGTTAGGTGTCGAGAGGGAGAATAGCCACCTTGCTGCAGGTTGGGAATCATCACGTGGGAATATAGAAAGACATATAAATACATATGTGATCTTAATACCAGTGTTCTTCCTTTCCCTGTTCCTCTGCTCAGCATTTATAGTATCTTTGGAGTGCTAAAGGCAGACGTACTTTGTCTGGGTGTGGATGAAGGCTCTGCCATCATTTTTCCTCTAGCATGCCATAAGCTTTTGTTAGCTGCATTACTTTTTGAACTGGCTGCTTTCCCCCAGTCAGGTTCTTCATTCTCAGTGTTCTGAGTGGCTTGCTCCTGTGCCTTCTCTAGTTTCCATGGTTGTACCACAGCAATGCTTGGTTTATATCTGTTGTAGTTTTTTAAACGCACAACAGTTTTTGTCTATTTTACTGTTGTAGTGTTATGTAGAGCTGAAGCACTGCAGCATAATGGATATGTAACATATGCTTGCATCTTCTTTTGTACTTTTTTGCACATTCCTTTTGGTTATTTAAGGCAGTAATGCCTAAAATCTTTTTAGCCTCTTGGAAAAGCCTGTGCAACAAATGAAATAGTAGTATTTTGCTATAACATTTTCTATACTCCATAATTGATTTATTTTTTTTAGCAGTTAAGGTAAATTTGAGAAAGCTGAAACACGTCAGATCTTTGTTCTGAAAAAGTATATGAAGCTTTTTGTTTTGACAGTGTTTGATTTGTTTCTCTTCTGTACTGAATTTGAACCCAGCCACCTGAGGCTTACACAAAGGAGTTTTCCACTTTTTTTTAGCACTTTTGGTTGAAGTCATTTCTGATAAAATCTTTGCTTTGGTGAGCTGGTGTAGGCATCAGATTGTTTAAATGCTACAGTTTTTGTTTTCAGCCATCAAGTTTTATCGCCTAGCCATGCAGCTTGTCCCTGACATTGAGTTTAAGATCGCCTATACACGGTCCCCAGATGGTGATGGAGTTGGAAAGCGGTGGTAAGTATGAAAATTTACTGAGTACATAAGTACTGAGAGCTGAAAAAACAGTTCACAGTATGCCTTGTAGCTACTGGGACTCTGTGTCTTAGTCTTCAAAATAAAGGAGGGTTTCAGTTTAGTATCTTATTATGGATTTAGTTACAATGGGCCCAAACATAATTTCTTCCCCTATACGTTTTAAAACCCATTTGTATGTCTCCTTGTTACTGGTGGGGCTTTATATTCTCAGCTCATTCTATTAAGCTTGTTTAGTGTAGACATTTTAAAAGGGATTGGAAGATCATTGAGCAAGTCTGTGTCCCAAGACAGGGAAAGGAAGGTACTTTTTTAATGAGATTAAGGAGAATTGTATGGTTTGTGGTTACTTGGTGCAGTCAAACCTCCTCCTTTTGAGGGATTATGCTATGATATACAACTTACATTTAGATATATATATATTTGAATGTAGTAATGTTATCTTTGTAATCCTTCAAGTTTACTGATAAGTAGTAAGCATAATTTTTCTATCCTGGTCTTCTTCAGCTTGCTCCTGAACTATTTTAAATCTAAGTTGGTAAAAAGTAGTTTTCCCAAATATTTTCTTTATTGGGAAAAACCACTAGAGGTCACTCTTCAGTGAATAAAGCAGAAGTAGAAATAAGTAAATAATCCTTCGTTGTCTGCAGTACTTTACAGTGTGGGAGGTATTAGTGAGTATTACATTCCATCGATGATAATAATTTATTTCCTGCATATGGGTTATGTTAGACAAATTGAGGAATAGGATTTGTCTTTTTATGGGCTCAAGCAATCCTTCAGTTACTTGGCTTAGAAGAGGGAGCTGTGAACTCTCAAATCCAAAGAGAGTCTGGAATTGAAATTAAACAAAAGGAAAAAAGAAGCTGTTACTATCATAGAATCGTTAAGGTTGAGAAAGATCTCTAAGATGATCCAATTATCAACCCAGCAGCACCGTGGACACTCTCAGATGGGTTCCATCAAAATCTAAATGAACTTGAAAGCACTGCTGTAACTGTTTTATTGTATGATAAAATGAGGTTGCTTTAATATTGAAGACAGAAGATTGATGCCAAGGTAAGGCCATCTGTTGTTATATTCTGTTCAATATCACTGTGTTGGCATTCCCCTTTTCTAGCATTGAGGACAATGAAGAGGATGGCAAAATGGCTGATCTCCTGTCAGATTTCCAGCAACAGTTAACTTTTCAGGAATCTTCTGTCAAACTTTGTCAGCCTGAGCTTGATGTCAACCAGACCCATATCTCAGGTATGAGTTAAGATGGACTGTAAATGTTCAGAGGAAGAAGTTCTACGGATGTTTCACTAACTTTTTGAAAAACAGTTATCTATTTCATTCTGAAGATACTTTTAGATACATGAACACAGTATCTTTTTACTTACCTCTGTAGTTAGATGTGAAGCCACGCATGACAAATTTGTCTTAATCCCACAGCTTTTCTATGTAGTGCTTCTAATACAGTTTTTCAGGATTAAGAGAGTATTGCGTAAGTAGTAACTTCGAGAAACAAACTTCAGTAAGTTTTTTCTACTTTGACATACTGAATTTGTTTGGTTTGTGGATTTTCTTTGTTCATTTGTTTTAGTTTGCACCTATTTATTCTAATTGTAACGTGTAAGAAGGAGACAGTTATTTTGTGAAGGGATATGGTTGTGTGTTTTGTTTTAACTGGCTCTGTATCACATTCTTTACAGCAAATGTTTTCAGGTTCAGCTAAACCACATAACAGTTAGAAAGGCTTTTGAAGATACACGATTTTCAGTGCTTCAACTGCAGGATAGTCATCCTAAGACTTCCTTATGAGTTACAAATTGTAGAAAGTGTCTATAAGCTGTGAACTCTCTTAAAATCAGATGCCTCCAAAAGATGCGTTTTGCACCCACAGTTATCAGTTGCTCTTGGAAACCTGTTCTGCTTAAGGAAAATATATATATATACCAATCTGTTTAAGTCAAAATATAAAATGGGATTTCTTATTTCTTACAAATGTGGCACTGTATGCTTGGAAGCGCAGTTCTATTTTTTGCGAGTAAAGTCAAGGTATTGTACATCATTACTATAAAATGATCACAGGACATGTCATTTTTTAGCATTGGTCTTAATCTCTTTCTAGTTTTATTAATTCCTTTCCTGGCAGTCCTGTGTTGCATTATCTCCCTTGTCTATGTTTTGTGGTACAGTGAGAACGGTTAAAATAATGATATCTACTGCAGAAGTCAGTAGGCTGGAGAGGATCCCTGTTGATCATCACAGTAGTATAGTAGTCACAGATCTCAGCACTTAAAGGAAAATCAAAACATGAAGCAGTGTGTTTAAAGGAACCAATTCCCTTCTGTTATATTTTGCATTTTATTAGCACTTATAATATTAAAATACTGATTAACTTTATTAGAGGACAGGGTTAGTCCTCTGCCATATAACAGAAGTGGTGAAGGAATGTGTAAGTTCATCTGTTGGGGAGTGACTTTCCATTGTATGTTGGTTTTTTTTATGTTGTTACATGGGTAAAGCTTAGGAATTAACGATTCTTCACCAGGAGTATTTTCCTACAGGGTGTGCCCGGTATCTGAAACTGGGTCTTAACAATCCCTAGTTCACTAGAAACTTGGAAGCGTGGCTGATATGAGATAATCAAAGGCTTTGACTGGTGAATGGAAAATGTATACCTGTTAGTGCTGCTAACAGAATGTTAAGCCTTTGTATGTCCTGTTCTTTATCTACTGAAGAGCTCATAAATTGCCAGAAACTGTTTTGTCCCTTGAACTACTATATACATCTGCACAACTTTTGTTTGTAAGTGGACTGTGAATTTAATGATTGCAAGTACGAGCAATACTGCGAATTTGTGAGTACTCTGTAGCGAAACATTATTTCAGATTCATAAAATGAATAATTTTATTAAACTGCAGTCTCTTCCCTGGTGTTTACAGTTGGTTACTGTTTAATGTACCTCTGTGCTTCAGCTATTATCTTCTTTGATCTCAAAGCGGTTATACTGAGTAAAGTCATTGAGTCTTTTGTGGATGTGGTATTACAGGTCAAGCCATAGGCACCAGAAAGCAGCACTTGTTGAAAGTAAGTGAAGTGTAATTCCTGATGGTAGAAGATTAGTACACAAGATTATGTACAACCAAAATAGAGAAAACTCGAGAAGGCAGCAAGTTATGAGAGAGAATTCTAGCTTCACTTCCCAGGGCATTCTCACTGAACTTCTAATTCTAGGAAAAGTATAATATGATCTTTTGAAACTTTGATGATGATTCTGTTGTTATCTTAAAAACTTTTAAAAGTTTTTAAACACAGCAGTAACACTTTTATCACTGGACCTGTACCACAAAATATGGAGTGGTGTAATACAGGTTTCACAGTGGATAGGTTGTTCTTAGGATTTTCTGTCCAATACTGAACCTAATCTGAGCTTGTCCTACAGAAGTACAGTATGTACTGTAATGTTACACTTTATGTCAGGTGGAAGAAAACGCGGATTTATGGATGCTGTGTTTGTGCAATGTGTATGTGGAATTTTTGGTGTGACACCTTAGAGTTGTAGCATTAGACAGCAGATATGTTTTATCCTATTGTTTTACCATAATTCACTTAACTCTTGATTATTTTTTTCATTCTCTTTGTTACTTTTTTCTAATGCTTAATAATAATTTCCTTATTAAAGGTGTTCTTGATGGCTTCCTTGGCATCTGGCTGGCATGTGGAAAAGTAGGGTTGTTTTTTTGTGTGGAAAGTCAAAACACCAGTTACTGAATTATAGATAAACTATTCATTTACACACCAGTGTCTAACAAGAAATTCTGTTCTATTTGCAGCATTGCCTCTGGAGGTATTAATGTACATTTTCCGATGGGTGGTTTCGAGTGACTTGGACCTGAGATCATTAGAGCAATTATCTCTTGTTTGTCGAGGATTTTACATTTGTGCCAGGTATCGTAAATAAGTTACCTAGAGTGAAGCTTCTCTCTGTTCTAGGAAAGATAAAAAAGAACTTCATTTTTTGTTTTTTTTTATGCACAAGACTTTGTAGACTGCATGTACAGGTAGATGGAAGTTGGGTTGTTGGGTTTTTTTGGTTTTGCATTTAGGCCACTAATGTGTAGGGCCATGTTATGCTTTTTCTTCCCAAGGAAAGTCCTATGTTATGTTCCTCACAGTGCTCACCAACTTTAGCGTATGCCAGTAATCAGTATCTTACAAGGGCTGCTCTGAAAGTAATGCCTCTTATTTTGAACATTGTGTTGGCCCATGACATCAGTCGCAGATGTTGGTAGTACGGCTGTAAAGGGTGAACCTTCCTGCCAGTATCCTGTTCCATTTTGTTGCTGTGTGACAGATGGCAGCAGAGGGGCAGTCTGACAAAATGGTGTGTGACATGGAAGTGCCTATGAAGCAAATGTGTGTCATAGAATTCCTCCATGAGGAAAAAATGGCACCCATTGACATTAATCAGCGCTTGCTGAACATTCATGGAGATCAAACAGTGGATGTGAATACAGTGAGGGAGTGTGTGGTGTGTTTCAGAATTGATGACAGTGACATGAAAGGCAAGCCACATTCTGGATGGCCATGAAGTTATTTACTAGTGTGGCATGCAGGCTCTTGTTTTTTGCTGGCAATAGTGATGGCAATAGTGATGACTACATGGGGAAAAAAAAAGTCTTGGAGCTGAGAATTTCCTCCATCAAATAGTGTTTTTGTGCTCTTTGTATCTGCTGCAATTTCCATGGAAGTAAATACGAGGCCTTCTATTCAGAAGAACTTATGTCCTTCACTGTTGTAAAAGTTGCTAGAAGTCTTATTTATTCTACCTTATTTGAAAAAGTTGCAGAATCTCCAAAATAGTGCTTCTTGCGTTGTCATCCTCATCTTGCTGCACAGAGAAATGCCAGGCTGCTCAAGTGTTTTTGTGTACTTGGCTGAAAATCATATTGTGTTCTTGGGCTTCCCAGGGAGGAGGAAATGGCTTTCAAGTGCTCAAGGATTCAGGCAATTAATGATTCCAAGTTATGCTACAGTACGAGCAACAGGAGATCAGGAAGGTTTCTTCAAATTGCATTCAAACAAATAATGAAGTTTGTTGCTCTGATACTTAAAAGATAAGGTTTGCAGGAAAGTTTTAAGTTAGGAGTTTTACTTTTTTCCCTTCATCTTTTTTCCAGAGATCCTGAAATCTGGCATCAAGTCTGTTTGAAAGTATGGGGCAGGAGCTGCAATAAACTTGTTCCATATTCTTCCTGGAGGGAAATGTTTTTGGAAAGGCCTCGTGTTCGATTTGATGGTGAGATTTACTTCTGGAAACATTGCAAGTAACTGTGACAGAGGCAATCAGATGGATTTTGTGTTTATGGTGTTGTTAGACTTACTCAGAATTTATTGAGGCTGCCTGCATGTGATCCTGGGCAGCCTGCTCTAGGTGATGCTACTTGACCTCCAGAGGTCTCTGCCAACCTCAGCCATTCTGTGATTCTGAATTGGGCTTTTGAATCTGTAGACTATCTGTAAAGACAGGAGGGGGGTCTAGGGACCAAAATAAAAACTTCTGTGTCTTTAAGTAACTAAAACTCAAAAGTTTTGGATTATCAGTTTTTTATCTTATTTTATGTACTTCATTTTTGTTCATATACTTATATCCTTCATTTCTATAGGTGTATATATCAGCAAGACAACGTACATACGCCAAGGAGAACAATCTCTTGATGGTTTCTATAGAGCGTGGCACCAAGTGGAATATTACAGGTAGAACTGTAGTACAATGAGTGAGTGAAATGTTTCTCTCTCTTAAGTTCTTGAAATCCAGCCCTTGATATCACAAACATTAATCAGTCTGTAAATCCCGGATGGAAAGTTACTCTGTGCAAAGCTATATATAAATATTTTGAGAATAGGTCTTAAGAAATGGGATTTACTGCAATAATTAGAGATGAGTTTAGAAACATATTTCATCTTCAGTTATACTGTTTCTTGTGAATAAGGATTAAACAATAATAATGCTATCAATCATACACAGATTTCTTTTCCAAGCTTTTTTGCTTTAAATTTCTGAAATAATAATACTTTTTAGGAAAAGGAAAACAAGCAATTATACAATGTTTTTTAACTCATTTTTAACCAATTGTAAGTAATCAAGAGGCTGGGCTTTCTCAATGTGCTGTAAATACCTTGCCATTTGTTCCGCTGGCTGTTTTTCTGTTGTCCCTCATCCTGCTTTTCACCGGGCTTATTGTGTTGTTCTGCTGTACCTTCTGAGGCTGGAAATGTGAATAGAAATTGTCGAATCTCTTGGCTATTTATAGTGTCTTACAAACATGGAGGTGGTATCTGAGTACTGTAAAAGTTGATCAGATCCTGGAACCTGAAAAAGACCATCTGACATTGTCCATTCAGTACTAACACTGTAATTGAGATTTTATCGTATTTGTCTTAAAGCATGGTGGGACAGCAACTTACCTGAGGTCAGGTTTGATTCAGGGTAACCTGTTTGCTTTGTTGAGAAGTGGCAGAATTTGTCTTTTTGCATCATTCTTCACACCTTGATCTTTTAACCGTCAAAGCTATGTTTTTTCTGATCTCTTCTGCTATATTGTATGAAGAAATAAGCTTTCAACCCTATTTCCTATAAAGTTTTATATTCTTCTGTGATACACTCTGTGATTTAAAACAAATCTACATTTATATTGCGTGATTTTATTTTTTCAGGTATTTGAGGTTCTTTCCAGATGGTCAAGTTATGATGCTTACAACACCTGAAGATCCACAATCTATCGTTCCACGCTTACGGACTAAAAATACAAGGTTAGTGAAATAAAATACTGATTTGTACTTTTCCCATTGCTTTTTACCTGGCAATTTCTGTTTGCTTTTGTCTCTGATTCTATATTTGTGCTTAGCAAAATGAGAATAAAACTGTGACAATGTTCTTGTTGTATGAGAGTGACTGAGAACTGCAAAAAGTTTTGATCTTGATGCCAAGATGTCTTTCATTTTGAACTCCTGGTATTGTAGTTAGATTTCCTTTCAGGTTAGTCAATTTTAAACTTAGAAAGGAAGTAGATGGAAGAGTACTGAAACCACCGATCTAACAGCATATGTTCTTTTAAAGATACTATTTTATTATTACTTGCTTTCTTGCACTTCCTTGACTGTATGGAGGAAAGGCAAAGCTTTGGTGGGATTTGGCTGAATTATTGCTCGATTTCTTGTTGATGTTTGCATGAATTTTTAAAAAAAATACGGATAGTTGTTTGGGACTTCAGAACAGGCCTGAGCTGTTCACCAGAAATGTGAAAGCATTTAACAGTACCCGAGATAGAACTGACTAACTGATCTTTATTGTTCTCTGTATGAAAATGTAAAAGCATCTTTCCAAAATGTTTTCATCGTTTCATAACATCAATTAGCTCGGTATTTACCGAATGCAAATAACAATGTGTTTCCTTGGTTATGATATACATCCTTCTTTCCATTTCTGATATTTGTGTTGTAAGTTGAAGGCATTTGGACAGCAAACATCTTTGTCCTTGATACTATCCTCCTCTTAACCTTTCAGAATGGATGCAATCTTGCTTGGTCATTATCGCCTTTCCCAGGAAACGGACAATCAAACCAAAGTATTTGCTGTAATAATGAAGAAAAAAGAAGAGGTAGGTAGCTGAATAGATAGAGGAAAAAATAATGTGAGAGGGCTTTTTAGTAAGGTTTTTCTCAATCCGAATGTCTTAAGGCACCTGAAAATTTCCATTACAAATGCAAAAAAGGGTTGAAAAATAAACTTCATGTTTAAAATGCTTTGAAAATTGACATAACTAAGTGTGGAGGTTTATCCTGCCTCTTTTCCCTTCAGATCTGTAATAATCATTATTAAGACAGATAAATACTTGGTTCACATTCAGCAGTGGTTCTTCCCCCTTAGGCTTAATTACTGTTGGTGTTTCTGTTAGGTAGCTTATAACAAACAGGAAGGAAGGGTGGAAGAAATCACTTTCTGAAATCAATTTTTGATTATGTTTATATTCCATAGCTTTAAACAAAACTAAATTAGTTAGAAGTGTTACCATACTTTACAATGAGTTTGCATAATTGGGTGATGTCCTCCGTCCTTACCTTTCTGTGAAAACTTCTATAATCAGCATCTAAATTGATGGATTCTCAAGGAAAACCAGCACTTACTTTTGAGGGTTTAACAGTCTGATATCATACTTACTTAGTCGTGATGATAAATAGTTTCACCTTGTGTTCTGTCTCCGTCACAAATCTTTTTCTTTACACAGAAACCAGTTGACTACCACAAGTATAGGTATTTCCGTCGTGTTCCAGTGCAAGAGACAGAACATAGTTTTCATGTAGGACTTCAGTTGTGCTCCAGTGGGCGCCAGACTTTCAACAAACTTGTTTGGATACATCATTCTTGTCACATAACTTACAAGTAAGTAAATGCAGAATAAGACCAAAGAGGGATGCTTAATTGTAGAAACACACGACTGGAATTTGATGAGGCTTTAACAAAATGTTCTGAGAAGAATAACTGGTCTTGAATTGATAAACTGTAATGAACTTGACTTTAAGAAATCCCAAGATTTTAGTAACTTTTCTCTAGTGGTGTGGGATGTATACTGAGTAGTGGAACTGCAGTATTTTAGTTATTTAAAGGATTTATGTAGTGTTGGAAAGAAAGCAGGTTTGAGTCAGGGTTGAGTGACTTCAGTATGATGCCACTAAAAGGGTGTAGAAAAGAAATATTAAGAACTTCTTTTCCTTTGTGAATGTGTAGAAATGCTTTAGAAGATACCATTATGAGAGTCTGTGCACGTGAGCGATAGTGTCTTGTTCAAATTCTGCTTTAGCTGTTAGCCTGTCGGTGTCCTTTCGAAGCTGGAATAAAGATGAGTATGAAACACAGCTAGGAGGACATGTACTTCCTCTTACTAATGTTCAGAAATAGCTGTGGGTTTTTTGGTTGTTTCTTCTTCTGTTGTAAACATAGAAAGTGAGAGCAAAAACTTGTCTGTATGTTGAATTCATGGTTCTAACTGAAACGAAAGGGGATGTTTTACTTTAAGGTACGGTGGCTTCAGTGATATCCTGCACTATGTCAAGTTTCAGAACAAGTGATAAAAGCAGAAAGAGAAAGGTGATTTTTATGCAAGCAAACTTTAATAACAAGGAAGAGTGTTCTGCGTGGTATGGTCTAGTCAACATTAGTTTGGTTTCAGAATGAGGTGGTGTGAAAGATGCTTACATTCCAACTGCAGTTTGCTGCACGTGCTGTACTGTGGATCACGACTGCAGAACTGAGAGATTTAAACAGCAGCCATTGTCTGATTTAACTTTTACTGTGCTCTTTGCAGATCGACTGGTGAGACAGCAGTTACTACTTTCGACATTGACAAAATGTACACCCCGTTGTTCTTTGCACGAGTGAAGAGTTATACTGCGTTTTCAGAAAAGCCGCTCTGAGAAACACCTTTTCCTCTCACAAATCATGCATGAATAAAAGGTTGTAGCCAACGAGCACTTAAGTTATAAATGTGTATATATTTGGAGCATTTTAAAGTTCCAGGGTTGGTTTTTTTTGAAGGCGGTATCGTTCTCTTTGGTTATGACTGGCTGGGGTTTTGTTCTGAGATAAAGCTTCTAAGTGTTAAACACCTTTACTTTGTGACAAGAATTTGGTAACAAAGTTTTTATTTTTTTTAAACAGATTTTATAAATCAGTCTGCTTAAAATGCAAGTCTTCATCTCCCTGGACATTGGTCTGTCCAAAAGGAATCGCCATAGGAAATTCTCACTGTCCATGGGACAGTGTTTGTGGTCTTGGGTGAAGACTTGAAATGTAAATGGGAGAAAGTTGTGTTACGTTTGTTAAACTGTGTGACTTAAAATAACTTCAAATAAACATTCTCTTTAAATTAAATTTATTTTGTTTGCCTTCAAGATCTGGCTTTATGTCAACATCAACCTTAAGAAGAAAAACAATCAAGGGCAGGGAGTCATGAAGTATAACATTTAAATGCAGAGGTGCATCTCCACCAATGCAGTGATGCCAGTTGATCATAAAAGTAATTTGATCTTGATACGAGTTGGCGGAGCCTGCCTTCTCAACAACATGGACATAAAAAGGAGAGGGATGTGGGCAGTGAGTAGTAGAGTTGGTAGGATATGTGGCTCTGCTTGGGGATTGTCACAGAGCACTGGTAAAATGCTTGTGTGTGCTGCTTGTGCAGTGGCAAGGTCTGATTGCACAGGCAGGCAGAGCTCACTTGAACGTGTTTCTAATGTGTTATAATCCTTCATCTAACCTTGCTACAGATGCTGTAAATCCTTTGAGCATTTGTTGTACTAAGATAAATTTTGAGGCTGCTGTAGATGTTCAGGTGCTGTGTACTGCTAATCATGAAGTGTACCTTGAGATTTGGTGCAGGTACTGTATGCTGCTTCTCCTGCATATATTGCTTGGGGGTGTAGTGCAGACACTGTTATACTGCTTATTATCATATGTGTCTTGGATTCTGAAAGAATTGAAGCTTTTTAGTGTAGTTTTTTTAAGCCATTTTGCATAATTTACCTTTGAACATCTCATTTCAAAGTACTAACCTGGACTCGAGGACTAAAGTGTGAAAGAGCTGTGGGAAGAGCTATACTTGTTCCATAATTTATAAAGTGTATCTTTGCAAGGAGTTACACAATTAAAATACATCAATAAAACATGATTTTGAACACACAGTCCCTCGCAATTTCTTATTTTGTCAAGAAGTCATTATTTTCATGCAGTAAATGATTAGTTAGGAGCGGCCGTGTGTGAACTACCTGCAGAGGTGCTGTCATATACCTGAGTTCTGGATAAAGGGTGCATATAACTAAAACTTTTTGCTTTTTCTAGCTTGTCTAGTGAGACTTTGCCTACAGTTCTTGTTTAGCCCATGCCCTTGGACTATAAGGCTGCAGTTGTGCTATTACTTCATACCACCAAACAATGAATTTAGTGTATTATATTCTCTTTGTTGAATGAAAAATGGTTGCTTAGAATGTCAGCTTTGTGTTTTGAAGATAAGTAACAAAATATCGACAAGTTTGTGAACAGGAAGAGATGTGAGTTGGTTCCACTTTTGTTGATGATGACAAAGGTCAGGTTCTTCCTGCTGAGAAATGCCAAAAGCTTTTCTGCCAAGAACCAAAGATGGTACTGATTATTAATCAGTAACTAAATTCAGTGTAATTGAGCTATCCTTTCAGTTCAAAGCCCTCTTTATACCAAGACTTCATAGAATCATAGAATGGCCTGGATTGAAAAGGATAACAATGATCATTGAGTTTCAACCCCCCTGCTATGTGCAGGGTCACCAACCACCAGACCAGGCTGCCCAGAGCCACACCCAGCCTGGACTTCTGAGCTTCTGAGGCTTTTTTTGTTCTGTTTTTTTTTTTTTTTTCCCGTTTCCTACCTTGGCCATAACTTTGAAATACACTCTAGGCACAAAAGAAATCCTGTCTAGTTATCTGCTGTAAGTTGAGGTTATTACAAATTGAGGTGTAGATTGAAGAAAAGCATCAGGCAACGATTAAGGTCATATGAAATACGTATTCTCCAAGAAAGTGATGTGAGCCTCCTGTTGAGACCTAGGTATGACTAATATGCTGCTGCTTTTATGTTTAGGAATATGACAGAGTTGAGCTGTTCTGTCTCTTGAAATGGTTTACTGTCAGCAGTAGGTGAGAAGTAATTATTTCTTCATTCCATGTAGGAATTTTTAATAGTTGAGGGCTTTGACAGCTAGTGGTGCTGTGTTTTTACAACTGACTTTTATTATCCCTTTATTTACTACAGAAAGACACTGGTTGGTATAACTGGTTTACTGCTGGCAAGTTGTCCTTAGCTATTTATACTCATAATTACTTAAATAAAAGAATCAGGTGTGTGTATATATACATACCTATGCAGTCCTTTTTCCCAAGAGGTTTTTTTAATTGTTGTTGTTGGAACATGTTCACTTATAGCCCTCCTCCCATTTATAAGACGGGAGAGAAGATGCTCAGATGACCAAATGTTGTGCTAATGTGACTCGGTCTAATCAGAGGTTACACACAGGGTCAGCAGGTGCTAACATTGGCCTGTAAATGGAGAGGATAAATACAGACTGACTCAGTGCTGGAGGCAAATGACCAGCTGTAGACACTTTCAAGATGCTCAGCTCCTGATCCTCTCAGTAGGCTTGAGCCAACCCAGGTAGAATTTCAGAAGCATATGAGGGTTTTCTTTAAAGGAAGGAAACAATGTAAAGGTTTAAATACATCTTCAGAACAGTTTGGATTGCAGAAATGCACTGTTGCACACATTACTTTGGTTTCCCCACATTATAAATACTAAGGCTTCCATCTGATAATCATTCAGTCTGGAGTCAAGCTCTGTCCTTTATGTGATGATGGGAAGGGAGCTTTCTTGGTAACACGACTTGTGTAATGGTTTGCTTGAAAGTAATGCTTTGCCCTACATCTATTTTTTTTTTTCCCAGAATTTATCTCCTGAATCCTTAAAATAGTGTTTAAAACCACAAGGCATTGTGGATTGGCATTGGATGGCATTGGATTTGGAAGAGAATCTATCGTCTGTTACTGAATGGAAACTTTGGAGATGCATAAAATGGCACTTTCTCTTAGCTAAAACATATTTGAGCTCTGGTGATGTATCCCACTTGAAGGGGTCCAGATACTGCTGTGTGACCATTGTTGAAGGCAGTAAGAAACAGACCGTGAAATTACAATATAGTGTTGTGTTTTGTGAAACACACCCTGAGTATATAGGTAGACAAAATACACGAAATGCAACTAAGATAATGTTCCTATGTATCTCAGGACTGACAGCCTTCCTACCTCACCAACCGCATGTATTCCGGTGTCTTCTAATTATGTCTGTAGCGCATCTGCTAATTTAGTGTCAGAATGTTCTGTGAGGAGAAGCTGGGTAAGTTGCAGCACTAAGAAAATTAAGGCTCGTAAATCCCATTAAATTAAATCACTCTTCAGTATGGAAAGCCAAGATGAGTAGGCATTTCTCCACACGTTCTTTTTCTGAATGAATGAAAATTCTGCCTGATTCTGTTTAATTTTCTTGGGGGTTTGTTTGTTTGTTTGTTTTCTTGCCCCCAGAGCAGTGGAACTCTGCAGTACTCTGAAGCTTAGTAACAAAGATAAGCTTTGGGATGCAGCTTTCCTAACGTGTATTTACTGCTACACGTGCAGGAGAATGGTGCTGTTTTGCCATTAGGTGGCATACCGCAGTTGAGAGTTTCCATTTGTGCTTTAATATTATTTATATTTGTTTTCCCTTATGGCTTCTTCAGAAGTTGAGAACGTTCCAGGAGAAAGCAAACAAATGTGTCAAGCTGTAGGTTTGGCCCACCGGGCATTCAGCTCCTTAAGTTCCTGCCAGTCAGATGCCCGTGATAAAGTAATGGAATGGGAAACAGGAAAGCTTGCTCTTCAGTGGGCTTCTAAGCGTCTGAATTTGAGTGGAATTTTAAGGCCTAACTTTGCTTCTCAGACATCACGAGAACAGCTTCCAAATGAGATTCAAGGCAGCCAGCATGCTAAATGGGAACATCCTGATGTGATGAAAAATGCTGTGCTGCAGAGAAATGCAGTTTCAGAGCAGCCACTAGAGGAGCATATACTTCCAAAGCAGCAATCATAGTCTCCATCCCTGGTGTGCTCTGTGTCTGTCCAGAGCCCCTGTTTCCTAGCTGGGGACCCTGACTCCTCAGCTCAGTCAGACATGCTTTTGGGTGAGGGGTTGGTCATTCTGCCCTGAAGCGTGCATTACAAAACTATGTGCTGTAGAACAGCTTTAACAAGGAAGGCAGAATGTCCCTGCAGAAACACTACAAAGCTGTCATGCATGGGCCAGGACGTTGGACTAAATGATCTTAGAGGTCTTTTCCAACCGTAATGGTTCTACGTGAATGGAATAGGAGAGAGCTGAACCCATGAACTGCATGTAGGACTGTGTATACCCTCAGTGCAGATCTCCCCCAGACTTTCATGCTGCACCACCTCCTGTGTTCAGAAGCAAAAGGCACCAATCCTTTCTCATGTCTGATGATGCTGTGGGCTGTCTCACTGCCAGTGGAATGCAGGAAGCTCCTTCTTCTATTGTTAAGAAACTAGGTTTACTTGCCTATTAAGGTATGTTTACAGAGGTGCCAGCATCTCTAATACAGCTAGCAGTTGCAGTTATTAAAAAAACAAACAAACAAAAAGCCAACACAAAATACTGGACCTCTTTCTCCTCTTTTCCCTAAAATCCAGTATCCTTACCTTCTAACTAACTTCAACTGTGGTCATGCAAGCAAAGTGACTGGTTTTAAAGAACTGGGGGAGCAGACAGCTTGGCAGTGGTGGGATTCAGGACCTCGCTGTATAGAAAAAGGCACAAATCTCTGCAATATGAGGGAAATTTGATAAACACATATGAAAGTAATAATCGG
Source organism: Gallus gallus (assembly GCF_016699485.2). Lineage (NCBI taxonomy): Eukaryota > Metazoa > Chordata > Aves > Galliformes > Phasianidae > Gallus > Gallus gallus. The sequence goes on along the minus strand of NC_052534.1, from coordinate 88,000,062 downwards.
TTACAGTTTTCCTATGGTGGGTTTTAGGTTATTTTCTTATCTGATCTATGCTAGTGGCTATGACGACTTCTAGAGCAGCAGTGTTGGAGATCAGACTATAGACGGGGCTTCATCCCTTTAGCACTGTGTTGTGTTGTGTTGTGTTGTGCAGGCTGAATGCTCAGTGCTGGGCTACCTGACGTCTGCAGCAGTGCCTGCGGAGCTGCCTCTGCACCTCTGGGGACTGCTGACCTGTGCTTGGTAGGTAATGTACAGGAGGGTCTGACCGCACCAGGGGATACTTAGTGAAAACTGTATGGAAGCTGAATGTAAGTGATTTTTTCCCAGCAAAGCCGAGTCGTTCCTTGTACAGGTTAGTACAGGGATGGGTATCATTGGTCTGATTGCTCCTCGGATGCTTTTCCATTTTTTCTCAGCAGTATGTAATGTAGCATTAATGTAAAGCAGCATCATGTAGCACGTAATGAGCATTCACAGCTCATGTCAGTGGATCCTTCTTGCCCCAGCTTAATATTTTTTTAGTTGGGGGATACCCAAGGCAAAGACAGCTCCTGTTATGAAACCTTCCAGAAGGCCTCTGAAATTCAGGGTACTTCCCAAAATTCCTGCACTTCGTTTTCAGTAAAAGTCAGTGTAAAGGTCTTTCATTTGCTGTGGATAACGTGATGTCTGCCTGAAATGACAAGTACGGATATAGTGGGTCGGTTCAGTACTGCCTGGAAATTTAATTACAGGGGGAGAAAATATTGAGTACCCTTAAACTCACCTTGAGTACACGCATCAGTAACTGACAGTGTCTAGACAGATGGTGATCTGGAAAGTAAAGTCTGGGGAAAATAAACGTACAGATATTAAAGTCAGCTGCACTTCCCAGTGACAATAAAGTGGAAAGAGCTGGGGGAGGGAGGGGGGGGGGGGTGACAACTTTCATAGCAGCCGCCAAAGCAGTTGCCAGCAGCTTCATGTGGAGCCTGCTCCCTCTCTGAGGAGTGTGTCTCTTTAAATATCTCACATAAAAACCAAGGTCTGTAGAACCTGAAAAACTACAGCAAAAAGCAATGTGACGATAAGGCGAATATTTGTCTGGCTATGTGCAAAGCCCCGAATCAAGTTTTTCTTCTTTCCTTTCCAGGGACTCTAATTCAGAAAGGTGTTGGTGAGACCCAAATCGTACGGTGGATCGTAGCGTGTTTTTACCATCCCTCACTGGAGCGGAGCAATCGCAACGGGACGCACTGCTGATCGGTGTGTGATCTGTGTGTGATCTCTGAGCTGTGCCACGGCAGCAGTTCTGATTACCCTTTTTTTTTCTTTCTTGTTTTTTTTTCCACGAGCCTTTGTGTTACAGATACGTTCAGAGGATCTGGTGACCCTCGCTGTGGCCATGCCCAAGCCACCCGCTTTGCAGACAGAGGTGATCTTGGCCTTCAGGAAGCTGTATGTGAGCTCACCTTTCTCTTGTTATGCTTCAGAGCTTTCCAGAAGCCCGGGCCTGGAATCAGGCTTGACTCTTTTAATAGACAAGATCCAGACACAAAATAACTTTTGTCTCTGAATCTGAAGGAGAGTTATGCTGTGGTTATACAGCTGCTGCTGATGTATGCAGGAACGGTGAATTTGGTGGTGGTAATTTCAAATTCCTACAGGCTCTGTTCCTGCTATGAGCAAACAGCCTGCGTTGTTGGGATAAAGTAAATCAGGACTTTCTGGATCACAACTTTGGCTTAAAAATTACATTCATTTCCTTGATAGAGTTTCTCAGAAAAAACACCTTAACTGACTGTCACTTCTTATGCCGCTTTGCCATCTGCAGTGCCGGGATGGTACCTGAGCAAGGATTTCAGTTAAAGGTTTTCTTGCTGTAACTCTGTTCTTAGCTATCAGCAGGACTAAGATGGAATAGGAGTTGGAAAGCCTATAGTCATCATGGGAATGGAGACACTGCTTTGTTGGAAAAAAGACCACGTTACATAGTTTATCTGGACAATCACAGCCACTTGCAGCAGCATTGCCTGTGCTGCATTTGCTCTTCAGTGAACTGGTAAGAGATATGCTTGGATTTCCATCCCTGTGAATGCAGATTGATATTCAGCCATTTCCCTGTTAGTCTGACAGTTCCCATAAAGAACTCCTGAACTTGCTGACCAACTTCAAAACAGCCTTGACCAGTTATACAGTTCTCATGCAAATACCCACAGATGGTGTTTAAAAGTATCTATTTAGAAAAACTTGAAGCTTAGTGCTGCTGAATGAGGTTTTTTTCTCTTACTGGAACAGGGCATCAGAGAAACCAACCGATTAGAAACACTGAAGTGGTCCCTTGACACCAGGGAGGAACATTTTGGGGAAAGCATTAGTTTTACAGGAAAGAGCTATAAAAAGGAAATAAAACCAGAACACACTTCACTTGACCTTGAGGGAAAACCTCTGCCTCCAGAGGCCCTGCTGTGCTCAAAGCAATGGCCGAGTGGCTGGGGTCCTCTTTGCCATCACACTCCCCCTGTCACTGCTGTGACTTGTACAGAGGAAATCTGCTAGTTTGGCAAACAGCTTTTCAAGTCACCAGTATTTACAGCATCCACAGAAGTTTGTTTAGTTGGAGCTGTGTGTATGGCAGCTGTTCCTCACTGCTGTCAGTACCTGTGTGTGGGCTAAGCATTCACCATCTCCTCTGGAAGTACCAAGGAGATGGGTACTCACTAGCACCGTGGTCCTGGCCTTTGCCTGACAGTTTCCATCAAGCACAGAAAGCAGCAAGCAAAGAGGGCATCACTTTATGACTGTCTTTAGAAGAGCAAATAGTGCAGTGCTTGATAACAGAAGACTTAAGTCACATCACTGATGGTACGGTTGCCAAATGATGTGAAGAGCTGCAGTTCAAATCTTGGTGTAACTGGTTTTGAGAAATAAAGAACACTCCAACCACAAGCACTCCCGGCCAGTTTTGGCTCTTTGTTTACTAACTCAAAACAGAAGGAATGAGCTCAGTGTGAAAAGCTGGTCAAAGGCCTTCCTGTATTGCCGTGTTGTCTGAAGGGCCTGTCTGTGTTTCAGGAGCTGCTTGTCATCCAGGAGGTCATCCTGTAGCTCACAGAACTCAAGAACCCAGTGAGGAGACAGCAACTGACTTGAGAAGAGCTACATTGGATATTAAATGTTCCTAAAATCACAGAATGGCTGAAGTTGGAAGGTGATCTCTTGAGATTATCTGGTCCAACTTGCACTTAAGGGATACCCAGAACAGTGGGCCCAGGAACTTGTCCACATGGCCTTTGAATATCACCTTTTTGGCCATGTGGATGCACTGATGTCTCACGTTCAACTCGATGGTCACCAGGATCCATGGGAGCATCCTACCAGGATTCATAGACTTGTCATCCTGTGCTAACAGCAATGCTTCCTTGTATCTGAAGGTGAGCAGTGTTGAAATGTACTCTGTGGAAGACAAAACCCCCTGGAACCTGGGGACTACAGCAGCTCTGGGAGAAGGAGGCACTGTGTTGAATCAGGACGTTGCACAAGAGCCAGCTTCAAACCGTTTAGGGTATTTGGATGTGCAACATTAATATCCCACTCATGCTCTGCTTTGATTGCTGATTGCTTCTATTTATAATCGGATATCATCAGAGTTCCTTCACTTCTTCCTCTCAAATAGACTGCACCTCCTTCTCATCCTCCTCCACCTCTCCTTCCCCCCTGCTGAGACCCACCATGGAGCCACTTCTACATTTTGCTTGCAATAAAGTAAAAGGTTATGTGGTTCCATTCTAACTCCTTGGTCATAGCTATGTAAAAAGCCTCAAATGAGGACATCAAGGAGAAGCAGAGCAAAACTTCCATGAGTACCAGATGCACAGGGTAGTACACCTCACAGAGGCCAAGAAGAAAGAAAACCTTTGATTAAATTACTTGGATTGTATCCCCCAAAATTTATTACCCATTGTTTCATTTAAAATCAGAGAGAAAGCTCTTAGGAGTGTATTTTAGAAAGCAACCCATTATCTTGCACATGGTATAGCTTCAGTCTGCCAATAGAAAGTGGAGATTTTGTATCAGTGGTTAAAATTGAAAATGTCTGATTGCATTCTCACTGTAACTGTTTTCACTCGCCAAGTTAGAGAAGGCTGAAAGAAACTGTGTAGATCAAATCCCTCTTTGGCATTCCCATGTCCTTGTTAGTGTGATTGATACAGAAGCATTCCCCTCCCTTACAATGATATTCTCAAGATAACAACATTAAAAATTGGAGTTGTCCAATTGGTGCCTTTTATCTTTATCTGATTAGATGCCTATATTTCATCTTTAAATTCTGCCTGGTTAAAAAACCCCACAAAAACAAAAAACCCAGCACCCACCCAAAACCGAAGACAAACAACAAAAAACCAAGAACACTACCAATACTTTTTGTGAGACGTAGCTTGGCTGTGTGTATCATTCCGAGTAACTTTTCTACAGTGTCTCTAATGAGCCATCATAGATGAAAATATCTGCTTAGAGGCAAGCACTGGGACTACTTCCAAAGAATATTGAAGGCAGGGCTTCCAGAGCTGGGTCCTTGGGACAGCAGTGAGTGTAGTCCATCCGTGCCATGCAGTGATATTCACAAAGCCAATACAACTGTCTCAGTGTTCATGGTTCATGATATTTTCTTCGAACCGTAGGATGAAATGTACCTAGTGCTGTCTTTCAGCTCTGATTTCTATCACTGCTCACAGCTGGGCACATTACCTTACAAATGCTTAAGAGTGGGTTACAACAGAGAGGTACAGACGTTTCTTTTCATGCATTCTAAATATATTGCAAAAAGTTCTTCTTGCAAAGGCTACACCTGGGATGTGTGTCTTCATATTCTGAGCCAAATAGTTATAAACGTGGCGCCATACTGATCCAACGTGTGATTGTACCAAAAAGGATTTCTGCTGCCAGCACAGAAATCAGTGCAACAACATGGAAAGGTCAAACTGACCTTGACAGCATGCAAATCTGGAAGGCCTTTCTGTGCTTACTTAACCCGAGGAAAATCAAATGGTCATCCTGTGTCTCATTTCCCTCCTTTTCAAAAGGCACTTTATCCCTGCGCCTAAAACACGTATAACTTGGAAAATCAGTGGGATACACCAGTGGGGCCAGCTGTCTCCCCACAGTGGGGTACAGTCCCAAAGCCAGGGTGCATGGGATCATAAGCAGGAGCTGCACAATGTAAGGAATTCAGGGGAAAGGCAAGACTTACATCAGGCACAGTCCGTGCTGGTGTGGCCAGTTGGGGAGCCACAGAGGAATCTCTGCTACGGGACATGCAGCCACAAGGGATGTGTCTGCCCTTCCTGCATCTCACCTCTCAGAGCACCTGTGCTGATGGCTCTCATTGATTTCGCTGTCTTAGAGGTGGAGGATGTTCATACCCTTGGTATTTCGTCTTTGAGACACTAATCCAAAGGAGCATAAAATACACACAGAACTGGGGACTGGAATGGGATTGGCATAGTTTGGTGAACTGACCCTCATGTACGACAGTAGGCTGTCCTTTTGTGATCCACATTTAGACTTTTTCCACATAAAAAATTCACTACACAGCCTTTGTTTCACAAACATTTTGAAACATTCTATAAATATAATTTGTTCCAGTCTTGTAAATGTCTTTAAATTCCACCCTTCACAGTGAGAGCAGTTTTCCTATAACCGATGTATTCCCAAGTGATAAAGAAAAAAAGATGAAATCTAAATAGTTGAAAACAAGCAGAAAAAGAAGACGAACCATAGGATGGTTTGGGTTGGAAGGGACCTTTAAGATTGTCTAATTCTTGCCCCCCTGCTCTAGGCACAGACACCTCCCACTAGACCAGGTTGCTCAAAGCCCCATCCAGCCTGGCCTTGAACGCTTCCAGGGAAGGGGTATTCATGATCTCTCTGGGCAACCCATTCCAGTGTCTCACCACCCTCACAGTAAAGGAATTCCTTTCTTTATTAGGAATTCCTTCCTAATATCTAGTCTAGATCTACTCTCTTCCAGTATAAAGCCATTTCCCCTCATCCTGTCACTACATGCCCTTGTATAAAGTCCCTCCCCAACTTTTCTGTAGAACTCCTTCAAGTACTGGAAGATCACTGTAAGTTCCCATGAGAAGACCAAACCTGTTTTGACGGACAGCAGATATGCCATGGTCTGAGGTACTGTGAAGTTTTTATTGTCGCTGGTTTTGTAATACTGTCATCCCAGACTCATCTCAATAAAAAGTTCATTTTGCCTGGGCATGGCTTGTCCCACAGGCAGGGCTGGTCAGGACTGCCAGCACTATGCCTGACTCCAGAGGCTGGCAGCATGTGAAGCCATGGAAGCTGGGGGAACCAGCCATAGACACGGCTCCAGACTTGGCCTTCCTCAGCTCTTCCTTGCAGAGGTGGCAGTGGGGGCATGTATAGGGGCTTTCCTCTGCATGGTGTTGGATGGTGGCCCCTGAGACATGGTTCAGAGAGTAAAGACATCAGAAACATCAGATTGGATTATGGTAAAAAAAGGTAAAGAAGCCTTTGCCAAAAATCACAAAGCTGGCCACTAAATTCAGGCAAAGAAGTTCATTTTTTGGCACCCTACTTTTTTAAACAAATTAGGGAAGTGATATCTTCTGCTGAAATATAGCTTACAGAAGTGATTGAAGCACAGGGTGATGTGCAGGAAAGGATGCTGAAGGATTTTACCAATAGAAATTGGCTGGAAAAAACAATGAGGCACCTTCAGTACAGAAATGTGTGAAACTAGCTCAGACGATATGGTTATAGGGCTGGTGCCATGAAATTCTGCCAAGCTGCCTGGTAGCAACTGGGGTAGTTTGTAAGAAGAGATGATGACTTCATTAGACTAATAAAGTAGTGAGGGAAAAGGAAGAAAAGCAGAGAGAGCTCTGCAGGCATAAAAGCCCTTCCTTATGTCTAAAAGCAAAGATGCTGCCCATTGCCAGAGGTGCATATAGAAAGAAAATGTTAACCCAGTCACCGTAATGGGTACAGGTTACAAAACAAGTTGTTGCAGTAGCTGGGGTTCACGCAGTGCCTTCCTTCTTCCATGTCACCATGGCTTTCCTTGAAGAGCGCTGGGAGCTGCTGGTGGTGCTGGTGTGAGCCACGCAGGCCAGGCCCATGCTGAAGCAGAGGGTACGACGGAGGAGGGAGGTTGTAGGCCGAAGGGGCTTTTCCCTCACAGGACTCCTCCCCCAGAGAGCCAGCACTGGACCTGAGGGGATTGTGGCCTCCCTCTGTAACCGGCAGCACACCAGGGATGTGCAGGGGGCTGCTCCAGGCCTGTGTGCACGAGACACCATGAACAGGGTGCACCTGGCCTTCCACGTGCTCCATGGCTGCCCTCAGATATGGCGGCTGTTCCATGCAGCGGCCTGGTGTCTGCTCAGGGGAGCTTGTGCTTAAACATCCCCCAGAACTGGCAGGTAGCATACACGGGTCCGGCTTGGAAAGGAGCAAAGGCAAAGCCTTCTGGTTGGGCACCTCACCTGTCACAGACTTGGGAAAGTAAGGTGAGGTTTAGTGCAACACAATCCAGGCTAGCAACATGAACCAAAAAGCAGTGAGTGCATACAGAAAGGCATTAAATTAATGCAGGGAATAAAGCAGGCATGGCAGCAGGGTCTCCTTTTAGAGCAGAGCCAGGGCCTTTGGGTGCAAACCTAGCAGGGGGGCTCTGAGCTCATGGGTCTGGGCTTGGCTCACTGGTTTTCAGCTAAATTCTATTTTAAACAAAAAGAATCACTAGATCTCACATTCACAGCTGCCAGGATACATTGAAGGAGCACCTGAAAATGAAATCATTGAAATACATTTGATTCCACAAAATTTAAGTTATTTCTATGGAGTTTGGAAAACATACAAAGTAATTTTTTTAAATGGTTGTTTTGAAGTGTTCTTAACTGACTATTTTTATTTATCTTTAAATCTTTTTTCAGCCATAAACTCCTCTCATTGGAGGAGGGAACAGCACACTGGAATTATTCTTCTGAGTCATTTTTTTTCCCTGGATATTTTGCAACTTCTTTAAATGCTTTAATTATTGGATTATAATTTTACACCATTTAATTCCTGTCAGAATACTCATTCTGTGCTATCGTTTCTGATTAGTACTTACAGATCTCTGCTCTTTATAATACTGCCTTTGCGTCCATTTAATTATAGTGATTTTCTGACTTGTTAACTGCCAGAGTAGGAAAGCTCCTTTCAACTGCTCGCTCTCCTTACCATGAGAAGAAATTCCAGTGACCTAATTTAGGACCAGCATATCTTCAGCTAAAAATCAGGTGACTCCATAGAGAAAACATCCTACATATCACCTGCTCTATTTTGGGCCCATATATTTTTCTATGGCTCTCCCTCCTCATTTCAGGTCAAAACATTACAGGCAAATCTTCTATGGAGACTTCTCTCAGCTTCAGCAATACCAACTGCATGTGAGAACCTGTTCTTGAAACTGCTGTATTACAACTGGTCATGGCAAACAAGAATATCATGAGTTATTCTCAAGTCTCACTCTGACTGCATGAAGTCAGGCCAGTTGACAAGTAGGCCATTAGATATTAATTAGATAGATGAAGAACTGTCCTTAACATGGGGCTGGGTAAGATGCCACCTCCAGCACTTCAAAAGACAAACCGGCTGTGAAGATGAGCGGTATACAGGTGGGTGTAACCCAACCTTTGCAAGGAAAGTCACTAAATGCAGCCTTGCTGCTCTACCTTCTGACTCCATCAGGAACACAGGGGTCTATAGGACCTCTGCAGCTTGTCTTTCACAAGAGCTTCCACTCCCAGATCCTTGGGCAGAGATCTGTAGATCTGCCCTGTTAATGACAATTTTGTTTTGTCCAGATACCACACTCAGTATATAACAGAGGTATAATATAGGTAATACTACACAGTATTTATGGTATTCAGAAGTTAAATAATATGCTCTGTATGCACACACATACACAAATATTCCTCATGAGCCCAGTTATTATCAAAAAGATGCTCCAGTTTGTGTTCATTTGTTAAATTTCTCATATTAAAAGTTAAATCCATTTAAAACCTGCTAATATTCTCCTTCATTGTCAATACAGAATTGACCAAATACCTAATTACTTTATTCCCAGATTTGTTTATAAGTTATTTAATTTCTGGAGCTGCACTTCCACTTGTAGGAAAATTTTCTAAAGGCAACTTGTGCATTTTTAAAGAAGGAAAAAGTTACGTACATACCACTAAATAAAATGAGGCCAAGAACTATTTGCAAGCATGAGTTATACGGGCAAAAACCACGCCAAGAATGATGTGAATAGTGACGTGATAGCCCTCCAGCCCTGCCTGCAGCCCAAAGAGGTTCTGACTGGGGAATGCCAGCAACAGACTCAGTGCTGAGCTGAGCAAGGTGCTCAGGGCAGCCCTGCTCCTTCTGTACCTGACAATGGGGAAATGAAATGTAGGGACATAAAACCCACTCCCACCCAAAGACAAGATTCCTAATAGGAAGTGTCTTGCACCATGGATCCCCTGCCCTGCAATTTCATTTGTTGATAATAAAAGTTACCTTGACCTCCTGGAGTCTTATTAGTGTTGGAGAAGTTGGAGAAAAAACGGTGTGTGCCTTTTGAATGGATCTCCTTGCTTCTGCTTCTAGTTTTGTTTCTGGACGTGGATGGTCATGAGCCCCTTTGGACTTGAGAAAGGAATTGTGTTATTTAGAAACAGTCTTGTTACTAATCTTAAGGGAGTAGGATTTTTTTGCACGGGCCAAAACCACACACACAACCTGGTTTAATGCTTTGTATTTAATAAGACTTATTTAATTTGAGCTCAAGTAACAAGCATATCACTGCTGAAGTGTGATAGGGCAGAAATTCCCTTAAATCATAAAGCAATACACCGCACTGATATGCAGAAGAGACTCCCCACACTGGAGACCCAATTAAAGACAAAAGGTCAGCTGGCTTGTCCCTGCAGATATTATCATTCTTCTTAGATGTGTTTAGCAGGACATTAATTTTTATTAGCTCTCACAGAGAATTAATATTATTTAACCTGCATGTAAATGAGAGGACTATAAAGATTCAGAAGACTAGAAGGCAATGCAGTGTTTATGGTACTAAACTAGGACTATAGCTTCCAAAAATAGTTCCAATTATTTAAACATTGGATGCACTGTTTTCCAGGCATAGGTTAAGTATAATGCATAGATGGTGTTTTCCATACGTAATCCCTTGGGATAGCATCACGTCTATGCAAGGGTCCCTGGCAAGGCTGATATAAAGTGGCATTTCTGATTCTTTGATAATTATTTGTTTCCTATATATGAGGAAAAATGCTTCAAAATCAACAGGTTCTTGTAGGAGCGTAAACAAAAGTGCTGCGAAACTATAGAAGCATAGAGTAATTTAGACTGGGAAGGACCACTGAGGGTCTGGCTCATCCTCCTGCTCCAGGAGGGATGCCCTCAGTTAGATCAGGTTGCTTGGGAACTTGCACTCTCACTGTGAAAATTTTTGACCTTACAACTGCATTGTTGACATATTCCATGACCCTTATGTGTTGGAGCAAGAAAATCTCCTTAATACATTAAAAAAAAAATCTTTAACATCAACCTGCATAATGTAAGGTAAACCTATATACCAACCTGAAAAAATATGAACTGGCCTTCGTGCCTCCAGAAGTTGGTGACTGGGTAACCCCCATGGCCTCGGCAGGAAAGGAGCCGCAGGGGTCCATTGCAGTTTGGACAGCATTTCCCTGCAGAAGAGACAGGGGGAAGTATTTCCTGTGTAACGCCAGACAGGTGAATCCCATCTGGTACAATGGTTCGCTTGGGAGTGGACTGCCACTTCTAGTCTGGGGTTTAGAAACTGCACTGAGAAGAAACTACACAAAAAAAAATTTCAGACATAAACATAAGCAAATAAATAGTTACATTTACTCTGTTTATTATTAAATATAACTAGCAGAGACTATTTCCATGTTTAGTATGGTCAGCTAAGAGCTTTCACCTTCAAAGGTCTTAGCATTTTCTCTCTGTTCTTGAATGTGCCTGAAATGTCAGGTATGTTCTTATCAGATTTTTCTATGGGACATTATTCTGACCTCAGTGAGTGCTCCAAGTAAAACCTTTCTCTAGCTAAATGTTCATTGGTTTCAGAAAACAGTAGCTCTATTGAGGAATATGAAAGAGCTTGGAATACCTAAATGAATGCCTAAAAGGATGTGTGTCCAGCTCATTTTCTCTGTTTGTACAGTCTTGTCTCTGGCAACATGGCCATGAGGCCTATTTGCCAGCCATTGTAGTTAATGAGCACTGTCTTTCCCACGAGACTTCCCCAAGTTACTCTTGGGCCCATGAAATAATGAAAGCAACACTCAGGTCAGCAGGGCCTGAGAAAGCTGCAAATCAATCTCTAACCATCTTCCATCATAAAAAACATCATACAACTGTAGAATATCACAAGTTGGAAGGAATCCATAAGGATTATCGAGTCCAAAAGGAAACAAGCAAACAAACAACACCCTCTAATATTAAGAAACGTAAAGTGCAGTATTCTAAGAATGCAGGAATGGCTGAGTAACCCGAAGAGTACTGTCTATTTTGATTTGGCTTATGCGGTGTTCACTTATTAGCTGCCATGCAACGAGCAGCCATCCCCATACTCACGCTGTTGTTTTTGCCTAGCTTTGTCGCATATGGCCGGCCTCAGGTAGATCTTCCTGCCATCCAAGGTGGAACAGTCGTTGCCGCAGACCACCACCCCAAGGCAGGACTTCTTTAAGATACGAGAGTTGTGGTTGTTGGTGTTTCTCATTGCCCAGCTACTGTGGTGCCTCTGAGCGTTCTTATCCTCTGAGCTGTAAATACGTTTTACGTAGGAATCTGGCCATTCCTGAAACCAGTCTGTCTGTCTCACGTCCTGAAAAGAGACAAAATAGAAACAAAAATGTTATACTAGAGGAGGGCTTATGTAAGAGCCCAGCATGGCCTTCTGCTGGGTTTCTCCAAGTCAGGGTCACTCTGGCACAGCAGCAGCAGTGTTGGTTGGCAGCTCAGCTGCCAGAGAGCATGGCACAGGGAAGGCAGAAAAACTGAGGCTCCTCACAAGCCCCCGAGAGCCAGGAAGGGCTGGCCAGGAGGATTGGCCTGTGGGTTCTGCCTAGCGCAGAACTGCTCCAGGGTACAAAGATGGGGTACCTGACAGAAAACAACACATGCTGCTCTGCTTTCCCCTTCGGGTCATGAAAGCAGTTTTATACAGAGTCATCTGACTTGATTTAGCTCAGCTCGCTGGAAAAAGGGCAAACACTGAATCAAACGGAGGCCATTTGCCCATCTGCAGGTCTTTCATTCTGGATTTTTGGCCTTAAAAGCACCATGGAAGTCTTCCACAGTGATTTTTTGAAGTCCAAAACCAAAGGTTGGGTTTTATTTTCAACCCTGGGGAATGAGCAGAAAAAGCAAACAAACAAAACAAAGACAATACTGTAAGGAACAATAAAAGAACGAAACATCTCAGTGGAAAATGAAATAAGACAAAGAACTAACTACACAACTCCTTTATTGCTACAGTCAACATAGCAAAATGGAGTAAGCTGTAAAACATGAAGCATGCCCTCTGATAGTTTTTGAGGGAAAAGGCTGATCATAACAAAGGTATAAGAACTGAACAGGACTTTACTTAAAATTGCTGTTCCCAGCCACTGAGAGCCATTATAGCAGTAGGAATATGAACTGTGAAGACAAAACCTGCTGAGCGCCCTCGTTGGAGAGCATAGAGAAAGCTATGGGGGAAGCCTCCAGGCTGAATGCAGGTGAAGGTGACCTTGGGGAGGAGGTGGCCTGGGACATGGAAACTTTGGGAAAGGAGCAGTGACATAGCAGAGAAGAGACTGGGATCAGATAAGAGAGCTGGGTTGGAAGGTGAAGGACGGGGCTGGATGGTAAAGGAGCCTGGCAGGAGGAATCTGGCACATACGTACTAAGGTAAGAAACAGTGCGGGGTGCCATGGGTTTTCTGTGGAGGACATGGTTAAGGTTTTTAGGTAAGGGGACCAGAAAACGACGGAAGGAGGGGAAGATCATTTTACTGGATATTCTCTAGCCCTTCAAGCAAAACAGTGTCCTATAGCTCAGGGTGACAAAGAGCATAAATGCGATGAGGCATAGAAGAAAGAGAGTTTTGTAGTGGAGAAGACTGATCAGATTTGGGTAAATTTCTAAGATGCAGACACATACCTGGGGAAGTTTGATGTCATTGATATCCCAGCTTGTCATTTCTCCATTTCGGGATGCAGAGTCCTCCTGCTTCATAGCAACACTGTCTGCAGCCTTCAGCATTTTTGAGATCCTTCCCGAACTTTGCAAGAAAGTCTCTACCGGCTGCTTTTGAAGTTGTCAGCACTCTCAAGCAGTTTACAACCAGGAAGCTGTTTCCCGAAGCAAAATGATAGAGAGGCTGCTCATTAAAGATAAAAATCAGTGTTCTTCTGCCAGAAAAACTTGTTCCATTAAAAGTTTTGCAAGCCAGCAGTGCAGTAGAAAGTATAGCTTAGAGATAGATCATGATGTTACAAAGGCATGGTGAATAGCAGGCAAATCATGCTTTTATCTGTATTATTTTACTAGGTTTTCTCTCCCACCCAGTCACGTAACTCTGCTGACAGCCTCCTTTTACATGAGATCCCACTCTGGCTCTCAGTATTTTCAGAGCCAAACTAATCAGCTGCACAGTGCTCTTTGAGTCGCTGCTTATTCATTAGGTGTTTCACATACAACGTGTGACAAGGGTGAGAAGCAAGAGTGCACTGCTCCATCACTCCAAATGAGGTGGCTCTCCACCATTTCAGAAACTATTGGCATCTGAGAGCTTATCAACTGAATGAGGGAAGCGTGGAGAAGGAGGCTGAGCTAGCTGCATGTTTGGCACTATTGCATGCAGGGCTTTAAGCTGAGGCTGATTCTGAGAGGGCACCACAGGTTCAAATGAGATGTTAGACAGTAGGAAAGGGGGATATTGCTGCTTTGGAATACAAATGGCTGTGGGAAACGTCAGGCCCTCAGCTATTTCCATATTGCATTACAACAGATGTGGAGTTAGTAGAGCCATGACAAACAAAATATGAGCTGCATTGGAAAACCAGGATAAGCATACTAAATAAATAACTCTTGACTACTGTGTGCTCTAAAACATGAAATGAATTGTTACCTCACCCAAAATGGCGGTCCCATTGCTTTTAAAATAACTTTTCAAGATGAGATGTCTTAGAAATTGACTTTAATTTCCACCTTATTAGAGAGAACAGAATAATTCTTCTTTTTATGTTATATCGATGAAGATAAAACCATAATTGAATATTACCTTAAAGTTTAATGAAAGACAGCGATAGCTACATGACATTAAGCAAAAACTCCCAAATTTACAATGAGTCATACATATTGAGCTACTGCTGGCAAGGGCTGAAAGAGTAGCAAAAAACGTGAGTAATAATTACAGGATGATGCAACGTGGGGCTTTTTTCATTACAGTTTGTGTAGCTTAAGTTATTACTAAGATGTCTCAGCTTGATTAAATATGAGTTCTGAATTAGTCGTCATCCTTGGTTTTTCTCCTTCATGTTTAGAAGGGTAACGTATACAGTACTTATTTCACAGAGGTCTAAATTAACTCGTGGAAGTGACTGAGGGATCCATATAGGCAGTTCTATAAATGCAAAGCATCAGACAGAAAGCAGGCAGGCTGTTAGACTGCAGAAAGCTTGAACGGAAGGACTACACACAGCACTGTGATACTGCCAGTTGTAGAACAGTATTACTTTTTTTGCTTGCCATACTGTGCAGAAAGATCAGTCCTACCCAGAAAGAGGAAGGGCTCAGGGTGCACAGAGTCCACAAAAGCTAGACTTGTTCACTCTAGGGTTTATAGGGCTATTTGTCTTCTCTATACATTCTGACATCCAGAAGGGCGCAGAGGAAGCAGGGTGTGCTTCTTGTTGTCACTGCCCAAGAACCTGGTGGGCACAGAGTAAGAACTGACAGCTTCAAAGGAGAAGCAAGGAAATGTTTGTCATTCGCTGTGTAATTAATATCAGTTCATCTGGTGATGTCTATTCCCTCTTCCTTTCCCACATTACTTTGGATCTTTATGTTATAAGCACTGCCGGTATTGCTGCAGTACGTCATGAAGATCGAACAGATAGGACTGAAAAAAAGATAGGAAAGAAATAATATACAAAGAAAGATCTGCTCTTTATTACTGCTATCTGTGTAACATCTGAAATACATTAGCATACATTTAGAAAGAGATATCCCATTTTTTACAGCTTATGATCATTCTTCACTAGAAAAGATGAAGATTTTCTGTATTCCCCTTGGAAGCACTTGGTGTTGGCCGCTGTTAGGAGCAGATTTATGTATTTATAAAAGAGATTATGTGTACTACCAAGTGTCATAGTATCCAACAGCTTGAATTAATTTTAATTCAATGTAATCCACAAGTTCTCCTTTGAAAGGGTGGCCTTTCAAACCACAACCACAGATGAATCATATGAGTTCTTCAGCCATCATGTGTGACAACAGGTCTTGGTCTGGAGCTGTGAGCGGTTTTTTTGCAGCCTTGTGGAGCAGTGCCCAGCAAGCAGCCACCTCCATGTGGGCTGCTGCTGCCTGTTGTTTGGTGCCAAGCACTGATGGAAGGTAAGAGCTGGAGTGCTTGGATGGAGGCTGCTGCAGGGCAGTCACCAGGTCTGGCTTCTTGCTTGTGCTGTTCTGTTGCCACACAGAGAAGTGTTTCCGTCACTACCACCATCAGAGATCACCTCTCAGGTGCCATCTGTCAACAGTGACAACCTTTCCTTGATGTGAGGTGCAGACAGCAGCCCATTCCATGTCTGAGTTATCTGCCCTGCCAGTGGTGCATGTCTCACTCTCTTCGAAGCCTGCATTTGTGTTCCACCTTCAACCTTGACACTGAAAGGTTCTCCTTGCTGCACTTGTAGGAGCTGTTCTAGCCAGATGATCCCTACCAACCCAAACCATCCCATGTATCTTGCAGCCAACGCAGGAGTTAGCCCTCATTGCTCTCTAGTCCTCCCATGGTCCTCCTTTCATTGCTGCTGAGTGCAGTGCAAGGAGCTGACAGCACAGTACTAAGATGCTACAGATAGTCCTTGTAGAATAGTTCTTTAAATTGACAGGAAAATTAGTTTTTCATTGACTTTTTTTTTTTCTCCCAGTGACATTCAGTAGACTTTAAAATACCGAATTTATCCACAGATTCATCACTGTCTTTTGATCAACTGTGGCAGCAGGATAGAGCAACATGATTAAATTCATGGACATGGAGCAGAAGCTTTCTACAAGTAGACATGTCATTGGTAGTGAGAAAACAGTTATGGCCCGTGCAAAATGTGCTGGGGATGCTTCTAATTTTCTGGAAACAGGCTTTGTCTTGGGTGGCCCCAACATGTTCCCAAGTTGCTGCCTCTGTACTTAACATCATCTGAGATGCTTACACTGTATTCACTGCTCAGGACTGCAAAGAGATGAGTAGAGGTTTCTTTTTCTGGTTTCTTTAGAAGAAAAATGGATGCAATTTGAAATCTTTGCTTACACTTTAATTATCTACTTGAAATTGGCCTTGTTAAGGCTGAACGCTTCGCTGTACACTTCTTTAATTTCAAAGATTAATTTCCCATTCCTTCCCAGATGCCCTCTATATAGAAGCACTGCGTGGAGAGGCATATTCTACAGGGCTCTCTGTTGGTCACGTTGGATGAAACAGACATACCTACTCAGTAGATTATGAAACAGACAATCTTGGCCTTCACATAAGAGCTCAAACACTACTGGATGTTTTGGACTAGCTTTTGCCAGGCTCCAGATATGTACATCAGCTTTGCCAGCATGGGCTTCAGTCACTGCCTGTATTGCCCAGAACAGACATGCACATATAGACCACATAGACTGATGGAATATTAAAATCCTGTTAATGGAATGGTAACTTCTTGAACTGCTCTAACTCAATAGCTTGCAACAATCCCAGTTCTTTCTTTTTGTCAAGAGAATGACGTTTCAACCTGTTGCAGTATTCTCATTTTTCATTATCCACATTAATTCCCTGGCCCTTTCTAGCAGGTGGGCGCTGTGGCAGGCATCATCTGCCAGAAGTTGTGCCACATGAGCTTCATATCCACACATTTTTTGTCACATAACATAAATATCTTTGCCAGGCATCTTGGTTCTTCCTCTTGAGGAAATCAATATTAATCCACTTGCAGGATAGCTCCCCAGTGACATTCTCAGCTGTCTACCTGGGATGGGTATGAATTACTACTTTAACAATAGTATGAATAACATAAGAAGAATATTTGGAGACTGAGCTCTTTTTACTTATCTCTTCAGGGTAAGAGATAACTAAACTTGTCCCATCCCTGGTGGGGCAGTTGGAGCTTCCTGATCCTTGAGGTCACTTCTAACCCAGGCCATTCTGTGGGGTGCTTGAGTCTAGATGTTTCACTTTATGTCTTGGTAATTCTTTATTAAGACCTCAAGCTCTAATGCTTTGACAGTGAAGTCTAGCTTTCTTATTAGCTTTATTGATCACCTTAATTTGTTTCCTCTTACTGCATTAGACAGTCTGAAAAGCAGGCGATGTGTCTGGACATCTGATTTACTTCAGAAGGGACAGCTATTTTACAGATGCACAAACAACAAGGAAATACAACCGCACTAACTTTGGGATACTTTTGTGGAGTCAGCTCTAAATCTTTTATTGTTTTGCTTGTGTAGCTTGATAGCTTCATAAGCTAATTTTCCTATTTTCCCTCATGATCACAAATTCCCTTACTGTTACTGAAATAAGTGGTTTCTGAGAACTAACCAAAGTTTTAGTTGGAATGCTTTCCGGGGTCTCACATTTATACACTGCAGTAGCGTCAAGACAACATTTTCATCTAGTCAAAAATTGGATTTATTGTATGAGCATTGTGATTACTTCGCTAATCTTCTCAGTCTAGTACCTTCATACACATCATGTCTTGATTTCACATTCAGCTTCTCATCTTGTGTTTGTATCTGGTGCAAATACATTTAACTTCTTTGTTCTTCACACCATGAACATGACTTGCAGGCAAATCACGCTATGGATTGATGCTTGCACATTGAACATGGTTCTATTTTCTTCCACACAATTTTGTATTTTTCCCTTTTATTAACCTGAAGAGCACCTGTTTACTAAATGAGTTGCCTTTCACACTGCAGTGCTATAGTGTGAAGGAAAGCACAGCAATAAAAGTAGGGTGGCAAAGTCCTAGAATACAGCAGAAGAGGACAAACCCAAATGCAGTCATAGACACAGAAATGAAGGAAGAAAAACTACTTACCTCTGGAAGGCCTCAGGTAGGTAGGGATCTCCAGCAAAATACCCTTGCTTCCACTGCCAACCCTAAAATGAGGTCTGGAAAGGGGTGAATCCTGGCTCCACCCCTTCTCATCACTCAGCTGCATTGCATGCACCTGAGCTCCCCTGCGTTGGCCCTGCCTTCCAACCAGGTGCTCAATCACTGGTTCAGGCCATGACTTAGCATTTCTGCTACACGTGTCCATGTACTTCAGAAGAGAAATTTGGTATGTCACGATGATTATTGTCTTCCCTGTTCCTTGTAGGAGCTGACTCATTTCTAATATCATCTCTGACAGCTCTTTCTTTTCTTTTCCAGGGTCAGATGGAATATCATCCCTGAGGAATCCAGCACCAGCTATGGATAATTATAAAATAAATTCCTATCAGTTATTCACAACCAAACTTCAGATCAGCCACTGTTGCTGATATAATCATCTGCTACAGTGATCCAATATGCACACACTGTTCTAGTTTCTACAGACCACATCTTGTCATGGATTCATATTTTTGTGCAGAAATTCTAAAACTTTGACTAATTTGCTCTGTTGTATATTCAAAAATGAGTGAAACCTTTCCACAGCCTGAGCGACTGGAGAAACACCTTGTGGGAGAAATAGTTTCCTTCCAGTTGTTTGCTTCACTACAGGACTTAGCTTGTGTTGCCCCTGAGAAAGCAGAGCTTCTCTTCCAATTGAGCTCATTTCGATGTGTAAGAGATTGGTGGGAATTAGAACACTGATAAAAGATCAGGTCTTTTCAGCTTTGGAAATGCCAGATTACGCTTGGCTATCTATTTGACCCCAGGTCCTATCTCTGTAGCTCTTAGGAGAGAGGCTTCTCGGCTATGAGTGCAGGTTTGGCAGTATGATGAAGCCTTGGAGAAGCTTTCTCTTTCATCCCTTGAAATCTCTCAGCTCCCTCCATGTGCCTCATTGGCTTCATTTCATCTAACTAAACCTGTTCCAATATTTTTTATTCAAGCGTTTTCCCCTTGGCCTTCGCAGCAGCCCCAGCAAAGCTCAGTGAAGGCATGAAGATTAGTAGTCCTGGATACTTGATATACTCTCTAGTTCTGACCTTCCCTATTTAGACTCAACTAACTCAGTTCCATTTGCAGAATAAAGATTAAGTTGTGAAGCCCTCAAGCAACCTGAATAAGTTTCTTTGAAATATCTCTACTGGAATATCTCTATCTCTATCTATCTCTGGGTATATCTCTATAAAACAAGATAGTTGGTTGGGTACTGGAAGTTGTACAGGGTGCTCTGCCAATGTTGGTTAGCTGAGCCGGATGCAGTGGTATCTCATTCCACATCATGACAAGGAGAGCGTCCTTCTGCCTTTCCACCCAATTTGATGGATGTCTGACCAACCTTGCCATAGAAGTCCATCCACACAAGCAGCACAGTATTGCAGGCTGTTCTGAATCTGCTTGGAACAGACCATTACCCTGTGTTTGAGACTAAATACAGCACGGTTTCCAGCATATCTAATAGCAGAGTGCAGCAGTTTTCTGGTAATCTGATGACACACTCCAGTGATGGCCTATGTATTTGCTGTCATGCTGCTACACAAACTGCAGTGGGAGCTTAATAAGAATCACTGGCTTTTCTTACTCCTTGTTCTCAGCACAGGAGGGAAAGCCTGTCTCTCGTTTTCTCTGTTTTTCCACTTATCCATTTTGTCCTTCACAAAGAGGAGCTGCAAGTGTTTTTTCTGCACAGGCTACTGGTGAATTAAAGCCCCTGGATTTGTAACTGCCTTAATAGCTGCAGTGTGTGAGGGCAGTGCTGTGCAGTCCTCGTCCCACAGATATGGAGGATCTGCTGGCGATATTGAAATGGAAAAACAGAGACCAAGAAAAAAGACCCATGCTTTCTTTGGCCAAATCTTGCCTTGCTGTGAACAAAGAATTCAGCGCTTGCAATTCCTGATGGATTCCTATTGTAGATGGCCTCCTGTTGCCCTAGATGCTGTGCACATTTTGGCCTCCTCCTGTTGTGCCTCCCACACAGGTATGTCAGGAGAGTCAAGAAACATTTCATGGATAGGCGTTCCTCAGTGAAAATGTGACCTGTTGTTTCTAGCAAAGTGATGTCCATTATTGCTAATACCAGAAATTCAGGTCCTGGTATGAAAGGCAGTGCAAAGCTGAGTAGGACAGCAGTATAGCAAGGAAGAAAAGGCTTGATGCAAAAACCATACATACGTACAGATGGATGGATCAACTGAGGTGCCTACAGATAAGGTCTAATGCTGACAGAATGCTCAGTGATGGTGGACGTTTTGTTCTCTTTGCTTTCTTTAGAATCTCAAGCTGTTAAAAATGTAGAGTTGAGGACAATTTAAGCGAAATGGACACCTACACATGTCTGGAGGTTGGATGGGATGCACCCAAGGACTGAGGGAGCTGGCTAATATCGCTGCAAGGCCATATCTGGAAGGCTGTGGTGGCTGCAGGAGAGTCCTGATGACTGGGAAGAGACATCAGTCACACAGCTGGGCTGGGACAACCCCAGACATTCGTGTGAGAGAAACCTCAGCTCTCCTCCCAGAGTGCTTCTTATTTTCCTATTAACTAATGAGATGGGACCATCTCCAGTTTTCTTGCTCCTGGCAGTGTAACTGTCTGATGAATCCTTATTCCTCTGAAGCCTTTCTTCACCAGGTTTGTGATTCCTCTGCTCAGCTCAGCCAGCCTTCTAACTAACTGAAATGGAAAACTCATGCAGGGAGCACCGCAGGCCGTGTTTGGCCAGGCTGTGTGGTTGTATTTACGTCTCCCAAGCTGAAGGAAGCAAAGTACCAGTGCTGCCATTCAGCTCACACCAGAGGCCAGAGGCCAAAATTACTTTTCTGCTGCTCTCTTCTACCTTTCTTTCTAACCCTTTTTTCCTCCCTAGCTACATGTAGCTAGTTTCTTCTTTGGGGGTGGCTTTAATTTTGTGGCAAAAATGCCTTTTTCACTGCAACTGATAGAATGAAAAATTGCTTTTAACACTCCCTTCCCCGAGGAACGTACAGCCTGCTGCACAGAGGACGTTGCAAAGTGAGAAAGTCAGGATGTTCCCATCTGTTTGTGCAGTATGTGCATGACTCCAGTTCACCTTGACAAAGGAGGCGAATTGATCTCTGTATGAGAAATTACATCTCCAGAAGTGATGTCCTAGTGCATCTAACTGGCAGGAGGTTTCATACCTTTACAGACTGACACACGCTCCTGCTACCTCCCCCACGCAGCTGAGCCCTGTGTCCCTTCCGTAAGGACTGGCTGTGCGTTGGCCATCTGGCCGTACAAGCGATGGCTTCCACCCTTAGCTGCTCTTTGCCCACTTCATTTTGCTGATCTCAGGTTAAATGCAGAACACATTAAGTGTCTTAATTTTAAATAGGCATGAGCAAGAGATACTCTTGTAAATTCCAGAGATGATGTACTCTAATCCTGCTACTACTGTGTCCATTTGGGGCACAAAATGTTCTAGTATGCACTGTGCCTTCAGGCAGACAAATCGCAGAGAAGAGTGTCTAAAAGTTTCTGTACAGAAAAATAGAGAACTGAAACATCAAAGAATGGAGCAACAGCCCACTGAGCAGTAAGAGCTGCTCCTGCAACTATTGCCCAGAGACACGTGGACAGCACAGGTTGCATTTGCCCATCAGACCTTTAACAAGCAGCCATTGCAGAGGAGCAGAATGCTGATGTCAAGAGACAGCTGAGCTCACTGCAGCTTTATTTTCTGAGCCATGAAGCTCAGTTGTTTGTGTGTAAAGGATTTGTGCAAATGGACTATTTGACCGTAGACATAGCAACCACTACAACATTTATTAGTCATTTAACAGTGAAAAAAAGCAGAAACACTGAAGTATTTGGAATCCAAAGTTTAGGTGGTTACTCACTCACTGGAAGCGTTTCCTTTCACTCACACTCATTGAAATATCCAGATGGGGGAAAAAAAGGTGAATCAGTCATCTCATTCAAAACAAACACCTTCGTAAGTAAAGCAGTGAAGTGAATTGATGGTTTGGGGGTAAACACCTCCAGCTAAGATCATACTTACCATACCATGCTGGGCGACACAGAGAAAAAGACAAGACAAGAAGAGAAACAGGTCCTTCCAGGATGCACAGTGGTCACTTACACACTGGGCTGCTTCGTTTTCTGCTGCTGCTTTTGGCAATGCATGCAGTGAAGTCAATAATCTAAATTGACTTCCAGCCTCCTTCGGAGCCTTTCTTTGCTAAACATGCCAAGTGGGTACCACTGGGTAAAGTGGCAGGGCAGGCAGCTTCTGGGTTTAGTTTTCCTGCTTCCCTTTCTTCCTTGATGCTGGTTCCTCATTTCCATGCATACTAGAGGTCTGCATAGACTGCAGGCAGGAGAAGACACGAGCAGATTTTCAGGACCTTGAGAAATCACCGCAAAGATGGCGTGGAAGGGACCCTCTGTGTTCCATTTGCACTTGCAGAGCTTCACATCCAGGAGTCGCCATTGCAATGGAGTTCTGCAAGGGGCACACGTCTGTTTGAGTCAGATGGGAACCGGAGCCACATTTGAGAGGGAAGTTTACAGAGTGGTCCTATTTTCCCAAGGAGCCGACACCGTCTCCTTGCTCCAAGCATTTCTGCCTTCCCTCCGTGTGACGTGTCTTCATATTTAGGACAACGTGACATTTAAAAACTGATCCAGAATCCTAAAAGCGAGGAGTAACAGGCTTTGAAAATCACTTAAACCCGCCACTTAGTGGATTTGTTTCCTTCTGCCCCGGCCTGAATGCAGTTTTTTCCCCAAGGGCCAATAATTTTGCCTTAGGGAGGATGTATTTTCCTAGGGGAAAGTGCTCTGTGATGACCCTGACCAAATAAGAGATGGACCCCTGTGTGATGAAAGTTTTCCAAGATTACAGCAAAAAGTAAGCATTATGCAGCTATGGTGTGCTTTGCACTCTTCAGTGCCAACTGAGTACTGACCCTAAAATTATTTTAAAGTCTCAAGAAGTTGTCCAATATTTCAGAGAGCTGAGCAGAGCAATGCAGCTGAGGTCAGTAACAAGTCCCAGAGGAGATGTGCTCAGTGCATTTTCCCATCTATTACATTGCTCTGCTGCTACAGCAGACTCCAGAGAGAGTCTCTGGCCGCCCCTTACGGTCACTGAGTCATCATTTCACTGCAATAGATGATCTCATTAGCTGGAAATGCTGGAAAGGCTCTCCCTGCACCGATACAGCTGTGAGTTATGTTAATCCCTGTTTTCACGGGTGAGGATGCACCACACCCATTCTGCCCACCACGCTCTGTTGGCTCTGTCTTCCTTTGTGTCCCGTTGCTTTCCTTAGAGCATCGAACCGATACAGATCTGTGTATTTTTCACAGTCTGTGGATGGAAAAAGAAGAGACCAAAAGAAAATAAAGCAAAACCCTTCCAGCCGTGGTTCAGATTCCCTGCTCGCGGCAGTCATTGGCTTTGCCACATGTAGGCAATTACCAGACCCAGCTAGCAATGCTCTGGCAGGTCCATGGCAGAGTAGGACAAGGTGTCCCGGAGCAGGAACAAAGCTGTCTTCTGCACGATGAAAAGCTTAGAGGCAGCAACTCTGGCAGCCAGGACACAGAAAGGCTTTCTGGTTTGAGCGCAGCTGACACACATGGTTTGGCACACCGTGTAATCAGTAACAGAAGAAAAGTCCCAGAAGCCAAAACTCCACCACAAGGCAGAGCTACGATCCAACCAAGCACATGGAGGAAGCAGCCCAACGCATCTTTGATAACTGCCCTCATTTCCCTCAGATGGAGACAGCAGGCAATTCCCCTTGTGGAACAAACCTTTAAAGCCTTGTCTGCAAGCCCTCAATGACACTTCTATCCTTAGCCTCAAGTCCACAAGATATTCCTCCTCCAACTTGGACTGTGAGTTCATCTCTGTTGCTCGTGCTTCTTTAAAGCTCAGCTCCCTGCAGGACAGAGGTGCAAGTAAACAGCACTCCGTTATTAATAGGGTAATTCGTTTGCACTAATTACTAATTACAAACTGGGCTATTAACACTGCTATGCATTATGGCACAGGTGAGCTTTGATTAGTTTCTTGGGAGGCAAAGTGGCTTCTGATGAGGAAGTTTGTGCTTATATGTAGGAAGCAGAATAAAGAAGGAAGGAGCTCATAAAGGAATAAACAGAGCAAGTACAGCCTGACTTTCTGCTAAAATGTTAAGGTAGCTGAACAGGGGTAGGACAAATAGCAAAGGATTTGGGAAGTAAGTGTAAATATCTCTGACAAGAAGTATTAACAACCATGGAACATTCAACCTAAACGTTCCTCAGAATCTCGAAATGAAGATGGGACTGTTTGTCCAATAAGCCGAGCTTCATTTAGTCAGTCAGTTACTTCTTAAAAAGACAGAACAAAACTGTGTTAATTTAGCAATGACTGTACAGTAAGTGTGGCAGTTTGAGTGGTGGAGCCAGATATGAATAAAAGACACAAAGAAATTTCAGACAAAACTGCAAACAGATAAGTGTAAAGCAGGGGAGATGACCATCGCATGTTCCTGCTTGCATCTTTCCTAAGCTCCAGAGCAAAGGTGAAAGCTTTGCTGCACCCAGTGGAAAAATTCCAGTGTGGATACCCTTGAAAAGCAATGAATACTTGCTTTGGCAGGTAAAAATCCAGCTAAGTTCCAGATAGTTTGAAAATTGTAATGTAGCCCTCGTGGACTGTACTGAGATGAAGCATTCAGGAAAAGAATGTCTAGGTCAGGAGGAGTGCTAGCAGGACAGCCTAGGGGGTAGTAACAACAGAGGAAAGAGAAGCAGAAACAGTTTGGTGCCAGCCTTTGCATCTCATTGCAAACACAAAAGGTAGCTGGAAAGAAAAGGTTGTGCTATTTATCCTGTTTGCTTTCAGGTGACATTTACTTCCATCACTTAGAGTTCACATATGCAAAGCTCATACGCTACCGACTTGCCTCCGGCTTTCAACTGCAGCAACTCCTGTGCAGACACACGCAGCAACTCCTGTGCAGACACACGCAGCTTGGGCAAAGCCCTGAGTACTTCCCTCCACTTGCCTGGAGGAGAGAAACTACTTCAGTTGTTTTCCCCCTAGACAAGGTCTCTTCTCATTCTCTACACTGCCACAATGAGAATAACTTAGGTTGGAGGAGCCCTCTGGAGACCACCCCTGCTCAAAGCAAGGCTAACTGACTCCCACACTGCAGCAGGCTGCCCAGGGCCTGCTCCAAGGACGGGACTCCCATGGCCTCTCTGGGCATCCCGTGACGCCCCTCAACCACTCACTGTGAAGAATTTATCTGAATTTCCCTTGCTGCAACCTGCACCTTTGTCCTGCCCTTTTCCCCCTCGTCTTCTTACTGTGCCCCTCCAAGCAGAACCTGGCTCTTCCTCCCGAGGACAGCAGCGAGGTTTCCCTCTGATCACTGCACCTCCCTGCCACCCTTGGTGCTCCTTGTGGTAGGCCAAAGACCTGGAAGCACAGATGCTTTGCCAGTAGGCACCCTCACAATGTCAGGACATTGAAAGACTTCAACTACGTTAAGTACAGACAAACCATGACAGAATACCCTGAGTTGCCCAAAGGTCGAAGGGAGCCAGTGGGAATGGCTGCCCCCAGCCCTTGTTAGGGATCTTGTTACTCAACCTCTTCCATCAGAATTTAATCACGGGATGGTGCCTTCAGTTCTTCCATTCTTACACTGCCGAAGTAGGATTTGATCCGGGATCTTCAGTTTCAAAGGACAAAAGAGTCAAGACCTCTAAGTTCGCATCTTGCAGACCTCTTCATTTCCTACCCAGATTACATTATTTTTAGAATGTGTTTGGTCTCCTTATGACCTGGTCTCTCCGTGTTGTACCACGAATGATTAACGGATAACCTTTCCCTCGGGAGGAGCTGGCATCTCAGCTGCCAGCAAAGTTATTGCACTTCTGCAGCTCCAGCACACTTCTCATCGCACTCATCAGATATATTTTCCATCATTATCTTGATGACATATTGCTGCGCTGAAGTGAGGTGATCTTTCAGCAGCCAGCAGGACAAGGCTTGTTTTACAAGTGGTTGCTGCAGTAGAGCAGACAACAGGCGGACTCCTCAACACCTAAGACCACATCTTCTTCTGATTTGTCTTTTTGTACTGCGAGTAGGACAGTATTTCTGTTTTGTGTTTCTCCATAAATCATGTTGACAGAAATGAAAATGTGGGGAAAAAGTGAGTTTTTTCTCTCTCTCTCTCTTTTTTTTTTTTTTTAGCAAAAGAAGTGGTAAATTGCTGCTGAAATGAATGGCAAAAGAATGTTGTCTGAGGATCTCAGTGGTAACAGACACAATATTGTCCCATTGAATGTTCGTGGGGAGTTGCCAGAGCACTGCAGCCAGTGCAACTGAAGGGACAACATTCTGATGGTAAGGAGTCAGAGAGGTGGGAGAAGGAAAACCCGGGAAGCCTGAGCTAGGCCAAGGGGATGTAGCTACAGCTCTGAGCAGAAACTCAGAACTGGGATGTTAGATCAAGGATCGGTTAGTTGAGACCCACTACCTTCACTTCTGAATGGCAGGTTGTATAGAAGGAAGCCAAAAGTAGCTGGGTCTGGGCGAAAGGGTAAGCTAAAAACTGGTAGGCATGGAAAAATCTGCACAAACTTGGAAATGAAACTTACGAAGAGCATTAGAAAAGAGCCGTGGGGCTTGGGGCCAGACCCCGTGCCAGGAGAAAGCAGCTTCTGCAGGCCCCAGTGATCCCAATGGCTCTGTCTGAAATGCTTCCCAGGTTCACGTGGCTGTCAATAGACATGACACTCATGTCATGGGGAGCACTGGGTTAGGATTCACGCCCCTCTGTCTTTTCACAGAATTGCAGAATCATTCCAGTTGGAAAAGACCTCTATGATCATCTAGTCCAGGCCTCAACCCATCCCCACCATGCCCACTAACCATGTCCCATGTAGAGAGGCTGGGGTCAGGAGTTCCTAGGAAATGTTGGCATGGAATGGGGAAACAAGTACTGCACTCTGCTGCTTCTGGGCTGCGGTGTGGCCAGCTGCTGTCCTGACCCATGTACGTGCCCATGAAGTGATGCTGGGCTTCTTTTGATCTGTTTCTCCCTCTGCTGGTGCTCCTCCAAGGCAGACTTTGCGGGCTGTGCTCACTCATCTTTGTCTGGTATAGAGTACAATCAATACCAAATGCTATTAAGTAATTACAGCCATCTGTATGTGCTGGGCAGCTGATGTTGTATTACAGTAATAATCATTGCAGAATAACCTTCAGACGTGTCTGATTTGAGATTTAAGCTGAGTTTAATGATTTCTTTCTTTCCTTCTCCCCCACCTGAACATACTCATTCACCCCCACCTGTAATATGCTCTGAGTAGTCCTGAGTACCAGAACACACAGATGTGCACTCCAATCATTTTTATCCAAACAGCTCCCACTTTCCCTCTGAATCACAGCTGATCTGTGTAACCGGGGCCAGATGCAGCACCAAATCCATAATGCAGGATACACTTCCTTTTAATCTTCCTTTATGACCCCTCTTCTCACACTAACTCTCGATTGTAAAGGCTTTGCAGCAGTGAAACAAAGGACAACATTTATTTCATTCTCATCTCTACTTTGCAAAACTATAACTCTGCAACACTTGGCGTATCTGTAACTATACTGTTATTCTGCTAGGAGCTGCTGTGGGTGTTTCAAATACAGATCAGGAGCTCTTTTCACCTAAAAATTTTCCTCCTGCTCAGTTCCCTTCTTTTGTAGAGGACCCAAAGGAGGCCCAGCCTTTCTCCCCACCCCCCATCACCACTCTTGTGCTGCCAGGAGAGGGCATTCTGCAGTAGCAAGATGTGCTCCCCCAGTGTGATGCTCACCCTGTTGACTGGGGCTCACAAGAACATGCTGAAGCAGGCAGTAGGAAAAAGACTTCTTTACAGAAGGGTGGTAAAGGGTTGGGATTTTGGGGGGCTGTGATAGGTCTTGGGGGTTCTGCTTGTTTGGTTGGTTTGGGGCTCATAGGATGGCATAAATTGGAAGAGACCCAGAAGGTGCTCTGGGCCACGTTGGGTGGGCCCTGGGCAGCCTGATCTGATGGGAGGCAGCTCTGCCCATGGCAGGGGGTTGGGACTGGTAATCTTTAAGGTCTCCTCCAACCCAAACCATTCTGTGATTCTATGATTTATAACAGTGGGAATAGCCAGCATGTTTCTCCAACGTTTCCAACTGAGCTGTACTCAGTGCAGAAACCAGAGTGAGATGCTATGAGGACTTCTTAGCTCTTTATTTAAGCGAGGGGGGTGTTTTTCACAATGACTTTCAAAAGTCTTAAAAAAAAAATAAAAATGAGGAAGGAAACAAAGCTGATAACAGCTGATCACAGTTACACCATCTGTATGCACAGGAGGTATTTCCTGGTCTTTTCTGCCATCTCATCGCTATTCCAGTGAGCAGAAGTTCATTTGCATCAGAGAGGCTGCAGCAGCTCAGTGCACCCCGAGCAGCTCCCAGCACTTCCCCGAGTGCTGTGGGAAGCAAAACAAACTGAGGAATGAACAGAAGATCTTTCAAAGAGGGAATCCTTTCCAAAGGCACGGAAGCATATTAGGAACTTAGTGCTGGAAAGACCCTGAGGCACCGAGGTCCCATTGACTGTAATGGAAGTAATGTATTTAAATCCCCCAGAGCTCCTATTTTTGTGGTGTGATTTGAGATGCTGCTTTCCTGCAGCAGCTGGTAAAATGCCATTCGTGGCATTTAGTAAACCTAGGCTTCGAGTGGCAGGTAGAGCAGCTCATGAAGACAGGTTTCCTGCGTGCTCAATGGGATGTGACACCATGTGGCCAGGCAGCCACACAAATTCTGCAATACGTCAGTGTGCACGGAATGTATGTCTCTTGCTTTCTCTTTAAATACTTCAATCAGGTAATTTATCATCACATAGCGTTGATCATCACTCTGTGCCGGTTCATCCTACAGGGAATGCTGTGAATATGGCAGGAACAGTGAAATCATGCCACAATATTTACGCATTCCCCTTCACACCAACTCAGGAGAAGCAAATGCAAAGACCTACTGAGGACTGCATTTGTATGTGAACAGATTCATTTCCCACCAAGATTTACCTGTTCCCAAACAAAATGCAATGTGAATGATCCTCCTTTCCTGCTCTTGCATTGCTGCCCCATCCCTGTTTCTAAAACAACAGGGCTCCTTCTGCCTCTTAGTGTGAGGCAATTCTTCTCACCAGGAAAGTTAGGGCCTTCCTGCTGACGGTGGGCTTCCATCCCACACAGTGCCACAGTGGTACCTTCCTTCAGCAGGCAGGAGGTTCATCCATCGCCTTTAAAAGCCTTCCAAAAACTACAGGGCAGGATCCTGGAAAAGGTGTTGCCTTGCCATGGGCTGTACTTGGAAGAAACAAGGTAAAAAAATGTGGCTGCTTCACTCCAGGGAGTTTTCCCAGACTGTGAGCTCCGGCTGCATCACGGGACTGTAGAATTCCACTCTCTCACTTCCCCTCCTCCACAGGGCATGGGGACGAGATAAGGTGATAAGGTTGAGGGCTGAGATAAGGATTGAATGGTGAGAAACAAAACCCACACCACCTTCTTGCCATCCCTCTTCTGCCCAGGAACAGCTTCACTGCTACGCTCCAGCCCAAGCAGTGCAGCACTGATGGTGAACGGGGCTGTGGTCAGTCCTGACAGCTCCTCTCTGCTGCTCCTTCCTCCTTTCTGCCCTGCTCCAGTGCAGGTCCCTCCCTCCCCTTGCCAGGCTTCTCCGTTCCTCTGACCATCCCATCCGTACAGCTTCTTTTAAGCTCAGTTTTCTCGAAGCTGAGTGACAGCAGTCGGGAGGAGAAATGCGTCCTTTGGAAGGAAACCTTACAGGTTGCCCAAGGAGGTTGTGGATGCCCCGTCCCTGGAGGCATTCAAGGCCAGGCTAGATGTGGCTCTGGGCAGCCTGGTCTGGTGGTTGGTGACCCTGCACATAGCAGGGGGGTTGAAACTCGATGATCATTGTGGTCCTTTTCAACTCAGGCCATTCTATGGTTCTATGAAACCTCACCAAAGCATCACTGTCCTGCCGCAGCACGTTCCTGTTTCTACTCAATACAGACTGATTAGCAAAGCAGGTTTTTTTCCTTCTCTTATGAGTGATGAGCAGATGATTACGAAATGCTTCTTTCTCTCCTCTTCAGTTATTTCCAACTAAAACTGGAACCCTGGTGCTGGCCCCTGAGGGAATGACTTCACACACCAATCCTGCCTCTCACTGCAGCCACTCAGCCCTGGGACATCTGGTTGTTGCTGTAGGAAATGCAGTCCCCCTTGCTTGGTGCTGATGCAGTTTCCTAGCATTGTCATCTGCCAATATTCCTACTCTTTGCAGTCATTACTGAAAGCACTATTAATGGGCTGCCTTCAGGCTGAAAGCATCAGGACAGAGCACCTCACCAGTCTGACCCTTGCCTGTCTGTAGATCCTACAGCTGGGTCACCACTCTCTTCAGTTTAGATAAGCAGCGATGAGATTAAAATTGTTACTTATGGCAGATGGGTGAAATACGAATTTCCTTTTTGACAACATTTTCATTCTGCGGCGACAGTAAGACGTGTGAATTGCTTTCAGAAAACCTTTTTGTTCCATTTCCCCCCTTTTGTGTTTACTCTTTTCTCTCAACCATTCCTTCCATGTATTCTGAAGCCTTGCACCACACCGAGGTGGGACTCTCAGGCCTCCCAGTTACCCGGTGCCACCATTCACATTCTTCCTATAAACAATACAGCATCTACGCTGTATATCCTTGCAACATAAGCCACGTCATTTTTTTCTGTCCTCATCCCAGCTTGACTCAGCATTGCAAACTGTTTAAAATTTAGACTGCATATCTGTAGCTATTTTTTTTCCCATTCTGTGATGATTTTAGCACTTTGACTTAAAGTCTAATGCCTCTTCTATTGCCAAATATTTGGAGTCCCCCGGCGCTCAGCTTCTCCTGTTCACCCACATTTGTTCTACCGAAATCGAGAAACATTCAGACTTTGTTTGGTACGTCCTTCTACTTAAATGCTCTGGAAGTTTGAAATTGGATTCAAATTCATTTATTTTAAAGCCAGTTCTTGCAAGATCTTGGTAATTGCAACTAAACACCTTTGCTGGTTCAGCAGCTCTTGGCAAGGGGCTGACAGTGACAGCGTGAAGTTAATCTCATGTACCAACACAATTCTCAGCAGCACTTCCCCAGCAAGAGAGAGATCTCTCTCCATAATTTAATCACCTCCAGCACTGTTTCCTAGCAGGTTCCCAGCAGAACCCACACTGTCAAAGCAATTTCGCCTACGATTTATTCACATTTTCCTTCAGCATCCAGCTTACTTCTACATGTTTGGTTTTTTAAATAATGCATACCATTTAACAATTTATTCCAGGCACACACAACACACATTTTTATCAACCTGTGCCTCAATCAAACACCAAAGGTAGAGGCAACCCCTAGAAGACTGCATCAGGTGTAGGGCTTTGGGAGGTCTCATTGCCCTAATTTTGGTTGTAAAAGGCCTATCAGAAGGCCTATCAGTAATACCCGACCTGTGTCAGGTGAAATAAACGATGCAGAAAACTTCCTAAACTGTCAGTGTTGTTCTCTGCTTTTGCATTACCCTCTGCAAACTCCCCAGCCCAGTACCTATGTGCCCACAGCCCGAGGTGCCTCGTGCCACAGCAACACAGTACTCTCACCAGGACTGCTCTAAGAACAGCTGTGCTGGGCAGCCATGCTTTCGTGGTCCCTTTGAGTGGAACAGGAGCATTTGCCTCCCTCCCTCTCCACCACAAAAACCTGCAGGGCTCGAACAAAAGAAGTGACGTGGTCAGCTCACTAACTGCATGAGGCCTCAATGGAACAGTCTGCAGCTTGCTCATTCACTCTTTTCAGTCACTGAAGTGTTGGTTTTTTTCTCCTTTTCTACTTCACATGAAGCCCCTCCAGACCCGTGGCAGCCGCTAGTCCTTTTTCCAGCCCCCATGCCTTTAACAACACGAAAGGTCTGTTCAGAGGACCCTGAGGATCCCAACCCCCAGGCACAGTTATACCTACGAACAGAGCAGCAAGCAGTCAGGAGAGGCAACCTGAAGACTGCTACTTGCCCCGGGCTGTGCAGTGCATTGGAAGCAGAACAAGGTACACAGGCCCAGGCTCAGCCCATCAGGTTGGCTGCTGGTTATGGTGAAGTGACACCCGAACCCCTACAGCTCTCATCCACTTAGCAGTTGCTGCTGAGACTGCAGAAGAGTGCCTAGGATCCAACCTTCTGACCTGCAGGTATGAAGGCTATTGATGCTGTACATCTTTTTGGCCAGGGTAGTCTTGGAGCACAGCTCCCTGGGCAAGGCTGGCTTGATGCTACAGCCTTCAAGCAACAACCTGCAGATCTGGCTCAGCATCCAAGGTACTGTGCTGCCCCTGGTAAGCCTTCTGAGCCCCGTTCAGAAGAACACTTATTTTCACAGCTGAATCTGCACATGCAGGAGAAAGAAACTGCCTTAGCAGTCACCTGGAGCTCCCTGCCAGCAGAGACCACAACGACAATAAACCTCTGAGCCTTTCACATAGAATGCAAAACCCATTTCCTTGCTCTAGGTTTCTTGTATTAAGAGCCTGCAAACCTGAAGACAGCTATATTTTTACGTAGTTCTGTTTTCAGTAAGTCCATCATCAAGCTGTCTGAGCCTGCTGTTCACACAGGGCTCAGAAGCGATCACTCAAAGGGCAACAGGACCTATAGAGAAACTGCAGAAGTGCTCTTCTCACATTCTGGAGAGAGGTATCATTCCCATTCTATAGACAATGTATAGGAGGCAGAAAGCCCATGCTAAGTTCTGCTCCCAAGACTCAGCCTCGGAGCCACTTGGGGTGTTCTGCTTTCAGCCAGTCATTAATTCCACTGGGAGGTTTAATCCGTTGCACAGAGAATAATTTCTGCAGGCAGGCAATGGATCGGTGTTCAGCCAAAGGCTTCTGCATGGAATGTGATACCAAATCTCTGGCATGCTAAATTTCTCCAAGTATCTGCAGCTGCCCTTTGGTCAAGACAACTTCTTGGCGTTACACAGGAATCAGTAATACATTAAATCTGTACAAACCCACTATAGAATTCAGGCAGAGATCATCAAAAGTGTTTTAATGATTAAACCATGTCAAACATTAACAACGTAGGTATACTCAGATGAGCCAAGAGTTTATTTCTAGCACATTTAGACAGCCTATTTTGAACAGTATAGCTGCTGTACTGAGCTATGTAAAGACTCTGCAAACCAGTACCTAGAAATGAAGACACACACACGAGCTTCGATAATGTAAACATGACGGACACTGTCTCCTTCAAAACAAGGAATGAAAACCCACAAGGCTAGCAGGAAAACGTATTAATTCCCTAAGAGATGTGCAAAAAATTTTAAAAAGATTTAATTTAAAAAAAGAAAAATTAAACAAGTTAAAACTGGCGTTTATATAAATATCAAAAATAGCTAAACTTGAGCAATAACCAACCGAACATCTTGCACAATTCCATTTCTCAGAGCTTGAAGAATGAGATACTCATAAGCCAGGCTCCACCAGGCAGATACCAGAGTAACATCCCAGCAGCAGATCTCAGCTTTGCAGCTGGCTCCTCATGTGTGCAAGGCAACATCTTACAGGAGCAACTTTAGAAGCTCTCTAAACAAATCCTCAGATAACAAGCCAAGACGTTACTGGTGACAAACACAGCTCACACTACAGAAACAGACATCTCCAGCACATTTCAGTAACACTTAAAAAACATTACGTATGACTTAGACCATTTAATTTTGCTCGTTTGGGAACAGATGCTTGTTAGGCACATTTGAAGAATGAACGTATGCTACATGAAGACCAACACGGATACCAACTTAAACACAGACGACTCCATCAGAAAAGCGCCCTCCCGTCTTCGTTTTTAAATACACTTCTGGATATGTTACAGATTGAAACAGTAGCTCTTAAAGTGTGGATATGGCTGTGGTAACAACACTTGAAATTCTGCCAGTTTCCATACTAAAAACCACTCTTCATTTAGCATTTAAGAATTCCCAGAAATAAGAAAGAGAAAATAAAAGATGGGTCCACCCTGTCTATACCCTAAACCTCAGAGACAACTATGTAAGTCTTACTGGACTGAGCAAGAGCCAATTAATGTTACAGTAGTGACATACTTCAAATAAAAAAATAAGATCTATTAAAAAGGTAAAATAACTCTTCCATCTGGTTTGTGACCGTTTAGCCAGTTAAAGCCAAATATACAAAACTAAATGCACCATTTCTAATTTCACTGCATCACGTAAGAGATACCGAACGCTGCGTATCGCATACAGACCAGTAAAATGATAATGGATTCTTCTACATGACTTTTTAATAAAAAGTCAGCCAACTGAAAAGTTGAAACATACCCTAATTTTTAAACCAGTCGTAAGCTTTGGGCCCTGCTTTTTAATTTAAGGCATGTGTGTTTAACTACTGAAACCAGCATCATACAAATCACCTCTACAATCACATGCATGATCTACAGTAAAAAAATGGAGTTTAGATTACAGTGTTTTCAAATTGTGAATCATAATTCAGCACCTATCGTATTGACTAGTAAGGCAACAGCAGTGTCGTATACTACAATAATACTCCCTTCCACAGTCTATAGCGGGGTCAGTGACAGCCCAGAATTACTTTTAAACTTCAACCTACTTTTATGTTCTGTATACAGTTTCTAGGGTGTTTGCACTGGTTAAGTCCTACATAAGTCACACTATTCTAGGCAGGAATAGTTACAGTAGCCATTAGAGTATTAGTGCACAACTCTTATTGTGCTTTTACAATCAGATGATTTTGTTGTTGGGGTTATCAAAATGGTTTTTCAGTTTGGTCTTCAATCCTTCCTTTGTTTTCTTTGTTTCACATTGTTCTCAAGGGAAGAAAAGCTGTTTGTGTACCCGTTCACAGTGGCTGTAGAGCCATTCTGATACTCTTTCCTCCTCGAGGACGCCTTCTTGTTGTAAGTCTAAAATATACAGAAAGACACATGGGTTTGCTTAAACAGATTTCAAACAATTTTCTCACAGCAATTCAAGAAGCACAGAAGTAAAATTGCATCCGTCGTTTCTGAAGGCCTTGTGCTGGCGGCAGAGTCTAACAAGCTAACATTTTTTTGTGTCTGAGGCTACATTATTGCGTGTTTCACTCATCACAAGGAGAGAATTAGCTCGCTGGCAAAGAATAGGGATTGCTGCACGATGGTGGCATTGGTAGTACTGTGTTAACAGTAAATTAGAAACAGGAAAGCGATTTTATGAGCAGGCTGTGACACAAGAATATACTCCAAACGCCAAGGGAGGAGGGAGGTTTGATGCACTGCAGGTGACTGTCTCCAGCAGTGCCAGAACAAGAAGTGGGTAAACAAGAACAGCGAGGGCAGTTTCAGAGACAGAAATACGAAACAAATTTGTTGCAGGGGACTTGCAAAGCAAGAAAGGAGTGTAAACTAACAGCTTTCAGGAGACTCGGGGCACAGAAGTTACTTACAGTGGAAAAATATACATGACTTAATCTTTGTCAAAGGGGTTCAATTGCCTGATGAGAACGCGTGTGAAGGAAAGTTAAAATATGAATAACGCTGATGAAGGAAGTATATTCATCAAGTGTATTTGGAATATATGATCATCTTTAATTCAGGTCTCACCAGACCTGAAATGTTCACCTCTCTAAAGAGACATCTAAACCAGGTCACACAGTTTGTCTGGGGTCAGTAGATTGTATGGGATTGATTTCCTGAAGACGGGTACATCTTTGCCCAGAGCCTGATTGTGACCCACTCTGAACAACACAGATTGAGTCTAGATTTGTTCAGACGTGAAACAAATGGCACAGAAACTCAATTCAAAATGCTAATTTCCATATGGAAAACGCTTATACAGGTGAACCCAAACTACATTTTTGTATGCTGATAGTTTCAGACGTTTCCCAGGAAATAAACCAAGCATTTACCCTGGTAAGAATAGTAGGGAACAATTCCCTTGCGTACTTCAGAGGTTCACAGGCTGCTGTTTTATTTCACAATGACAAACTCTTTCCTAAATTAAGCTCCTCCTCTCCCTTATCTGTAGTTAAAACTGCATTAGTAAAATGTGTTTCTGTGATACTCTGCTTATAGAGATTTCTAATAGTTCTGAATTTTGTAGACAACACACCTGAAGCTCTCCAAGTTCTGGGTAAAGCAACAAGAATAATACATTAAGAATGCATGCATGTTGCTGGAAGAAAAAGGGTATTTCAAGCAGATCTTTCTGTAAAACAGCTTTCCAATGATACAAAACCAGCAGAATGCTACAAAGAATCTATGTATATTACTTTTACCTGAATGTAGAAATTTGTGAAGAGGATAATCAAAGAAATCATATAAAAAATCTGGAAATACAGCCACCCCTGAGGAAACGCACACGGCCAAACAACACCACAGCTGGTCTGGAAGATTGTCAGGACAAACTGAATCTGGGGAAAGAAAAAACAAAACAGAACAAAAGAAAACAAAAACCAGAGCACATCAGTACAAGAAGGGAAAAAGCCATTACTGACCAAAACCTAATTAGGCGTCTCCAAAAC
The DNA here is from genome assembly GCF_016699485.2 of Gallus gallus. Classification (NCBI taxonomy): domain Eukaryota; kingdom Metazoa; phylum Chordata; class Aves; order Galliformes; family Phasianidae; genus Gallus; species Gallus gallus. The sequence goes on along the minus strand of NC_052534.1, from coordinate 87,962,982 downwards.
GAGTCAAAGAAAATCCTAAGTTTGATGCATTTATCTTCTCTATTTTACTAAAACAAAGTAAACACGAATTAGCAAGACTTTCAGGTTGTGATATTCTGTTGCTTAAGTGATTTTATTTAATATCGTTCCATTTTAGAGCATTAGTGTAATCTACATAGAATGAGTTTATAAGTGCCCTGGGGAACAAAGACCACCACCTCCCGAGGGAGAGCTCACCACGGTTTGGCTCTGCCAGCCTAACACGGTAGCTCTGCTAAAAATCCAGGGTCACCTCTCCCACAGGCTGATACTACCCTATAAATGGACCCAGTCAAAGAATTGTAAGTCAAAAACCGCACATACGAAGCAGAGAAGCTGGGGGACTGGGGGAGTGGAAGAGGTCAGAGGTTCATTACATCTGTTTACAACTATCTTCGGTTTTCTCTTTTGGAAAAAAAAAAACAAAACAGTTTGGGCTTACGTGCTGCAAAGGCCTTCAGGCAAAAATTCATCCTTACATGAAGGCTACCAGATTAGGGAATGTTTATTTAAAAAGAGAAAGACAGCTCTGTTCTGCTGTTTTGCTGGCCCAATAGTTACGCATGCAGAGCAGGCAGGGAAGTGGAAGTGCTGTGACAATAGCCAGGGGAGCAGCTACACCGCAGAGGCAGTTTGCACTCTGCAGCGCTCGGACAGCACAGATGAAGAACAGGGCCTAAATCTGGAAGGGAAACAAACCGAAACAAAACAACCTGCTAAACCACACAGAACTCTACTGTGCTTCGCCGTCCTTCTGGAAGAAACGGTGCTAAGAAAAAAGACTTTGAGAAGCAAACTCTGAATTGCTGATAATCACCAGCAAATGCTACTAAACCTCATCACAGGTCTGAGAGGGGACACGCTAAGTGGGGAGAAAAAGAATCAGCAGAGAAAATAATAATAATAATTCTAAAAAGCTCTAGGCTTTGTCTTTCCCATCTATAAAATGAGGAGAACAAAATGTCTATGCACACCTCCTTGTGCAGCTCTGACATGTAATACACATCAGAACACGTAGCATCGCTGCAGCATGTGCCTCACTGCTTAATTTCAGTGCTCTTTTCACCCCCAGTCCACAGCATTCAGGCTTCATCTCTGTACACCCAGGAAACAATACAAATGGATGCAACGGGCACCACGCAGAATTACAAGTGGGAAAAAAAAATCTGCCCATTTAAAGTGCGGAAGGAGAACAGAAATATTGAACAGTTTTTAATAAACCATTTGCAACTGCATGCAAAAAAGTGGGACAGAAAATCCATTGTCCTGCAGGACTAGAATGAAGGGCCTTGTTAGTTGCAGACTGTGTAGCACTCTGCTTCTGCTCTGCCCTTTCAGCATCAGCCTGAGCAACAAGAAACCTGAGGGGCACACGACCTACATGGGCTCCTCCTCTCTAGCTTCCAAGTCCCCAAAAACCCAGTACTGTGATTCCCAAACACCTCTTGCCACACAGCCTGGGGAGATACAAAAAGGTCCTACCGAGCTGCTCAGCGCTGATTTATGCGTGCCATCAGTTCCTACCTCCCTTCTGTCCTGAAAACTGTACAGAGAGGCAGAAGCTGGATTTCTAAAGTCATTTGTGTGCACGAAGATCTAAAAGCTTTTAGATTTCATTTCCCCTTCTACCCACGCCAAAATTTTCTGTTGGTAAAGGCGAAAAGATCCCACTGAGAATACAAGAACCTGATGAAGCACTATGGGAGTTCAGCACTCACCAGCTGCCCCTGAGTGATGTACTTCTTCCACCACAGATAAGGACGCATCGCTGGAACAGCCGACAATCCATAGTAGGAGTACATGAGGACATGGATAAAGCTGTTCAGTGTGGCACCAAAATAAGCTGAAACAGCAAAGGAGAAAGAAAGTACACTGAATTAGCAGGAAAATGCTGTTTCATGGAAACAAAAGCTCAAAATGTTGCTATTTAAAATATGATTTCTCTTAGAACAAAGGCAAGAAACTCCACTCTGAAACTTATGTTGACACAACTGAGCGTTTGAGATGCTTTGCAACTGTGTGCTCCATAGCAGCCTTCTGGTTTTGTTTGCTCTATTTATGATTTTTCTACACTCCATCTTCTCAATAGGAAGCTGATAAAATGAGTCATGTAAATATGCCCAACAATCCACTGCTTCTCCAATCTAATTTTAGGCCAACTTCACTTTCTGGGAGAGAGCCTATTTGGTCATTTACAAGCGAAAGCAACAGGTATCTTCTGAATGTGAAAGCTAATCATTCCATTTGTCCTTGTTTGCAGCATCTTTAGTCATCAAATACATCTCAGTTTTAGCTTAGCACCGAACTGTGTGGTACTGGATGACCACGCACAACACAGAGATTGGTGAGGAAGAAGAAAAACACATCACCAGAAATAGCACAGAAGTATTTTCAAGACCACAATAACTCAAGATAGACTCTAAGTACTTGCACTTTTGACTGTTCTATAAACAGAGATTGACTTCTTTAGAGGAAAATGTGGTTCTGGATGCACGCTTCCCATAAGTTCAACATTACTCACTGTTGTGCTGACAACACAAAACAAATATGAGTTTCTATGTTGTTTGGCTAGGAAAGCAGACTCCTGAGCAATCCAGCTACTTGGTCTGCATTGCTGTTAGCTCACATCCACTGGATTTCAAAAGGTTTCTCTTGGATTAACATTCAAGAAAGCCAGAACCTATAAGCTGCATATCTGAACCACAACTAAACCATGCTAATACGGTTAGTAAATTAGATGACAACTAAAAACAAAGGACATTAAAGAATCTGGTGAGGTTGCCAGAAGTTAGAAGGACTTAGACAAAAGAGACATGGAAACCTTTAATTTAAGACACATTCAGCCAAGTTCATTAGTGCTCAGGGGACAACAACACTTTAATTGAAACCATTTGTAGCGGCTACAAGTATAAAATGAGATTAATTTGTGAAAGTTACATCTCAGATGAACTTTACAGATTTAAGGACAAGTGGTCGCTATTAGACACCTCACAGTCAAAACACATTTCTGGTCCTTCCTTGGAAAAAAGCATTGTTTCAGTCGAGGGTCTCCAACAAATGAGAAAGCAAGGCTGATAGGTTCCAGACCTGGACTGCTGCAGTAAACAAATGTCAAACTGTCAAGCAAAATCTTCAAGCTATGTAGTCATGTATTTTCCAGACACCCTGAAGCATCTCAATATGTCCAGGAACTAGTTGCAATTCAGCAATATAGCTTAGTATCAGAAGCAACACATCCTGCACTTGAAGATACCAGAAACGTTTGATTTGACCAAATGGAAATCAAAACAAGGCCTCTGATGCAAGCATATCCCACCATAACCCAGTACTTACAGTGACCACAAGGCACCCAATTCATAACAAACCACCAAATATTCAGCATCGTTGCATGGTGATAGACATGCAGGACAGTGATCTGATGATTATTTTTCCGCAAAATGAAAAAGAAGGTATCCATGAACTCAATGAGTTTGGAGAAATAATACCACCAGAGGACACGTATGATCTAGAAAGGAGGAAACAAGTTTTAAAAGTACTGCACATTGTGACCAGACAATATTTAGCAAGCTATGGCAAAAAATGCTGTAGTGCTGCCTGTAAAGGCAAGATCTGAGAAGAAATCATCACCACACCTTCCCACAGACAGAGAATGGACGCACGGTGGCCAGATACAGACTGAAGACCAACTCTGTTTTTTGAGCTAGGAACACATGGAAGTGTACATATAATTATTCACTGAAATTGTAAGTACCAATGAATATACTGTTGATTAATTCTTAGGTCTGACTACGCATCACCCATCCACACTGTGGAAGGAAAAAACATACAGTTTGAACAAAAACTGCATGATCAGTACCATTCTGCTTTCTACTTACATTCAAGGAGACAATTGGAAATGTAATTAGCTTGAAGTCTTGATTACATTACCTTCATATCAGCTTCACCTCCACTGTGTGTATCCTGACAGTAGAAATTGTATCCTCCTTCCCATACTCCTGTCACCAACTGGGGAGAGCAAAGAACAAAGCGTCACTCAGTGCCAACACCGTTCCTCGCAGTGAACACACAACCTGACAGAGGCTTTAGGAGACAGCTGGTGACAAAGGATCTGTGGACACCTCAGTGTGACACTAGGCTGGGTTTCAGCTCCAAGCACTAACTGAATCATAACGGAGGGGGAATTAATAGAAATTCCTCCAATTGCAGCATACCAGAATAGGAGTAGCAGATAGCGCTCCGGCTTATCCCGCATAGCGTGTGTTTGGTACAGACATCCTAGACAGACTCTCCCTTCAGCTGATGATTTCATCGTTGGAGAAAAGGAACAACCAAAGATTGCAAATTATAATCGGTAATACCAAAGATTACAAAATACTACTACAAACATGAGGATCTGACTACAATTTTTTCAGCCGTGTAACAGTATCTGCCTCCGCAGTATCTGCCATTGCCTCCCTGACTTCCTGTCACATCAAATAACACTTCAAATACGACAAAATTACTTTGCAGAGTAATGGAAGAGTAATGATCAGCTAGCTATCCGTCATGAGAGGCTGACGGAGGAGTCCATTGCCTGGGGCTGGCTGAAACCATGGTGGAATCCAGATCCACTGCCAGCTGCCCGTGTTCCATCCTTTTCCCACAGCTGGTGGATCACACCACCGTCCCTGAGCTCTGTGGGAGCAGGCAGACTGAAAAGGGAGAGGCTGAAGCAGGCTCTGAAGGGGGAGATGGAGGAGCACCTGGAAGGGGAGATTTTGAGGGTGGGACCCTGAGAGGGCAGTAGGTGTGAGGATGAGATGAGAACAAGTGTCTTGGCTCATGCCGTGGCCAGGAAGAAACTTGCTATTTAAGTTATTTATTTGTAAAACCAAGGAGGATGCCCTGGTGGTTCTCGCCTCTGACTTTTAAGAGGTTGCCATCAGTGCTTCTATTAAAGTACCAATCATGACAGAAGAGCCTGCTTGATGTTTATAAAGACATTTTTTCCTCTTGGAAATAGCAATAGAAGAGGAATAGGAAATTTAGACTACTTCCAATTGTAAAAAGAATGGGAAGGCAACCTAAAAAGCCCTTCTAAAGCAGGGACAGACATCCTGCACAAGTGACTTGTCCATTCTGGGCCTTACCTACACTTACGGAGAATTAAAACAAAAAGGCTTTGTACGGCCACGGTTAAAAACTCATTGTACCGTAAGTCATTTAAAATAATTAGTTGATTAAAAGACTACAATAACTGGTGCTATTAAACGCTGTCCAGAACTGTGAGTGGGAAATTAATTCTGAAAGGTGCAATAAAGATTATCATTTAAATGACCTTTTCCTAATGTTATTTCTTTCATGGATCATTTTCTCCCTAAATTACCTTTAAAAATACCCAATCAGTTCTACATCATTATTTTAGACCTCCTGAAATAGAATTATGGCCACTGTTTGGTGGGGGGGGAGGGGGAAAAAAAGACATCCAGTAATACCATAACATAAAGACCTGAAATTGCCTCATGTAATGGAGAAAGATCAATATTACCATGCCACAGTGACAGCAAGGCAGCCTTGCGCATCAGCAGCAGACCCAAGCAGTTTCTCTATTCAAGCAGCAAAGAGAACTCATGCAGGCAGCAGCTACCCTCTCTGGACAAGCCTTACACCAAGCTGCCCTGACGGCACTGAGGGAAAGCTGGTAAGGTTTCTTGGGTGCCCACTGTCCATCCGACAGACCACACTGTGCTGTAACAGTGTTGCTATGAGCTTACAGATGTTTTCATACAGTTTTCGCAGTTCAAAGGAGGGTGAGAAACGGAGGAATAATCGCAGTATTTGCACTGTGGTTATTCCTAACGGCGAGGGTCAGCCTCCATCTCCAGCTCTTCCATGAATTCCTGCAGAGCAAAGGCTAGCACAGTGACACCCAGGGGGCTTTCCCTGCACGGATACATGTTCACTACCTAAAGCTTGACAGAAGGTGTCTGGATAAAGACACCTGTGTGGATGTAGGTAGGTAGCTTCAGTCAAGCTTCAGTCGAGTATACCCTTGCTTCCAGAAGAGCATATTGTAATATGCTAGGAATGGTAGTGTGATCTCACAGCCATAATGCTTAAACGATACAAGCAAAGCAACATTTGTAGGAAACAGTAGTATCTATTGACATAGAAATAGTTACCAAAAAATAAAAAAATAAAAATCAAGCCTTCCTTTCCAAAAGAAAGAGGTCAAAAGCTGCCATGAGCTCATACTACTGCCCATGAACCTTGCTTTGAGTAACACACGGCACCCATAGGTAATGGTTTTTCAGAGGGAGTCAGCTATTCTACCACTATTTATTACAGCCACAGTACTTTCAGCACATGCTGGAAGGCTTCAGAAAACAAAAAACAATGGGTTGCTTTGAGACCTGACCAACAACAGTTCCCAAACGACTGTGTTGTGTACAGAGCTGGGTACATCAATGCAGAGAACAATAAATGGAGCTATTCTCTTCAAATGTAGGTGTCACAAATTGTCAGCAGGTGCATTTCAGTCACTTCTTGTGCTTCCTGTGGCCTGCTCCCACCTCCCGAGCCCTCCTACAGCTGTTTCGGGCCCAAGATGACCTTTCTTGGCCAGCTGACCCCAGGAAATCCTCCAGCTCCAGAATGGCAGGAGTCCATGCTTGCTAATGGCACTGCTGATGCACGGCCACAGGCTATCTTCTCTTGAGAAACTAGCCTGTCTAGAAAAGGCTGACTGTAATCATTTTCAGAGTCTGCCATTTTTAAATGACAGGCCAAGAGGACAGCTCCTTCATAATCCAGCTAAAATAGCACTCCGAGTCAATGTTAAGTTCTTCAGCCCCAGGGAAAACACTGCGGTTCCAAGTCGCTTTTGTGCTTAAGTAGGATCCTCTTCCTTCTCTCTAACTTTCATTTTTGTATCATGTTTGTGCTGCGGCTGAGTTTCTCAAAATGCTGCAGCATGTGGCTTTTTATCACATCTGCTACCAAAATAAAGCAGCATACCTGCACCACTCTGAACTGGCTGTGGGAGAGGGCTGGTGGGGAAGCATTTTGTGTTCTGACACCAGCCAAGGCCCGAGCCTGGTTACAGGCAGGTGCTTCAGATGAAGAGTGAAGACAAAGAGATTGCTTTTAGGAAAGTGAGCCTTCGTCACAGGCCAGTTTCCTCACATAGGAACTGACAGGGCAGTTGAGAGGAACCTCTCCCACTCTCCTGGGCCTGGCTTGCCTCTTAAATTATCTGGGACAAGCAGCCCGCCACTCTCCTTTGATAGTATCAGAACACACTCCAGCTTTGTCCAGTCATTAAATGCCAGAATAAATAATTTACACTTATTACGTACATAAAACACTACCTAGAAACCCCAAATAAGAAGTTTAAGATTTTCAGTGATTTTAAAGACCAAAAAGACCATCAGAAGACCAAGCGAAGCAAGAACACAGTAGCTGGAATTATGGAGATCCCACACTTTTTCCCCTCCCCATGTTACTGCATACAAATATTCAGACAAAAAGGTCAGAAAACCAACTAGGCCATCTTTCTCATCCCGGTTGGGAGTGTGCCTCACTTTAATATCATGCTTTGGTTGCACAACACTTAAACTGAGCTGTGATGCTATGATTCACAAGCTGAACCATGACAGCTATAACTCAGGAGAAACTCCCAGGCAGGAGTTTAATAGCAAGCTATTACAACAGTTTATTTTCAGATGGGATATTGAACAAGTTTGTATGTGGTGCTGTTTTATGACCTTCCTCAAACTAGGTCTGATAAAAGCTTAATCCAGCTGAAATACGATGAAATGCAGTGATGAGGAAGGTATTCTACCTCTCCCTTCTCTTTTTTGAATGTTCATTTTAATCATTTTAGCTTGAAAAAGAACACATGTCATGAAGCGTGACTGATGATCACTCATCCTTCACAGGTAAATTTCAGTGACAGACGTGGTCTGAGCGAGGCTGTTGCTGGCCTTGCACTGACATGGGTATTACAGAGGCACCCACTGCAGCCAGCAGATGTACATGAAGTTTAGGAATCTGACTTTTTCCCCATCACCTGGCTCTCTGGCTTTCATTCTGCAAACAGCAAGCAGCGTAGTGTTATGTCAGCAAGGCTTTCTACTTGCAATATTTTAAGGCATAAGTCCTTGCTGCAGAATCACAGGGGTTGGAAGGGACCTCTGGAGATGTTTTAGTTCGACCCTCTGCTAAAGCAGGTTCCCTACAGTAGGTTGCACAGGAAAGCGTTTGAGCAGGTTTTCAATATTTCCAGAGAAAAAGACTCTCTGGGCAGTCTGTTCCAGTGCTTTGTCACCCTCATTGTAAAGAAAACTGTTGTCATGTTTGTCTGGAACTTCCTATGGTTCAGTTTGTGCCCGTTGCCCCTCGGAGCCCTGCTGCTGGGCACCACTGGAAAGAGCCTGGCCCCATCCACTTGACTCCCATCCTCTGATAAGCACTGACAAAATCCTCTCTCAGTCTTCTCTTCTCCAGTCTGAACAGTCCCATGTCTCTCAGCCTCCCCTTGTGAGGGAGATGCTCTAGGCCCCTCATCACCTTCATAGCCCTGAAGTCCAGCACACTATTGCTGCATCAGCAGGGAAGCAGCATGGAATGTCCACAGTAAAGGACATCCAGTGGTCTTCTAAGACAACGTAGGCTACAAAAGAGCAAACTCACTAACAAGATGATCTCAAAAGCATTTTGTTGTAACTGTCATGAGTTATCATGAGTTTATCATGAGTCGTCATAACACTGCACCTTTATGTGACGGGATGAGGGGAAATGGCCTCAAGTTGCTCGAGGGGACATTTAGTTTGGATCTCAGGAGAAACTTCTTTACAGAAAGGGTGGTTCAAACTGATGTGAAGTGTTTTACTTCATAGAAAACATAAACTTTAATATTCACTGTGTTTTAACTGTGAAGAATGAGACAATATGAAAGCTATTCAGGTGGTCGCAAGTAGAAGGAACTTCAACATAAACTTTTCTTAGTAACCTATTCACTATTAATAAGGAAAGTCTTACGAAGGCCTATAATCAGCAGTTCAGATCTTTTCTATTGTCTAAATTTATACAGTAGTTTTCATTTGGAAACTATGAGAATTATTTCAAGTGCTCAAGAAAAGAAGATTGGCTATTCTGAGAATCTTATCCATGCTTAATACAACTGAAGAAAAGTTGGCACTTGTAATATAAGGGTTACAATAATATGAATTATTGTACAATTATAAGTAACCTCTGCATAAACTAACAATGCAGGTATTGTTGATGAAGTCCACAGCAACACTGTGTGTTAACATATCAATGCACAAATTCCGTATGCACTCCTCACACACTCACATTTAGAATATCCTGAAAGGAAGATTAGAAACAAAAGCAAATAGAGAATACAGAGTGTTCTAAGTACCTACTGAATCCCACACTGCTCACCCTAAAGAATTAAGTATCAAAATTCTCAGTAATCCAAATCAGTACAGCAATTTTGACTAAACTCTTCACTATACAAGAGAAATTGCCTTTAAGTTTAAATCACTTCCTACCTAAATTCATCTCTTAAAACACTACAGACTACAAACCCTTAAGAATTACAGCTTGCATGTATTTCTAAGCAACTGTCCCCCTCTTCCACTCAAGGAAAGCAGTAGTTTTAGTTCTTGTTTGTAATTCCATGTTGAAAATGAAATAACTCCTTACCAAAAGGAGAAATGCTTCTGGTTAAAAGCAAGCCACAATATTCTGTACATTAAAGCCACATGCTGTATCGCTTACTGACCGCATTCTTATTTAAATTGCCATAGTTTCCCATTTTCACATTAATCAAAGGCATGCAATCTCAATTACAAGCAGCTAAATTGCTCTATGAAAGCAGAAAACTTGATAGTGCACAAATCTTTGTTTTGTTAAGAAAGAAAATAAGTCCACAGAAAGTCCAATTCAGTTTGAAATCTATTTGTATGTTCAAATTTTAACATTCAAAAACAGATGAATCACAACTGTCTAGATGTGATTGTTTCAGCAAAATTAAGAGGACGCGAGAAGCTACTTCAGGCTTGCACAAACAGATGCAAAGAGTGTGAGCGTGATTAACCACATTTAGATAGAACACATTTTGCACTCCAAAACAAGATATAGTTTTGCTACCAAGTACGTTGTACAATCTATCAAAGCAATCAGGTTAAGCCTGTCTTCTAGGCAATGGGAGTATTCTCCTCTCAGAAGTGACATCAAAGAATTGTGTAACATTTTTCCTGATGTTTCCCCATGTTTAGGAGGACTATCTTCACAGGTTATTTTCAACATAAGCCAATATAATTAAAACAGACACTGCAAAATAACCCCAACACAAATCCTTTCTCCTACCTCATAAAACATATACAGAGAAAGCAGTGTGAGTCCAAGGTTGTAGACCACTAGAATGCCCCTGCATGAGAATGGTTGTTTGTTCCGCATGTACTTTGGTCCTAGCCATACGATTAGTAAGTACAAGACTGAGAAGATAAAGGTAGGTGTGTAATTTTCCAGAAGAAGCCATCCTTTTACTCTGGGATCTGAAACAAACAAACAAAATTACGAACACTTAAGACTTCTGAATGGGGAAGGACTCAATGCATCCACAAAAGCCTTTACTCAAGACCGATTCTAACGTCACAATGACCAGAGAAAGATGAAGGAAGAACAGCAAATCTGTTTATCAAGGGCTACGTTTCTAATTACAAACAACTTCAGGAGAAAGATTTTAGTTACACCGTTGTTAAAGAAAACTGAAATCTTTATAAGGCAAAGATATTTCTAAACTATTATCTAATTATTATGAGTGAAATACTAACAACTGCTCAGAAGCTTCATCCATCCTGAATACCAAAGATGAGTTCAAATTATATAGCAAAGTTTCAGCAATCAGTGCTCAGGGACATGATTTAGCAGAGGGTTGTTAGAGTTAAGGTAGTATGGTTAGGTTGCAGTTCGACTTGATGACCTTTAAGGTCTTTTCCAACCTGAGCTATTCTATGATCCTATGATTCTATCATCTTCTCTCATTCTCTCAAATCAACCTTTCCCAACAGCATAGGTTTTATTCCCTCACAGTGCCAGCAAAGCTAGTAGTGAAGTGGACACTCTGAGGTTCTCAGCAGATGATCCTGATAGTTTTTTGTAGTCTGCATTGTATCAGTACTAGCCTACTTAGATTAACAAACGTGCTACTCATGATACTTAAATTTTGTAGTCCTTGTGTTCGCAATGAAACAGTCAGCCCTGTTTGACTAACCAGATCAGCTGGCAAAATATTGAAAAAGCACATCAACTCCTCAGAAAAAGCACATCAGCTGCTCAGAATGAGCACTTCAGAGAAATACCTGAGACAAGTGCGTCACACTTTTTCCCACAGTCACTGCTGTGGTCCCTACCCAGTAACAGCACAGCATTTAATTACCTTCACCTGAGCCCTGTCTAAAGGATAGAAGCCACGCTTGCCAAAGCAGCATAAACCAGCAGTGTCTTCTTTGTAAAGGAGTCAAATGTGGAAGCTGAATGTAAGAAACAAGGCCTTAAAACATAGGCTGGGAAATGGCTAAGAAAGCCTGGGAATCGTTTGGATTTTACTGCCTTCATTTTCAAATTATGGCAAATATATGTGCAAGCATGGACAGTACGTCATATCACAACATCCTGACTAATCTGAACAGGTTTAGCATGAAGGTGAGTGCAGCCAGGGCACCAAGCAAATCAAGAGCAAGCAGAAAGCACTCTCTGAAGGATCAGAGGCCCAATCCACAGCAGAGCAGTAACTCCCTGATGGACCTCATCCTGCGAGGCAACAGCGGGAGCTTCACTTGGACAGAGAAAGAGGGTAGGTAGCAGCAGGAAGTACGCTACTGGAATAGGGAAAACAAGCATTGAGCAACACCACATGGGTTAACTATGCACACCAGTTATGGGATCACATGAAGCCTGGATGAAAGCCCTCACACAAGGACACGGACTTCTCTGCTGTTAATGCCTCTTCCTTCATACTGAGCAAGATTTCTGCTCTCCACTTGTGAACTTTTTCCCGTGAACTACCTACCAAAACCACTGTTCCTTTAAAAAGAATGGTTTTGAAGAAGAAATGCATTCTAAAAAAATATATATATATATATATATTTAATTTCAGTGAAAGCAAAGTAAGCAGCTTCAATTATGAGGGTAAGAGTATTTTTATTTCATCAAATGCAAATTCCAACAAGATTTTTTTTCCCAATACACCCTATGATTAACTTCTAAGACAACCTGTGAAGACCTGAGCGAGACAAGTAGGTCATTGAGGCTAACGCTGGCATGTAACTGCTAGTAAAGAGAACAGCATCTCTGACTGCTGTAGCTGAAAAAAAGCAGCTCTCCAGGTCAGAAGAGAACATGCTCTGAGACATTCTTAATTTCTTAGAGAACCACACATTATGTTGCTCCATGGATACTAAGAAAAATGATCGCTTTCCAAAGTCAGGTTGCTATCAGTGTTCTTTCTTATGCTCTAGTGTGTGTTCTTTTGAATCAGTTATACTATTTTATTTTCTGAAAAAGCCTACCTCTGGGTCCAAGCCAAACATCCAGGTAGCTATTGATTGTTTTATCCAGACGTTCCATTCTACAATCTGGTAAAATGGAAGAATGAAGAGAAAGTTAGTTATTTTTTATTGCACAGAAACAGTTTAATTTTCTGAATACCAACTGCTTGGGTTAACAAATAAAATACTAATATACAAAAATTGCAGACAGATACTCGACATTATTAGATTGTATCAAGTACAGAAAACGTATTCTAGTGACAGAGAGCCACAGCTGTAAAGACGTGCATTTAATCACAGATACAGAAACACAGAGGTTTAAAACAATAAGTTCAGATTGACCCGAAGTTCTTTCTAGTTCAGTATTTTAAGAGTATAAATATCGGACGATAATTTGCAAGATCACTCTACAAGGAGGAGGGTTAGACCTTGAAAAAAACGGCAACATTGAAATTCCCAAATAAATACTATGAAGCTATTTTAACAAAGAACTCCAAATAGTTGGCAACATTCACCGGGGAGGAGGAAGGGAAGAAAAAATGTGAAAACTGGCTATCACTTTGTGAATAGGTGACTGATTACAGCTGTGATTAATAGCCCACAAAACTAACAGATGAGCAGCTATGGAATAACAGAGTGTTGCACAGGCAAGGAAGGAAAATACGGCAATTCACAGCGTGAAGATCTTCATTTCCACAACTTCCTTAGTGGCAAACTATTACGAAGTTAACACCCCTCAGACAGAGGAGGGACCCATAAGGATCTGGAGTCCAGCTCCCGGCTCCACACAGAAACACTCAAAATTCAAACTCTGTCTGAGAGTGCTGTCCAAATGCTCCTTGAGCTCCATCCGCTCAGGGCCGCGCACACTGCCCTGGGCAGGCAACCTGTTCCATGCCCACTGCCCTCTGGTGCAGACCCTGTCCCTAACCCCGGCTGCCCCTCCCCTGACAGCTCCACGCCGTTCCCTCGGGCCCTGTTGCTGTCACAGAGAGCAGAGCTCAGCGCTGCCCCTCCTCTCCCTGTGAGGAACTGCAGCCGCCATGAGGCCTCCCCTCAGCTCCTCTGCTCTGGGCTGAGCGCACCGAGGGACCTCAGTGCTCCTCACACCTCTCGTCCTCCAGACCCTCCTTCATCTGTGTAGCCCCCCCTGAGACACTCATGTAATTCTTATAAGAAGAAGCTTTCTTTTTGCCTTAAATATATACACACACCATTTTCTCCTTTCTACGCGAAATTCCTTCCAATTTCTTCAAATTATAATACCTGTACAGAGCTTTCATTAAAATAATTTTGCCCTTTTTCAGCAGGATAATTTTCACCTCTTGATGTTTCTCTCCCCTTAAGTACTCACATTAACAGCAATTTTTAGTTACACGGAAATAATACCAGCGACCCATAAGAAGTCAACACACAGTGAAAAATGAAACCACTATGCAAGTTTTCAAGTTCGTATATTGCTAACAACAAAGAAGTTCATCTTGTTTGTTTTTGGGTTTTTGTTTTTCCCTAGCTAAGGAAACATCTTACTTTTACCTGTTAGAACACCGCCTTTAAGATATTTCTGATTGACACAAGTTAAATAAATAGGTCAGCTGGCACTGACGCCTCAATTTCTCCTGAGGGCAGCAGAACAGAGAACAGGATACCAAGGAGATGCGGTGTGCAGGGCCTCATGCACACCCCCAAGCAGGGCTGGGGCCCACTCCACCTCCTTGGCTGTTTGCAGGACTGGCAGGGCCTCAATTTCATTTCAGCTTCTACTTCCCACGACACCAGGAGAATTAAATGGACAAGAATGTATTTACATCACTTGTTGTTCTGTATAATCCCACATCCTTTCCACCACATTGTAACTTTGAGGCTCCAGCGCTCGTAGAGGATTTCTGGCTGTGCCCCAAGCCCATCTTTACCCACTGCATTTTCAGGGACACAGAGGAGAGGACTTTATTAATCTGTGCACACAAAGCCATTTCTAATGTTTTGAACTACACAAAGACACAGAAACTTCCCTGAAATCTGGTCACTGTAAGAAAAAACCAAAGCCCAAAAAACAAGAACTCAATTAAAATAACGAGGAAAGTCAAAAGTCTTTTGTAGTCTAGATTCATGGCAGTTTTATTTCCCCATTCAGAATTTTGAAGAAGTCTGGTCCAAATAAGTATCCACTTCACAAGAACATACACTTTTAAATTGCTTTGCAGCACCAATTACGACACAATTTATGTGTGCTTAGTGGCACGCTGGTATCCTAGGAGCACTGACATCTAACTGAGAAGGCTACGCTATCAGAAGCATGAACATCAGGAAGAGTTTTAGAAATAAGTACCCGATTTCCAAGGAAAAGTAAGAAAATGATCCAGAGCAAGCTTCATTCTTTAACCAGTTAGCTATTAAATATCCCCAGAGGAAAAGTGCTCACTCTGCAGCTGATTATTTATTTTGTTGTCTGAAACCCTCACTTAGTTTATCAGTTGCTCCTTTGATCCAATAACCATTTAGTTACACATTCATCTGATAAACCATAACTTGCTTCTAACTTCAGCTTCACGCTATGAAGGGGAATACCTGAGATGGTAGAGTTTGATTCAAAACCAAGGATTTGTTACACAAACTGAGCTCAATTCATAACTGACTTACTATTTATTATTTTTTTGCTGGACATTGAAAGAAAATTCAGATATGAAAACAACTCAGAAAGTAGAAACAAATCACACCAAGCTATATATAGCAAAGAAGGAAAGAAAGGAAACTCCATGTTTAATCCTTACATAAAACTGTAAGAACTCACTCCCAAAAGGAGGCTTTTTGCAGAGGTCTCACCTAGGAGGGCTGCTGCCCCAGGTAGCTTTTGTTCCACGGTTATTATACAGCATACCGTAAGAGGCACAGTGGAGGAAGAACTACACCTGGTGTCAATTTCCAGAATTTGCAGGAAAAAAAAAAGAAATTGTTTCAAAAGGAACTCATTTGTATAATACAAAAACAGAGTGAAACAATCTGCTTTTGTTCCAGAGGGGGGTCATGTGAAAATGCATCAAGTCTGCTGCCAACAACTGCACAACATTAAACACTGCTTCAACTGCAGCAACTACAAGGGTTCTTTTTTAATTAGAATAGTTTCCCAATTCAGAGGAATATCAACTTCCAGAAAAAATTAAACCAGTTGCTATTTGAAACACTGTGACAGCAGGTTTCCTAATACTGCAAATAAATCCTGCAGCTCACCGTATACATGAATAGATAACTACAGTGCTCCTTTACCGAGGAGTCATATACCACAGCAAGGCACCACTGGTACCTGAAGTGAGAAAGACAATTACCCAATTATGTCACCCTCTGCTTTCTAAAACAGGTATTTTCATATACATCATTTTCTCTAACTTGCCTTCCTACAGCGGACAGGAAATGAACCATCCTCTCTGCTACCATATTTTATTGGTGCAGTAGGACCCCAGAACACCAGGGCAGGCTGGATCAGAATCTAGGAGTGCTCAGGTTCAGGACCTACAATAGGCTTTACTCCTTAAGGTCCAAATATTTAATCTAGGAAAACAAGGATCCGGTGTTGTAAGCAAAATAAAACAAAAAAACTGATTTTTACAGATGCTGGAGAATCTTCCATATAGGCACACAGAGGATTCCTCGGAATTTATGGGTATTCCCACTAAAGGACAGAAACCAGACCTCCACTACACTCTGAAAAATGCATTGTATTTTAATTGCTCTCCTAGTACACAGAAAAGTCACGGTAGTGCTCCCAAATAAGCCTCATCAAGGTCAAGAATGATCTTCATAAATGAAGAAAGGATCCATCCTCATTACTTGACTTTATCAATTACGTTCAGCAGAATGAAAACAGCTCTTTCTTACTCTTTCCCTATCATTTTTAGAATGGTAAGTGAGCAGAGTTTGGAAATCCATTAAAAAAGCCATTAAGGCTTCTAGCAAAAAAGAAGTCTGTGATGTACCCAGATCCATTTCTGCTACTGTTACTGTGAAATTCTTTACAAGTATTAAGACAAGCTAATGCCATATATGAAATTGCCAGATGTCTGATCAGAACTCTGAAGAACTCAGGCATCTACCCACTCCCAGGTGACCAATATATTAAAAGTCTTATTTCAGGGCACTGTGAGGCTACTACCAGCATTGGATAGAAGCCATTGGCACACATGAAGGCCATGAGATACCACTTTGTGTTATGCCACAAAAGTCCAGCAGAAACCAGAACTGCTAACAAGCTGGGAGAGACGGAAGGACGAAGGTCTCATCAGATGATGGAAGAAACTCAGTCCCAGTGAAAACATAAACATCTTTCCACTCCCAGAAGAAAGAAAGAAAAAAAGAAACATGAACACTGCTGATTTGTTCATACCAGGAAGAGATGTGTCATCATTCCCGGTTGTCATTTCAAAGTACCCAATGTCTGTTTCCTTGGCTTATATTCAACCTCTTCTATGGCTTGCATGCTATAAGCAGAGATAGGGTATTGCTGGGCTATAAAGTACCCACTACAGATTGTATGTTACAAGAACACTTTGTAAAGCAATAGAAAATGCAGACAACCATTGATTTCTGAAAAGGAGATGAAGTTTAAAGCTGGCAGGCAAGGGGCTGTGGCCTTGGCTGCTGCAGCTACTTGCACAGCATCACCTGCCCTGGCCGAGGCAAGCTGCATGAGGCACTAACAGGCCCAGGATGAGCACACTGAAGTAGAGATTCTATGGGGAGGATTGTAACCAGAGTAGAGAAGAGCACGAAGCCTCTATCCTAGGAGGACAGAAGATATTAACAGGAAGCACAGAGTAGAGATGACTTTAACTAAGCCTTCACCTTCTTGTAGTAGCGAGCACTGTATCAAAGAAGTAACAAACAAATCGAGAGATGACGTTCTTGACCCTTCTCGTACTTTTAAAGCTATTAGGCAATTCCAGGGAACTCTGATTTTCATACAACCGTTCCCAGGCCCTTTGAATTACTGGCCTTCCAAGTCCGCAACACAAACATAACAAAGGCTATAGTTTCACGTTGCTCCAACCAGATCAAAGCCTATCATAAGAATATTAGTTTCTTCACAAGTCCTCTGGACTTATCTAAATAGGGGTTTTAGACATCTACAGAATGGGTTGTGTGCTTTGTCTATTTATAGCACTTCACACACATACTCAATACAGTGCAGGTGGAAAAACTGGAATGCTATTGCGATGCTCAGCTTGGGCACAAGTGATCCTTGGCAGCTGAAAGCACAGGCCAAAGGCTACACTCAGATGTGTTTTTTTCTCAGGATGTTTTATTAATGTGTCAGTGTTTCTCATGCAGCAGTGGGAACTTGCCCTTCTAATGAACATCATGACTAAAGAGCTGCTAAATACTGAAGTGTTTTACTAGCTCATTCCATTCAAGGGAAATTCTTCTCCTACGCTTTCAACAGAAAACACATTTTGGAGGTTTTATGCCAAAAGTTGATTTAAGAATTCTTGGTCACATTTTCTTGTTGATTTTTTTTTTCCTTTGTTTTCCAGGTCCAAATTTCAGTTTCCAGTTCCAACAACCAGTCAGTAAAACCTGAAGGCTTGTGCCCTTTTGTCAACAAACCGAACAACAGCAACAAAACAATTTGGGCTGAATGCTCAATACAGTAGGAGCCCGTTCTCCTTAAGCAGGAGGCTTCAGCTTTTATCCTTCTTCTCCAGAACTCCCTGAAATAACAGATCCCATTTATCAAATCTAAGTGCCTCAAGTCGAGCTCAAAAAAAATCCTAAAATAGACATCTAAATAATTGTTCTGACTTCTGAGCGCAACACACAGTCAGGCCTGGCTGCTCTGCATTCTTGGAAATCAGCCACTCTCTCAGTTCTTAAATTAGGACTTCAAAGCCTAATTTTAGGCACTTGATTTTGAAAATCTTGAGTGATGTTTTCTAGTTGATGTTCCCCAGTCCTCACCACTGCGGAGGTAGCTCCTCTTTTCTCTCCTCCAAAAATAGCAATGGTCCCTCATCCAAATACAACCATCACACTGCTGTTTGCAAGAGCTCATCTGCTTGATAACGGGAAGACAGCATCAATAACCAAAACTGGCAACATTTTACTGCCCATTTGCCAAAGCAGTCCAGTTTCTTCTTCGCATTTCCAAATCCTTCACTCGCATACATTTTCTTTGTCTTCCAACTTGCCACCAGATTCCCTTTCTCTCCCTTTCTGAACACCCTTGTAGACCTTAAGCATGCTTTCTGTTAGCACTGACATGAAGTATAGAACAACGCATAGTCCACTTGATATGAAATCACAGGTACGCTTGTTTTACGGGAAGCCATAGGAAGTGTGAGTGCTGCAGATTTTGCTCTTTTTTTTTTTATTATTATTTAATGCAATAAACTATTTTTAAACTTCAGTTTGCAACTGTATCTCCAGCAAAGCATTGCAGATTTTCGGCCCAACTTGCGTTGGTGGTAAATCATCCCGTCTGCTGCTGACTCGCCAGGACTCACCGTACTGAGCTTTCATGCTCTCCATCAGCACAAATGTAAGGAAGCTTAGAAAGAAATTATTTGCACGTAACTCAGGGAAGTGTAAAAAAAAAAAACCCAAAGGACAAAAAGGAGAAGCCAGACTCAAGCAGTTTAACCTCAATGATACTTCAAAAAATGTGAAAATGAAGGGGTAAGGGAGAGCTTTGCCCAGATAATTAGGGGGATGACTTCACGCTATTACTTTTTCCTGCCATTCCTGCCACGCCTCGCCAAATCCTTCGGCAGTGACTGCCTTTACAATGAAGTACAACTGTGGTAATCAAAGTGTTTAACAGGATAGAAACAAATATAAGAAGAGTACAGCAAAATGGAATAGTTAATTGTCCTTCATGCCCCACACCTCATTAAATCTAATCATCATCAAATAGATGAGGTAAGACAAATCTTAGATCCCTGATTTAAATCACATTCTCAGCACATCACAACTAGCTCAATTTAGCTTGAATTAGGATCTGAATGTCCCAGGATTAGAACATTCATATGCATTTCAACCCCTTGCAGTCAATGGTTGGTGCTACGCCACAGGATAACTTTAGCCTTAGGGAGGGCATTGAGGATGACAGCCAAGAGGGAAGAACAAGCTGGAAGCAACCAAACAAACATTCCCATGGAATTGCTGAGAACAGGTGAAATAGGGGTGTACCGTCCCCTCTTAAGCCCAGAAGGATGCATCCAGCTAGAAATAATAGTTTCTCCATGCTGCAAAGTGCCAATTAGCAGCAGAGAATCCAGTATCCTTTGGTGCTACGGTAAAATGCTTTTTGCAACAGTATGCATTTTCCAGGAATCGAGCGTTCAATGCAGTATCCTTTGCCCGGCCACTGCTCGTGTTATCCAGTAACCACAGAACCGCTCATGGCAGCTGCCAGCTTGTAACGTGGTGCTGGAGTCATAGCGTGCGCGTTGCAAAAGTATTTACAGAAATAAGACGAGGAAGAAGAAAAGGCAAAGCACGCAGGGTTATTCAATTGCTCTGCTTGGAACAGCACACAGCTTCAAAACGTGCGAGGACACAGGACAACCAACCACCTCTTGGCTATTAAGGAACTGATTCTTTAAAAATGGGAAATAAAGCAGGAGAGTGGATAGATGTGTATCAAACCAGGCTGGATGGAAATGGAGAATATATACATGGATGCGAGGCACAATAGTTACAGGCTGACTATTTTGGACGTACTGCTGAAGCGCAGCATTTTCTATACAGCTTTGCTCCAAACCCCTCCTCCCCACACAGCATACAAGTATTTGGTAAACAGCTGCTTTTTTAATGTGAAGCTCTCTTTTTATTTTTCCCCAACAGCTTATCTGGCTTTGCAGTTGAGAAAATACTGCTAGCTGAGTTTTGTTTGTTGCAAGCCAGCAACAAGCAGCGTGGGAAGCTAAGGAGATGTGACAGCAAGGAGGAGCCAGGAGCTAAGTGCCAAGGGCCACAGCTTTTATATCCCATCATTCGAGTGCCACCTGTAACAAGGACTGCAAAACTCTTATAGAATCATAGAATCACCAAGGTTGGAAAAGACCCACAGGATCACCCAGTCCAACCATTCACCCACCACCAATGGTTCCCGCCAAACCATGTCCCTCAGCACAACATCCAAACGTTCCTTGAACACCTCCAGGGTCGGTGACTCCACCACCTCTCTGGGCAGCCCATTCCAGTGCCTGACCACCCTTTCAGAGAAGCAGTATTTCCTAACGTCCAGCCTGAACCTTCCCTGGCACAGCTTGAGGCCATTAATAATCTTCTCCATTAATAAAGCAGCTCCTCTCATCTCGGACTGTACTCATCCTTGAGTCAACTTCTTAAATCCGCAGGAGAAAATAAAGGTCTGGTCCCTGAAGCCTATTTTCATGAGCTATCTTGGTCATAAGGCTGAAACCCTGACATGCACAAACACTGAGCTGTATCAGCAATACACAGTGAAGTTATTTTCTAGTAACAGGGTTGCTGAGACCACAGCCAACAATGTCCAAAGTACAGAGAAGACTGGTCTTGAGTGACCACCACCAGCACCCAGTACTGAAAGTAGAGTTCAGGGGCACTGTGCAGCTTCAACACTGAGCTCCAGCTTATTCTTTCTTTATACACAAACAAACATAAAACGAGTCACATTTCATAACTGCATATTAAGAAACAAAGAAACAAACACTAAAAACACAGTGAGTAGCAATGCAAAGAGTTTTAAGTGAAGCTGCTCCGCCACGTGAGCCATCATCTCCCTCAGCACCCCACAGCAGCCACACCGACTTGGTCAGCCAGCGGACATCTCAAGAGTGAAACAAAGCACAGGACTCTGTAATTCTGAATTATTTTCTTTGCACTTATTAGCTTGATATGTAAAAGCTTGAAGCCTGCCCTATAGCAGTATGTGAGACTTTACTGCAGACACGAAACACTGCACTAAGCAAAGAGCTCAGAGCACAGCTAGCAGGATTGGAGATGAAGAGATTACCGAGGGTCCAGGGGGCGACTAGATGCAGTGATCACCAAAAAGCCAAGAAATTAGAGGAAGATCATGAACAAGAGGGTGACAGACACAAAAATAAAGCTACACCGTGCAATACTGATGAGTACAAGGACAACAGAGCACACAAAACCAAAATCAAAAAGCCCCGTTAAGCCATGTAACTACAGTCCGTGTTCAGATGGGTAAATGATATGTTTTGGAGGACCATTCGTGCTTGGGAAAACAGACAAAAATTAATCTCCACAAGACAACTTTAGGCAAGTCACTGCATGTTATTTATTTGTGTGCTTGCTCTTATTTCCAGTAAGCATAGTGGAGAAGTGAAGTGAGCTAATGCTGCATGGCTGCAGCTGCACTGGCAGCACTGTCCACTGAATCATAGAACCACAGAATCACAAAGGTTGGAAAAGACCCACAGGATCATCCAGTCCAACCATTCACCCATCACCAATGGTTCTCACTAAACCACGTCCTTCAACACAACATCCAACTGCATGCAGTTGTGCTATCAAAAAGCCCGGCAGGTATGAACAGCTTTGAGTGGAAGAAGGTGCTAAAGCAGCTCTCAGAATGGTGTGCAAAGTAACAGGGAGAATAGAGGAAAAAGCTTTGTTGAGATGCAACTGTTAGGCCACAACATTACGCTGCTCAGAACAAAACCCTGCAGCTATCAAACCCTGGGTTATCTGTAAAGGCCTTCCTGGTGTGGTCGATGCATTCAAGAATCTTTTCTTTCCTTGATGAAATGATTGACTCTCACAAAACACAGGCTTGTTTCTATCTCTCTCGCCTTCAAAATGGTGTAAATGCAGAGTTCATAGTTCAGAAAAGCAACTGCCCTTTAAGCATTCAGAACTCACTATCTTTTCCACGAGATAAAGGAAATAAAACACTTCTATGGAAAACAAGATGGATTTTTTCCTGCCTAGGACTGACAAGCCGTGCCAGAAGCGAAGATGACACAGTACAGCAGCAGAGGAAGGGGACACAGGAGATTTCTCACAGATGCCTCGTTCCCATCTCTCCCACTCCTTTCCCTTCCTGTTTAACGCGGGTACCTGGCAGCATTCCATTCACAGATTTGCCAAAAAAAGCCAACAGGCAGCCAGCTGGTGGCATTTCTGCTGCAGAAGCTGAGAGCTGAAAAGCCTGGGAGATCCCAAAGGGCTTTGGGGCTGTACCTGTGTGAGACTCTGCACCGGCTGTGCCCCCAGAGTGCGGTGCTAAGTCAGTGAGGTGCATGTGGTGTGGGGCACCAGGTCAGCCCAACAAGGGCTGCTGGAACGTAGGCCTGACTCCGGGATAAACTAGAAAAGAATGCATTTCTGTGTATAGATAACCTGATTTTCTAAATACTAATGCATTGGGATGCAAGCACTGCAGCTCCTTCTTGTTTGCTTTTGGGCGAGGAAGACCAACCAGCTGAGAAGATAACAGTGGTAAGGCTCAGTGTGATCACACCACTGGCTCCTTCTATGGACTTCAAGAAGACTACTCGAGAAATAAAAAGCACTGTCCACACATCTGGCAGCTGCCAGACCATCTTCCACAAGTTCACAATATAAAAAACCCAGGCACCTGCAGAAACCCCACAGGGAATACCAGCACAATGATTTTGTTTCCTCCAAAATGTTGCTGCTCCGTTCTTTCGACAAGACACCGCATATTCCTGGTGCAAGGGAAATCCTCTTGCCATTAAAATCTCATCTAATGAAGAAACCACCTGCACTAAAAACCCAGCTATAGGGTTGAGCCCATTCTCTATCCCGTATCCAACCCGGTGACCTGGCCAACAAAAACCTTACTAAGTTGCATGAGCTTTTTTAGTTCACTACCTTATAGCAATGAAACACATTGCTGTTGCTCTTGTACGAGTAAGGTGTATGATCCGCCCCACAACAAGATGGTGCAGTTAGCAAGATGGCAGGTGGTATCTCTGCTTATAAGGAGGCACGGAGTGAGCTCAAGCCCCAGCTCCTCAGCACTGTGGGCTCATGACAACTGGCATAACTGGAAAGTCACTGAAGAGCTCCTAAAGGCAGCTAGGGGCTGCACTACAGATGGAAAAGGAAAGGAGTTCTCTGCAAGATGCTACGTTCCTGGTTAGAAGCTGC